>NC_092816.1:174121092-174447481 GCF_023375885.2 Dermacentor andersoni | reverse complement strand
TTATAATTATTGTAAAATTAATGGTTGCCTGCCTGGGGGCTGCAGTGAAACGCTAAGAAAAGCAACCCTTAGCTGTCTTCATCTATTGCAAAAAAAGACAAAAGCTGGCTGCAATAAGCTATAATAAAGGCTAGAAAATGAGCTAGACCGAAATTGAGGTAATAAATTATTGTTTTCTACATTTACTTCACCCGCCATGGTGGCGCAGTGGCTTTGATGTTGCGTTGGAGACGAAATGCATTAACACCAGTGTATCGTGCAATCTGTCAACGTTAAACAATCCCAAGCTGTCAAAATTATTCCGGCATTCCCAACTACGGCGTGCCTCATAATCTAATGGTGCTTATGGCACATAACACCCTATAGTTCATTTTCTATATTTATTGATTTCTTGAAAGAACGCTGAGGCTCATAGTGCATTTTATAAACATTAAGCGGAAGGTAACAATGCACGAGACGTGGCACTGGAGCATTTCTGCCAAATCAAATGTCAAAAGACAAGAAAGTGGTGTCAGTGGTGTTCATGTTACAATATCTGAAGAAACAATGGTATCAGTGAAAAGTCTGCTGCCAAGGATGAGTCGTGCGCAGTTAAGTCTTAGCAGTATTCTGCAGTTAGAGAAGCAGTGACAAAATGCGCAAGTATCACTTATTACACTAAACACAAACATACGCGACCGTTCAATCAGAAGTGCTGCTAAATAGACCGGCCTCAGCCGTCGTAAACACGATGAAACATGTGTTACTCGTCCGGGCTGCTTGCACTTATTTGCTGATCGATTGTGCGTAGCGTAGAAAATATACTTGAATGGTTGTAATGGCCTGATAATACAGTTTGCTTGAACTACTGGCGTTGTTGATGGACAGCACTTTGCCTGCAGGACTACTACCAAACACATATCATCGCATGAAAAACACAAACTCAATGCCACAAAAAAAAACTATTAACGATTGTGTGCTCGTATAACATTGGCCGAAATATTTAGTTGGGCATTTCTACAATTTATGCACCGAAAAAAAATATTGTTCAGTAGAACACGTAAGAAAGCAGAGAATGTGTGACCATCGGTTACGGCAGGCACGTGCTTGCGATACAGAGGCATGACAGCGACGGTGGCGGCGGCGTCAATAGCGTGAACGCGCCTCGAGTGCTGTTATACTTGTTACCACAGTGTAATGCCTAATCGCATTACTTCCGATGACGCTGTCGCCTTTACAGCATATGCCGAGCCCCTCCGACATAAAAGCTTCTTTTTTTGCTGCACCCAAATTTTATTTGAAATAGATGTGGCAAATGCGACAATTCTATCCCTTGAGGTATATCACTCAATGAAAGAGACATTTCTTTCACGAAAAATCAACATATTTAAATAAATAAGTAATTTAATTGCACTACTTGTCTTCTTAAATAAATTCTTTATGGCATATGCTCAACTTACGAATTCATAGCTTGTGACATTGCAAGGCATATTGACTTGGAAATTAATTTTGAGGATGGCACTGGTTTCCATCTATGCGCTTTCAACCTTTCAGCATAATTAACTGTGGTTCCAGATTTTAAAAAAAGACGCTCTTTCATCCATTGAAGCAATAAATTAACTGGAACACCAATGCGTTTCGTCGGACACTTTGAAAATTAGTATCTCGAAATAGCGCTCCTGGCAATACGATCCAAGTGGATATGCCTTGCGACCATTGTCGGAGGATCTCTTGCTAGGCGCAAGACCACATAGTTGGCAGACGATAGAGACAATGCGTGCTCTTTCATGTTTCTTAGGCGACACGGGCCTAGACTCACGCTTGTGATAACAATTATGCAATGCGTCCGTCACCTCGTTCCTCCCATTATCATCCCCTATTGTGACCCTCTTTCTTCCCCTCTTCCCCTTCCCTTACCTAGAGTAGCAGGCCAGATGCTCCATTTTCCGGCTGACCTCTCAACATTTTTCAATCATTAAACTACTTTTTCTTCTCACCACTACAACTGCGAAATGGGAATATATGCTGTAAAATAATTGTTTAGAAAATTAATTAGATTGCTTATGGTATTTATTAACTCATTAGGGACCGGTTTCTTTTTTTTTCTTGATACCTTGAAATAAATCTTATATATTAACTTATCTTTGTACTAATAATTCACATGCAAAAAATTATTACTCTTGCCTAATTAGTTTTTGAAATATAGCCCGTGACCATATGGTCACACTGGGCCCTTACGCTACAGTAAAATACGCGAAGTGAAAAACATTTATTTGAAGCCATGAAACATCACAAAAAAACATACATAGCGAATAGTCGAGCACTTATTTAGTGTGATATGGTTTAAATCATGGAATACACATGCCGTCGTCATACTTTGCGCATTGTGTGTGCACTGCGCTATTGCAATTATTTCATGCACACCTCCACCTCTTGCCATTAGGTATTGGTGCAACAAAGTTGGCCACTTGGTCATACCGTGTACCAGTCAGGACATCACCAGTCTTTGGGAATTCTGCGTTGACCAGGTCCTCTATGCTTATTGGCCCATCGCATCAGGTAGCTTTGTGATATTTGCCTGCGGAATTCCACCTGCGTGACGTTGAACCCTCTGCTACGAATTAGCGCCCAAGTGTTGCTGATAGATACATCACAAAGTCGAGTGAAAATTGGCCACCACCACTTTTTGCCACAAATTACAATCCTGTGGGCGCCTACATTTGCATCAATCTGGTCGGTACCTCTCATAAAACTTGTACTGAGCAACAGTGTTTGTTGCGGGCCACCTCGATTTGCTTCTTCTGAACACGAGAGTACCTGTCTGCAGATGGCATTGGCTCTACGCCGTGAATGGTAGGAAGGAAGGTCGTGCGCCTCTGCTGCGAGTTCATCCACCATTTGAAGAAGTGGCGCCACTGCTTTTCCGAAGTCCTTTTCATATTTTTCAGATGTTCCGGGATCCCCTGCTTGCCTTGATACACTTTGAAGTTTACAAGGTATCCGTTCTTGGCATTTAGGAAGCATACTTTATACCCGAAGCGGATAGGCTTTCCGCGTATAAACTGTTTACAGCCATCACGACCATAATACTCAATCATACTTTCGTCATAGCTCAGGTGACGCACAGGTTGAAAGTGCTCCAGAATCCTTGCTTTCAATAGTGCCATCAATGAACGCAACTTTGCCAAGTTGTCACTAAGCGTTAGGCTTGCATTTCACACAGTGCAGGAATCGCATTATCTGTACCAAGCGATTTCTTCGCATAGCATTGTAGGCCATCGTGTGGCGCATATCCAAGCCGCTGTCCCAATAGCACTTTTTCCCTGGCAAGCGGTTATAGCCGGACAAAACCAGCACTCCAAGAAAACCTAATTCTTTTTTGGTAACCTCCGTATCTGGCATATTGAAAAATAACGCATACTTTCTTGTTTATTCGACTAGCAGCTCCACGACGACGGCTTCGTCAAAAAAGATTTAGAACAACTCAACAGATGAAAAGCCCCTGTAAGCAGCAAAGTTTGGGTAGGGAAATATGCCAAGGCTGTTCTGGAGATCACCGTTCGTCCACTTAGAAGCAGTGGATAATTTCGCAGGAAAGGCCGCATTAACTACGGCAGTAGAAACCTCTCATGTTCCTCACGTTGCCCGCCTGAGGTCGTCATTGTCCGAGTCGGATCCACCAATACGGCGTCCGTCAGAGAAAACAGTTTCAGCGCCGGCTCATAGCTGCCGCCAGATTGGATTGTCAATGAGCCCGCCTGAGTCTTCATCGGCCGACTCTTCATCCGAATAGATGCTAGCCTCTCGCGGGTCGATATAAATCACTGACACGTCGTCATCGTCTTCTTCGAGTATCTTCCCTATTAATTCTAACAACAACCCATTCAGACATTAAAATAAGAAATAACCACTGCGGGAATGCGCCAGCAGCCGTGCAAGAGATGAGAATGCAGTTTTAAAAAAAAATTAAAAGTTAGGTAGCCTAAAAGCCTAGCGTGACCATATGGCAACGCACAAGATAAAACGCTCGTTGACGGATAAATCAAACATAAATCTTTCAGAAATGCTCATCCAAGGTCACATATTCGAAGAGCAATATGGAGGTAAGGATATCGGACTTTTGCTTAACCAAGTAGTGAAAAAAAAGCACATTACCCCTTGGAGTGATGCATGGCGACGCTACTCGCACAGCAACACTTATTCCCGCCTTTGCGAGGGGCTCCCACAACACGACTGACACCTGCTGCCACTTGATATCCATAACGGGAACTCTCATCTGTCTAACGGCATGTCAAAGGCGATTTTGGTGCCCTTTTGTTAATCTTAATTAAATGAAATTCACTGTGCAGACTAACGTGACCATATGGTCACGCTGGTCTTTAATGAGTTAAATGGAGCATCTTGATTTGTCGTAGACATAATCGCCGCCTAATTGAGTAATTTATCTCAAGGTTGGCCGTCTAAAGTTCTGTCTACCTACCTACCTACCTACCTACCTACCCAAAGGCAATTTGGCAAAATTTGGTGCAGGTGAAAAAATTCACCGACAATTACGATACTCCCTAAAGTGATAGTTCAGGACAACTCAATACGGGTTTTCATTTCGCAATATGTTGTCTGGCACGGGCACCCTGCCTGGTGCAGTGCATTCCAAATGGAGCCAAGTAGGCGAAGTAGAAGCTGTAGCTCAGCAGAGCACTAAGCAAATCACAGATTTGGCCACGAGAATGGACTACTCCGAAAATAGACCTAGGCGCTCAAATCTTGCATTTTTCGATTTGAGGGTCATTGCCCGTGAAACATGGCAACAATGTTGAAAAACTACTCCTCGTTCTTTACAGTCCAAAGCTTAGCACTTCGTTGGAGCCAAGCGACATGGAGTGAGCCCACAGCAGTCCCCGCTTCCAAACGCAGGAAAATGGGCCAATCACCGTGCGGTTTGACCATTTTAAACACAAAGCGAACATCTTCTCATAAATGCGCAACTGAAGGGCTCTGACCAAACTATCACCGCAGACTTCTTGCCAAAGAGCAGACTTGGACGCAAAAAACACGTTCAATTCAGCAAATAACAGCAAGAACCATTCAAGCTTCGTTATAACAAAGAAACAATTATAAATATAAGTTATTTTTGGATCCAATTGAAAAGAAAATTGTTATACAGCCACGGTATCTATCGCCTGACGATTTTACTCAAAGAAACGTTACTTATACTGAATTATCGCTGATATGTACAAACATCAGATGTATCTTTCCAAAGCACAGCACACTTTCACGTATAGCCAAAATAAGCGATTGTAGCCTTAACGTTTTCACCGAAACTTGAGGGAATTCGTCAATGCGCGATACTTCTTTGGCTTGGTTTCCTGATTTTAATGTTCTCGGTCGTGACCAGCAAAACTAACGTGATGGTCGCGTGGTGAAAGCCGCTCACAACCGCCATCCGAGTTCTACTGCCAAGGTTCCCTCCCGCTTAGAAATGTTATTCGTATGCTGTCACGCGTCTACGCCACCGATTTTATTTGGCATGGGCTACCGCCCGCCGGACGCCGATGTGAATTTTATTAGCCATTTCCACGACACCCTTCATTCCGTTACGACAGCTTGTCAAAACACTCTGGCGCTCTTACCTGGTAACTTTATTTTCCAACGACAACATGGTCTGATCTAGCACAAACAACATCAAAACATAATAATCAGTGACATCCACAATCCTTACCTAACATTTGGATTGTTGCAGCTAATTTCTGAGCCGACGCAACAAACGGATCATTCTTCTAACATTCTCAACTTTTTACTGAGAACTCATTTGGATAGCTTCTCTGATATTATAAGTTTATCTGCTATAAGCGATCAAAACGCTCTTCGCGTTGCATTCAAGAGCAACCTACCTAGCACTTAAATATGCAAAGAAAACAGCAACACTATATGATAGAGGTAACTACGCTGCCATAAGTATTTAACGATCAGTTTGTCATGAATGGTTTCTCACCTATCTTGCCCTCCGCCCTTTCGATACTGTCACCACTACAAAACTAAGCTGCAGCCACAAATTCGAAGCTATGTCCCCAGCATCGCAATCAGCATTCAATCAGCCTCCCCTTGGTTGAACGCTGCACTGAAACGACTTAAAAACATAAAGAAGGGTGAATTCCGTCAATTCATGCTAAATGCGCTTGAGATGCAGACCGGAACACTCAACGTTTATTCTGTTTCATTGCCGCTGTAGCCAAGCGCTCTTTCTACTCAATTACTTTACCCGGCATGTTATGCAATAACCCCAAACAATTCTGGAAAACTATCAACCCCTATTCCTATACACCTTCATCGAACATTGTGCTGCTAGACGAAGACTATGTTTTAATCCCGCCATGTTGTTTCGAGCAAAGACTAAACTGGACTTTTTTTGTTCAGTCTTTACCGCAGAACCGGATAAGGAACTACCTGATGCGTTTCATATGAATCACCCAATAATGCGTAAGATCAAGCTCGGCACCAATACCAAAATCATCGATTCATGCAAGCTGACGTGATAAAGTGTTATCAATGCCAGAACTGCTATCAATGCTGGTATCAATGCCAAAGTATTGAAGAATACTAAAACCGTAAGAACTTTGACCCTGTCCCATTCCACTCCCAACGAAGCGTACGACGACCTCGTCCAAAAATTACCGAACTACATGCGATACATGTTCGGTCGTTCCGTCTGCTCTAAAATAATTGAACAGGTTCAATATTCTCACGTACGCAAATTTCTAGTATCTTTGAAATTTTCTAATAAAAATCAACACGGTCTCCAGAAAGGTGTTTCCTGCGATACTGAGCTTGCTCTGCTTAAAGGGAAGCTGAAAGCTTTTCCAGAAAAAACGAGTGAAGAGAAGTACGTAGTGGTCTTGAACCCTCTGAATTCGTATATCGATCGCATCGAAATTGAGCGAAAGAAAGCGCAAACACATTTTATTTCGACGGAAAGTGCAGTAGCAAACACGCCCAGCCACGCGCCTCGTTTCTGAGTCTGTCGAATTCAATAAGACGCTCATATACGGATGCGGGAACCTTATAAACCATGCAGGTAAAACTTTAGGGCGGATTTTTCACTTAGGAGCGACGCAACCGTCGGTTAAAATTGCGCTGTAGCTCCGCCCCCCGTCGAGCGCAGCGCGCTGCTGCTGACGCTGGCGATGCGAGCAGACACCGGAAACCGCGGCGTAGTGACGTCAGCACTGGTGCTTCGCTCCTTCGCAGTCTCCGCGACCGTGCCTGACTGTTGGCCTGACCGGGCTTATTTCTGCGTGTGTGCCGTCCTAATCTTCTTCGCTCGACCCTACATTCCTTTGTTTGTGGGTATATAGGAGCAGCAGTTGACGTGCGCAGCATCAACTGAACTTGTAGGCCGATCATTCCGGAGTTCTGTGCAGCCTACAGTTGCACGAACACCAGCGGCGGCGACGATGTTCCGATGTTCCATTAGTTCTTGCAAGACAAGAAGCTTTCAGCTAAGTGGGAGGCTGGTGTGAAGCGAAACAACTACAAGCGCTCAAGAACAGTGTGCTCTAACCATTTCCATGACGATTACTACCGGAGTTTATCAATAATGCGTGCTTTGGGTTTTCCTTCGTGTTAGCACACTGAACGGAAAGTGCATGTTTATCTCCCACCCTTGACGCAGGTTTCATCGCCAAGCGCCGCGAATTTTCTATCCGCACGTGTGTTGTGAAACAGCCTGCATGCAGCTACCATAGCGCAATGCAAGCGTAAAGTTTGCATCTGTTGGAAAGCCTGCTCACGCCAGGACGCTGCGCTCCTCCTTCTCTCGCAGACATAGAGAAACCGACCATCTCACTTAGCCGATGGAATTAGCCGGCTACGAGTAGCGTGCGGGTGGCGCGCTGATGAAGGTTCTATACTACAGGTGTTAGAACAGCCGCTAAAGTTTTCCCACGTTTAAACCGTCTGTGGAGATTGCCGACAGCTTTGGGACAGCGCACAAATGCCGAAGATCGCATCGCCACTTACGTTCTACGAGGAGGCATGCATGCACATAACACTACAGTTGTTTGCCCTGAAACGTACTCACTGGAACGCTGAATGCAGCTTAGCAAAAAACATACTCGCCAAAGAACATTTCCAACACAAGGAGATGCTAACACTTCGCCTTCGTTCGCGTGAAAAGCAGTGCTTGCACCAGCATTTTTTGCTTCTTGGAGAGGCCGTCTCTTCGCAATCGGCTCGTACATGTAGGGAGAAAGTATAAGTCCCTTACAAGTGATCTTGCACGCGACAGCGACAGCGCTACAAGCGAGGCGATGGCTGTCGCGTTCACTCGTCGTCTGCAAGCCGAACTCCACGCGAGTGACGGCTTTTAGCGACGACTTCCCGGTATGAGGGCAGCAATATACGCGCCGAAACTAGCGTGACGCATGCTTTATCAATTTAAGTTGATGTATTTTACTGA
Source organism: Dermacentor andersoni (assembly GCF_023375885.2). Lineage (NCBI taxonomy): Eukaryota > Metazoa > Arthropoda > Arachnida > Ixodida > Ixodidae > Dermacentor > Dermacentor andersoni. The sequence continues at coordinate 174,439,047 of NC_092816.1, read as the reverse complement.
AGAAGGAGCATAAAATATTTCTGAAGGTCTTGGACTAGGTTCTTATTCTTGCACGTGTAAAATTCAATAGCTTGCTCGTTCCGTGCGACAAACAGTAGTATTTGAGTTATGTACATCCAGTTTCGGCTTCGCACAATTGGGTAGTCGCTCATAGCATTTCCGGGCGCCGAGCGACGAGTTCCAAATTTCTAGAAACGAGCGATCGAGTGACAACACCGAGCGATTTGTTCAAGCGACGGCCCGTTTTGTCTCTCGAAGCCGTCGCCCGTCACCGTCGCGCGCAATATCGCTCTCGTAGAATTTGAACTTAACGCCGAACTCCTCAGAGAAACGCAAGCTCTCGAAAATTTCCATGACCGTCTCAGCAAAACACCATGAAACTACCTTGCACCGTGCTTCGCCTGTAGCGGCAGTAGTCGGTCCGGACAAACACCATTGTTGACGGCACGAGGCGCCCGACCAATCACAGGCGGAAACGAGGCGCGCGAGCTGGGCGTGTCTGCTGCTGCACTTTTTGTCGAAATAAAATATGTTTGCGCTTTATTTCCCTCAATTTCGATGCGATATTCAAATTCAGAGGGTTGAAAACCACGGCGTACTGCTCTTCACTCATTTTTTCTGGAAAAGCTTTCAGCTTCCCTTTAAGTAGAACCCTTTTCGTAAGCCTGCAGGTTTCTGCCCCGTAGGTGGGTACTACACATTTGATCTTAGCCAAAAGGCCGAGAAGCGTACTGGCAAGACACAGCTGTTATACACGTTTCTCTTGAGGAATAATGGCAACCTGCTGTTCATGATCTGAGATGGCCTGCCAAACTCACCCCAGCCCATTCTTATTTTTCTGATTATTTCCGTCTCATGATTCGGATCCGCCGTCACTACCTGCCCTAAGTAGATGTATTCCTTTACCACTTGCAGAGCCTCGCTACCTATTGTAAGTTGCTGTTCTCTTCCGAGACTGTTAAACTTTACTTTAGTTTTCTGCAGATTAAGTTTTAGACCCACTCTTCTGCTTTGTCTCTCCAGGTCAGTGAGCATGCATTGCCATTTGTCCCCTCAGTTACTAAGCAAGGCAATACCATCAGCGAATCGCAGGTTACTAAGGTATTCTCCATTAACTTTTACCCACAATTCTTCCCAATCCAGGTATCTGAATACCTCCTGTAAACACGCTGTGAATAGCATTGGAGAGATCGTATCTCCCTGCCTGACGCCTTTCTTTATTGGGATTTTGTTGCTTTCTTTATGGAGGACTACAGTGGCTGTGGAGCCGCTATAGATATCTTTCAGTATTTTTACGTACGGCTCGTCTACACCCTGATTCCGCAATGCCTCCATGACTGCTGAGGTTTCGACTGAATCAAACGCTTTCTCATAATCAATGAAAGCTACATATAGTGGTTGGTTATATTCCACACATTGAGTGACTATACTTGTTTCCAGATACACGACGACTGATTTCCAAAACATTGGACTGACAGCTGCATAATATACACCGGCATGTGACTTTCATGCATCGATATAAAATTCGCGGCAAGAATAATTTAACTGCATTTCTAGGAAGCACATTCAGTCACCTAACTCTGGAGCGTATTTAATTATTTCCACAATTGATGACTCACTTTCAAGGAGCTGACATTGCCATGGCGGCAAGAGTTCTCTGTAGCCGTTAGACGATCTTCAAAAAGACACGTATTTCCTCGCCGAGTTTCTTCGTAAGCACATAGTGAGGTCGTTTATAAGATAATGTGGCGCTGGTCACATTGTTTAATGTTAAATAGCAAACATCTTCAGAGTTGGGCATTTGCTTTAAGAAGGTATGCGACGCTGAAGTAACACCTCTGCAGATAGAGTCACAATGCTTTTGTCTACCTAGATACTTCTCACAAGACTTGTCCTTCAGGCACCTGTGGCAAGTCGGATGCCTAAAGGTCGAACCACACGTGGGTAATCGTATGCGGTTAGCTTCGCGTCATGCGTCCGCGAGGGCGTGCGCCTTGTTGTACGCATCTAGCTAGGCCGCGGTTCATATTGAGCGTCACTTTGAGAGTGCGCAACTGAAGTGGCAGCCTCTGTGCCATCGTCACGTGGCCGGCTGTAAACTTCCGGTGCGAGTAAATCTCGGAATTGTTCTGAGATGGCGCGAGTTGAATTGAATTCTGAGGTTTTATGTGCCAAAACCACACGCCGCAGTGATAATGACGCCGAGAGTCCCTTCCGGTTCCGTGTCGCAAAGAAGCGCTAAAGCCTATCAGTAATGCAACTCTGGTGGCCTGCCTCAGCCTCGGCCTGCACTTTGATCAGCAAACCTCAAGCACCATAAGAAGAAACTCGGGACGAGGTGCTTGATGGTTGATGTGGCGAAAAATGTGATACCCAACGCAGCAACGCTGCCATAACATGGACGTGATCAAAGTTTTATATGGCTGTCGCTTAATGGCGATCGAACCTGATCGGGATCAGATTTTTCGATCGCTGATTGACTCTTTTGCGCAAGTTGAGAATAATCGTTCCACAATCCTAATCACCAACGTCTCTTCCGAAAGTGATCTGGAACACTGTGCTACCCGCAATGAAGCGCTCACTTGAGCACGTGTCGTGGGGCTGCGTATCGTGTGGCTCCGCATTCACCCCACCGCGTAGGCTGCCGCAGCCTCTCCGAGAGATGACAGATGAGAACATTCCTTGCAACAAACTTCGCGACTACGTTAAAAACAACAAAAAAGAAAACACGAAATCACTTCGCTATTGTTCTATTTGCTTTAGATTCTTTGCAATGTTTTGGTACATAATTCCCGCTGTAATCTATTATCTGAGTTACGCTCTCCGTTTTAGCAAAGGGTCTGTGTGGATTTATCTTTGTTAATGTAGTAACTTCTGTTTTTTTATTTTAATTTTAAGCTTTGTTAGGTGTATGCAGTAACTTCTCTTTGTTGATCGTGAATTTCAAAACTTTGTTAGATGTAAGGTGTCGTGAAATTTGAATTTATGCGGTTCGTACTTCTGGGGGTTCAAACAAGATGCCATAAATGTTCAAATTATTATTTTTCTTTTGTATGCAGAAATTTCAATGCTTGCGGATTTATATGCTACATTTTGCATGATTTGCTGACCGCTACGTGAAGTTGCCAGTGCGGGGGCCTGCGGCCTTGTCAAGCTGCCTATACGACAGCTTTTTCTGCAGGCCTCCATCATCATGTACACGCGGGATGCGAACAACTTTATTGTCATTATTATTATTATTATTATTATTATTATTATTATTATTATTATTACTATTATTATATTATTACTATTATTATATCACGGATCACCGGAGAAAAAATAATTGCAAGATTCTCCCGAAGGGCGAAACACTGCCAGCCACAGCAAGGTCTGTCGTTGCGCTTGCAATCTTTTAATTGTACTTTGAAATCTAGCTTCAAATCATTAAATACTTTAACACGCCTTGTATGGCCTGCAATCTCATCGCACAGTTGCCACTGCGCTGCCCATAAAGGGCAGTGCCAATGAAATAAATTAATTTTCAGAGTACGAGTACAATTGATTTCTTTTTCGCTTTTTAATAGTGAGACGAAGTATTTTAATGACTGGAAAATGTAGAGAGGTCGGCCAGATAATGGAGCATCTGGCCTGCTACTCTACGTAAGGTAAGCGGAAGAGGGGAAGAAAAAGGGTCACAATGGGGGGTGATAATGGAAGGAACGAGGTGAAGGACACATTACACAACTGGTATCACAGGCGTGAGTCCAGGCCCGTGTCACCTAGGAAACGCGAAAGAGCACGCATTGTCTCTGTCGTCTGCCAACTCTGTGGCCATGCGCCTAACAAGGGGTCCTCCGACAGTGGTCCATTGTGTAAATGCCTCAAGGTATCTGCCATTGTCAGTCTTTCGCGCGCATACTCAGGGCACCACCACGAGCACATATTCTATAGTATCTACAGCGCCACACAGTGAACAGTCCGGGGAGTCTGTTCGTCCAATAATGTGCAAATATTTGCACGTGAAGGTGACGCCTAATCGCAGTCTGTGTATCAGGCATGTATGCGGTCGTGGAATTCCACGCAAAATAGGAAATTTTATATCGGGATCCAGCCTTTTAAGGCGGACGTGACGAGCGTCTGGCTGGGCCCAGTATCTTCTCGTCGCACTCCTCATTAATTCCGACAGGAGGCATGTGATGTCCGGTCTGCAGAATGGTAATACAGTTCGCAGGCCATTGCTGAGGGAGTGCCTTGCTGCAGCATCGGCCATCTCATTACCGTTGAGCCCACAGTGTACCGGGATCCATTGGAACACTATGCGGTGGTGTTTTTCTTGAGCGCATATAAGTAGCTCGGTGATCTGCAGTGCCAGAAGCTGATATGCGGTGTGACGCAGGAAGCATCGCAAAATTTGCAGCGTGGGTTTCGAGTCCGTGAAAATGCACCACTCTTGAGGTCTTTCCCCGCAGATGTGGCGAATCGCTTCCCAAATAGCCACAAGCTCTGCAGCGGTTGATGTAGAATTATGGTCAGTATGAAACCTCGAGTCATCTGTTGGGCTGGTATCACCACAGCTGCTGTTGATGCCTTTGGTGACGCGGAGGCGTCTGTGTAAACATGAACATATGTCTGGTATTCTGACCAGATGTACGCGAGAGCAAGTTGTTGTAGTCCACTGACGGGAACCGATGATTTCTTTAGTATGCCGGGGACATGTACACATACGGAAGGTTGAACCATCACCCACGGTGGTTTGACGGGGTGATATAGAAGGGCATAGCCTGATGTTACGTGGAGTAGATGGCAGCGGAGTGCACTTGTGAAACTGCTGTCCGGCCGCTCATGTAGAACCGACGTCAATGGATGGCAATGGTGTCGTGTGAGTAAGCTTAAATACACACGAAGTGGTTCGTGGGACAGGTATATCGATAACGGGCATTCGCGGGCTTCCTTAATTGTGCCTTTGTTGGAGGCACGCCGTGGCAACCCGAGGCATATTTTGAGTGCCTGCGCTTGAACGCTCTCTAATGTCGGTAAGTAGGAAATGCTCAAGTTTGAGAATATCGGAAGGCTGTATCGAATGTAGCCTACGAAAAGAGACTGATAAAGTCTTAGTAATGAGCCTTCCGTGGGGCCCCATTTCATGCCTGCTGCGAAGCGAAGAACATGGCTAGACAGATTAAGTTTTTGCTTCAACATATTAACATGCCTCGACCATGGCAAACCGCAGTGGATGATTATGCCCAAGAATCTGTGGTGGGAGACATAAGGTATTATGACACCGTTAATGGAGATTGGGTAGCGGCAGACGGGTTTGCGCGTGAATGCAACCACAGCACATTTTTCGGCAGCTAAGAGCAAACCCTGACACCGTATATGTATCGTGAGGTAGATGACACAGCCCGTTGTAATTTCGCACGTAGTTGTGGGCGTGTTGTACCAGAATCCCAGATGCAGATGTCATCTGCATATGCACTGATGTCGATGTGAGGTGGAAGTTCGCTCACCAGGCCAATCCGTGCCACATTAAATAATGTTGGGCTGAAAACTCCTCCCTGAGGAACTCCACGGCATATCTGATGTCGGTTAGTCTCTCCGTCAGGCGTGGACATGTAAACGAAACGGCCGCTGAGGTAGCTCACAGTCCACAGGTAGAGCCGGCCGCCAATACCCATGTCATCTAGGGGATCGAGAATGGCTTCATGAAGGATGTTGTCGTAGGCCTCTTTGATATCTAAGAAAACAGCGGCGACGAGTCGGCGTTGACGTTTTTCATGTTCAACTGTCGTAACGAGGTCAATGACGCTGTCAATTGAAGAACGACCCCGCCGAAAACCGGTCATCATGTTCTGATAAAGATCATTTCTCTCCAGAAACCATTCGAGCTTCGCCAGGACCTTTCGTTCCATAACTTTTCCAACACAGCTGGCTAATGCAACTGGCTGGTATGAGGTAAGCTCATAAGGAGTCTTTCCAGGCTTCAAGAGAGCAACCAGGCGGCTCATCTTCCACTGCTGCGGAACAATACCGGAGACCCATGTGTCGTTGTAATAATTGAGCAACGCAGTGCGACCAGCCCTGCCAAGGTGAGAGGGAGACGAGTACGAGATCCCGTCAGGGCCAGGAGCAGATGAATGCCGACACGACGCAAGAGCGTATGAATGAATGTTTTCGCAACTTTGCTTTCCGTGCGGCAATTCGAAAAAACTGTAAGCAATAATTCAATCATAACATAGACCTGGTCGCAGTAACTTTGTGGCTGCATGATATAGCATCTACTTCGCATATACGACACATAATAAAATAGAGCATACTTATACATCAAAATGTAAGGAACGTCACGGTGACAACGCCGCCGAAAATTCACCTAGTGTCCGATTGCTATCGCAATAAAAGCGCCTGTGAAGCAGTCACCCGTAGAGCCGACTGCGTTGTACCTCCAGACACTTCCAAACCTTGTCCTGTTTACTAACCTTATATGTGCCCAGGCAGCTGGGCCGTTTCGCTATACACCGAATGAAAGATACAACCTAACTGCAACAAATACATGTCATCAAGAGCACAAGTCTGTTATTAAAGCAGACCTTCCGATCCTCTCTATGCCTACTTTCCTAATCATCTGCTAGGCATACGCAGGCCAAGTATCGCCACCTTGTTGATTTGTGTGATCACAGCGCGACACGCCTATATGAGAGAGATTTTTGGTGGAGCCCGGCGAAAGGCGATTAGTGTTAAAATAGGAGAACGGGTGCATTAAGCTCAAGCTAGCTCCTCACCTTCACTCAGCTATCATTAAGTTCACTTTGCGGCATTGCTTTAACGGCGTCTTCATTCGAATGGTCGGTGCCTGGGTACTTACCGTTGTCGCAGTGGGCTTCAGCTTCGGATCAAAGGTTACAATTATATAGGACTCCCGCAGTCCTACTGATGTTGCTGCTGCTTTACTGCTAACAATATCCAGGCTTGTTCGTTTTACGCACATTTTTTTATGCACGTGGCATTTCATCATACGGGGCCCATAATCGGCTTATTTTTTATAAGTGAGCCGACAGTCCAGCGTGACATATGAGTTGGGCTACGCATGCCTAATGCTAATTCAACAAAATGTAATGCGATTGTAATTGTTTTTCAAAAAGAAGCGTATGGCGCATTTCCTTAATATACTGTATAGCGTCGAGAGGTGGGCATTTCTATCATTTAAGTGCATTGTTTTATATATTGTAGAATTTCATCTCTGTGTTATTTTAGACAATACAAAGTGTGGCTTATCTTCTTTAAACGATCCCATTGATGAAAGAACACGTAAAAGGTATACGGTGAAGGCAATTTCAGCGACATAAATTGGACGCCTGTGCCTAGTCGACATTAAGTAGCTTTAATAGAGCAATTTTAGCATGAGCAATTTGACACAGCAATTAAATAGTTTATGTGACCATGAATCGGAGTTCACGATAGAGAATCTTCCAGCACCTTGTGACATTTACACTAAATAAATATTATAATCATCTACTTCGCTTTACGTAGAGCAATAGGCAAAAGAACATGCCAGCAGTTTCTAAGTGAAGACACTACAAATTGGAACTAGTGGGCGTTCTCACATAAAATAAAAACATCAATTTAGTGAAAGTTTGAGAAATCCAATTTTTATTGTTATTAGTGCTTTATCACAGAATGTACAAAATAAGACACGCAGACAGGAACGGCACAGGCGCTAACTTTCGAATAACCTTCAGTGTCAGGTGTTCTGAACATAAACAGCAAAACAGATAAAGGAAAAGAAGGAACATGATTAATCACCTAATTGTTCCAACACGTTTGCGTTACTAAGCGCTTGTTAACAGCTTCCCTCTAGAAAACTTAATTATTTGTCAGAAAATGAAAGAAACGGTGAGCTGACGCATTCACAATCATCACCATTCATTACAGCAGCTTCCAAAATGTCGGGGGTGCAGCAATGTCTGTATGTGGACAAGACTGCAATGTTGTCAAGATACGGAGCACAGCCAGAGTCACGGCAGTGTAACACCGAGTGTCCATGTCCACCCTTCGTCCCGTTCCTGCTGTGCTCCTTTAACCGGTCGTCTCGGCAACGCTCCGTCCGTCGCGTTATAACGGTATTCGATACACAGTACCTTCGGCACATACGATGAAATTTCTTCTTGTGCTTTCCACGATCTCCATCGTGGAATTCTTTTGATGGCAAAGCATCAAATGGGCCATTGGAAGAAAACGCCGGCGTTTGTAGCAGCGAAACAGCACTTAAATTGTGATTGGCTGCGACTCCACGCCACTTGCATGCCTCGATCAGGCAGAGCGGGCGAAAGGGAACACCTGCTGCAATGCTGACGCGCCAGCTGTTGCGTGAGGGGAGAGGGTATCACCGTGAGGCCATGTCACAATCGCTCTCGGTAGCCTGTGTTATACCCCTGTAACGCGGCACGTGTAATGTCATTCGCAGCCAATAGCCGCGTTTACATGAATGGGGCACTGGCGCATCGAAGTTCGAAGCGCATTTAAGAAAGGCGATGCGACGCCTTTTACACGTAGCGCACGAATGCTCCCGAGAACGCCGCACCACACGCGTGAGTCGATTCGCGCCCGCAAATCTACCCTCGCCTGACGCATTAATGCGATGCACCTTCCTAGCGCATTACCGCTATTTACATGAATGCGATGCGCTAGAAATGTCATGCGATGCGCCACTGTCGCATTCGTGTAAACGCGGCTTACGACATTCACGGCTAATGGCATTCGCGCTTTAAATGTGTTTTTCGAACTCTCGCAAGCGCGACTGGTGTAATCTTGACGCCATGGGCTTGGCAAAAAATTACCAAATCGATAAGTTAGAACGAAATGCAATCAGAGTAAAGGTTTTCATAATTGCTGTTACGAATTTTTTATAATTTTATGACGTACAGCACGATAGTTGAAGTAGTTTGTGCGGCTATATTCTTGTTCCCAGTCTCCGACTGGACGCTAGCACCTCTTGTCGGCCATGTTTATAAACGTATGACAGCTTTTTTTTTTTCATTTCTGAATATTGGCTTCAAAGTAGTGCCGCGCTGAAGTCTATCCGCCAAAGACGCAAGCCAAATCTGCAGCTTCGTCAGCTGAGAATAGGAAGGAAAAGCGCACGGAACCCACGAGGAGACGCGGGCGCTGCTGAAGTGTGGGAAGACCACCTCAACGATTTGCGCAGGGTGAAGCGCAACCTGAATGTATACATGTCGATTGCAAGCCAAGTAACTGTGAGCGCATGGTGCCGATAAACGTCGCCATCAATTGCGAACGTAATTTTCTATAACCATGTAAACAGGGAACGCAAGACTGCAATGACATTCGGTATGAATGTCATTTATTGTGAATGACATCACACGTGCCGTGTGACAGGGGTATTATCCTCGTTGTCTACTTCCGCGCCAGTTTCTGGCTGCTTTTTAACTTCGCCTCGGTAATCGCAATAAGGAAACGAATCTATAAAGAACAGAATAAATTCGAAAGAAGAAACGTTTGCCGTGATGAGTTTCGAACCTACGACCCCACGCTCAGAAGCGGAGTGACTTAGCCACTGGGTTCAAACCAGCGCCTCCTAGATAGAAGGCCTGTGCACTCTGCTTGATGACATCATGCCACATGGAGCGAAATTTCTGTTGCCAAGCCCGGCGGGGCGAAAGCGGCGACGTAAAAATCACCGCGGCTTAAGGTTCTTTCAAATGGCGCGACTGGAGCGAAAAAAAAAATTTTCTGCCGCGCTGGTCGCAGAGCGATTTTCACTGACAGATTTCACATGCGTTAAGGCAGCGTGATTTCCATCGCAGCGATGCGCAAGGTTGCCCCCGGCTCACGAAGTATCCATGCCTGCATCGTTAAACAAACATAACCTTGCAACTAGTCAAATATTAGAATTTTCCTATTAGAATTCGATAATAGAATAAGTACACCATTTTCTAACCTTTAAAAGCGTTGAGACTTTGCGACCACTTGCAGATGCAGTGCGTGAGACGCTGCACAACACAGCAAGTGTGAGCGTACGGCTTGGGCGGCGTCCGTGGAGTGGTTCCTTTTAGTAGACTCTAGTTTCGTTGCTACTATGAAAGCCACAACTGTTTTCCTGGATGAGTATTTGCTTTTGCAGAAGTACTAGCTACTATTGAGTTTGCATGTATAAGCAGCTGACACAACTTGTAGCGATGAAGAGGTTGCCGACGGTGGTGGTCAATTGAGTACGTCCCTTACGTGGAAGCGGCGACCTTCTACCGACCTGGATAGCGTGCAGCTTCTCCTTTTAGACGAATTGTGTAAGGAGAAGAAAAAAATGGTTGTGAAGTTCCTAAGCCGCAGGTGCTGGTGGGTACGCCCTATTGAAACATAACTCAAACTGGCACGCGACATTGCTCCACAGAGCTACCAACGTGCGGTAAAACAGCAAAGCGCCTATTTTGACGACGCTTTGTTTCGTCACACATTGCCCCTCACACATCGGGCTGATCGCTGCGACTCAGCGTCGGCGCGACCAACTTAGAATCTAGTCGCGGAGGGCCCGCGACGTTGCAGCGGTCGCTGAGCGTCAGAATTCGCGGTGCCGCTGACTCAAAATCGCGTCATCTGAACCAGCCTTTACTCGGGAGCCTGCCCTTTAGATTCTATGGCAATCGGGCAAGGTAACCCGACTTTATCCATCGAAGAACATTTCGATCGATGACGTAACGCTACTTTGCATGACGAACCTTGCCTGCTACCTTGCAACTCGCAGTATGACTTGACGGATCACGGAGATTAGCCAGCCAGCAGAGAGAACAATGGTCGTAAACACGGTGACGGGGCTCCCGTACAGCATGACCAGAAGCGCTGTACTTCAATATCACTGCAAGGCATTGCTGCTTGTTCTGTAATGATGTAGTTGCTCTATCACTTGCTCTACGAGCGACCCGCACAGGCAATGACGTGTTCTCTGGCGGCAACACGCTGAATAAGGGCAGCGGCGACTCTAACACCGTTAGCGTACGTGTGAACTTCTGTGGAAGCTGCACGGTCTAAGCGTCAGAGAATGGGATGAGACGTTAGAAGAAACTTCAGCTCAAGAAATTGGCCTCGCATTCACGAGTCAATTCAAAAGGCACACCCTTCTGAAGAACGCATGTCAGCGGATACGCGACTTTGGAAAATCCACGAATAAACCGGCGGAAGTGCGAGCTAAGGCCTAGGAAACTGCGTAGCTGTTCTGCTAAGTGCGGTTGTTCGAAGGCTTCAACAGCATAAGTCTTCGCAGCGTCGGGTCGTATGCCTTCCTTACCCTCTAGGCGGCCCAGAAACAGTGTTTGGCGCTCTCCAAAAAATGCTATTTCTTCCGTCGGATTTCTTTCTAGATACCAAAAGTGGCATTTCTTCCAGTTGAGCCGTCTAGCGCAAGATCGTGACGTGCGCTGTGCTCACTGGACGTGCGCCAGAAAATCACTACATCGTCTATAAAGCACATACACAATTTTCCCTTCAAACTACGCCTTATGCTGTCCATGAAGCGCTCTAAAGTTGCAGGCGCATTTACAGAGCCTGAACGGCATCATATTAAATTGAAAAAGGCCTGCTGATAATACAAATGCATTTTTCTCTCTGTCAGCCTTCCGAATAGGAAATCGCCAGTTCCCCGAGCTGAAGTCGACAGACGAGAAAAACGATGCTGATGAAAGGCACTCGATAGCACCATCAATACGTTGAAGAGGATACACGTTCTCTTTAGTGATGGTGTTGTGACGCCAGTCGTCAATTATAAATTGCCTTGTACCATTTTTCTTTTCAGCGAGAATCACTGCACCTGCCCACGGATTACATGACCCGTGCGTTAGACGATTATTGGGCATTTCGTGGACTTGGTCGTTGATCACCTTGCGTTTCGATGGTGCGATTCTGTACTGCTTATTTCCCAAAGGTTAGGCAGATCCCGTACGTGTAGGATAGGGTGTATGTGGAGGATAAGATGGTGGCCCCTCTTGGTGTGAGAAGTCATAGAATCGGGCATGTTTTAGTGGAGTATTACCCACTTTATGACGCTGCTTAGTTCTTAGCGACTTGTTGACCATCGTCAGCATGAAGAAGCTCGCAGCACGGCATGCATTAACGAAATGTCGTTCAGCCATATAGAGGGGTTGAATGTACTCCGCATATTTCTCAATCAGCTGATCTATGACACTAACGTAATAGATTGTGGAACATCTTCTCTTCAAGCCAGCCTGTTCTCTTGGTTGACTGAAGTCAAATGTCGTCCTGATTCTAATTGAAATGATCTTGGTGGGTAATTAATACAATGATCAAAGCACTGTAATGGGCCTATTGTTTTTTTGTTCAATTCATTAACGTTTCTCTTCTTATAGAATAGTATACTGCTGGCATTCTTCCAGCATTCTGCTACACTTAAAGTTGTGAGGCATTGGGTATAGAACTTTTCATCGGGCTAGAAGTAAAGGGTGTGCTAGGACCCCTTCCTCCTCTGCATTGCACGAGCCCGAGCGACGCTACTTCAATGTATGGCCATGGCGTGCTACGCAATGATTTGGAGGTGTTTCTTTCAGCTTATTCTCCGAAAAATCTACGGTGTTTCAGTTCATACAAGGTCATCGGAGAACCACTGTGCAGTATACGCCAGTAGTGTATATGGTTGTATAGGGGCCGCACTTTTTCTTAAATATCGGTTGTGAATATCGGTTGTGAGTATCAGTTGTGAATCTAAAGGAACCAAATATTAAGCATGGCATATTTCGGGAATCTTTATTCAACCAACGCGGCCCAAATGCGAAAACATATTTTGGAATCCCTGACGTCACGCTGACGTACCGGCACTGGGGGTTAGGCGAGAAATTCAAATACTGATACTTGACTGATACATGACTGCCTGCAGGGTTCTCAAACAATGCTTCATTAGTCTAAACTGATTTATCGTTTCGCTTTAATGTCTCTTTAAAGTTTTTTTATTCGTAATGAACCTGCAACCAAACAAAATTCAAGCATGCTGACCCACGACGCTACCACTATTTGTTTCGGTTCAACATCCTTACTAACGTAGTGTACTTTGCGTCCTTCAAAATGAACACTGAAAAACTTGAAACTGTTCAACCTAAGGCTGTTAGGTTTATTTGCAACAAATATGAGGAGTACGGATTCACCAAATACCGTATTGCACGTTTGTGGCCTTCACACATTCCAAAGTAGAGCTATGAAGGCTGCATAATATTTATAGTTAAACTTCTTTATGGTGCTTTCAAAATAGACCAGTTTTGATATGTTGTCCGTTAAAAAAAATGGATTGAAGAGAGTGTTTAAATTTTCTAATTTCATCGCCCTGTTTATTTTAAGGATTTGCCTATATAAATGAAATTGCTACAGGAAGTGGTTGCATTGGCAAAATAGTCGCCTTCAATATAGCCGACATCATGAAGGGCAAGAAGGAGCATTTGTAGTGGTTTAGATCTCTACAATATCATCCACTCTGCTTATTGCTCATTGGCCACATTGTGGACCATCTGCGGGAACGCAGAATAGTTCTAATAGGCAAATACATTACCAATATGTGTCAATGACCCATTAGGCAAATACGGAAGCAATGGATTACCAATAGACAAATATAGTTTCAATGGGCAAATGCTGAACGAATAGGCAACTATAGTTCCAACAGGCAAATGCAGAACCAAGTAGACCTATATGTTTCCCATGTACAAATGCAAAATCAATAGACAAATAGCTGTCAACCCATTAGGCTATTGGTTTTTCAATTGGGAAGTTTTCCTTGGATAAAGCTCTTCAATCTAAACCAACTGTTAAAAGTCTATACGTGCAACATAATGAGCAAGGTCCATGCTTTTTGCTGCAGAAGTCTCTCTACCCGCCAAGTGAAATATATCTCCTCTAATTGCTTCGAATTCATTGTGACTAGCAGTAAATATGCCGCAAAAGGCATTTTCTACCTGCGGAAGCGCTCAGTAGTTCGAAGTACCTCGCGAATAGCCGCCTTTTGCGCCTTTTGCATGTAATGGGCAGTGCAAACACGGATGATACAATGTGAATATGGAGGTACTGCTACTACGAGCAGCAACAGCTCTCGTTGTTAGTGGGAAAAGAATTTAAATTACCGACACGCTGTATCAATGTACCAGGAACAAAATAGAAGTTGCATTTTCAAGCCTTTTTGGCAAGCATGACACCCATAAGCTTTTCTACAAGGGTAAAGACAAATATCACTATATTTAGAGGAATATTTTTCAATACGCGGTCACAATTCTGAACGTTTTCCAGGTTACACTCATTAAAATATCAAGGTATGGAGAGAGACCTTATAGAGACTTCGCTACAAATAGGTATACTCATCTAATTTTAAATAATGTGGAAGCGATTGTGTGGAGTAATGCACTTTTGAGAGTAATAAAATTCTCTTGAAACTTCCTATTCCCGCTCGCACATTAAGACGTGAACGGCACGTCAAAAGGCTGAAGTGGACATTTCGCTTGAATACATGCTTGATTTCGTATGTGGACAATTTGACAGCAACGCTGTAACCATGCGAAGACGATTTCTGCTCTTAATGCAGTTTTTCACAGCGTTCCCTCCTTCTGCGGGCCCCCCTCCGGCAGTCCAGGATGCATCGTCGATTCCGGAGCAACGGTTACAAGATTCATCTTGCCCGTGCCTGGAGTGCCTTATCTTCTCTACTGAAGATAGCCTTGTCCCTGCCGTCGCCGCTTTCAACTTCTCTTCGCTGGATTACGTGATCACGGACTGTCCAATCCTTCTGGCACTCAACGCAGTGACGTCAGTATCTGCGACTAAAAGAGCAACACCGCAGGCCGATTTCTTCAGTGGGCAAGGTGACAGCAACGCCGTAACCACGCTGAGACGAATTCGGCTCTTTGTGGAGGTAGGTTACTTAAATAATGCTTACTGCATTCAATCTCACGACCCTTTCTTGTTGCTGCTGCCGCACCCACAATGCTGCAGCTCCTTTTTTGAGCACACTTCAGCACAGCTTCTGCATCCTCTTAGTAGCATTTTGTTGACTGGTGATGTTGAGACGAACCCGGGCCCTCCTAAAAAGAACCCTGAAGCTAACACTGGGCTAAACACATAGTCCGAATCCGCCCCTATCGTCGATAGCTCGCCAGCGGTGGTTAGTGGCCCTCCCAATTTCGAACAATCCCAGCGCAACGTTTGTGATATGATTTCGCAGCTACTGGCGGTCAAGAACCGAACTGCGCAAGATATTGCGGATCATGAGACGTCCGTTGACTCCCATTTCGAGGCTTTTGAAAGTCGTCTAGCTACTCTCGGATCTTCATTCCGGGTTTCTAACTCTTTGTCTGATCAGCTGCAAGAAAAGATTCAGGCATTCACAGCGACACTGAACGAGCTTGTCATGCAGAATGGTGAACTGGAAGCTTGTCTCTGTCAATAGAACTTTGAGTCTGTTTCTTCACTTCTTGAAGACATAGACAAATGCAGGACAGCAGCAGATAACGCCCCTGCGGTCACTAAGCTGTGGCGAAAGTACAGGCAGAGGTAGCTTCGCTTTCGACAACTGCGACATGGCTACTTTCCAAGAATGGTGAATTAGAAAGCAGGTCCCGTTGAAACAATATAATTCTCCACGGTTTTGATGAACCGACCAGCGAAAGTCCAGAAACATTTATAGCTAATGTTTCGCAGCTATTTTCAGAGATACTGATGATGCAATGTCCGTCAAATAAGCGTTGTCGCAGGCTTGGTCGGCTTCAGGATGGCCACCGGTGCCCGGTCATAACGAAGATCCTAGATTTCCATGGTCACTTTTTGTTCTTCAAAAATTTCGCTAAAGTAGAAAATTTACTCAGTTTTACTCGCAGGAAGTCTGTGCAGCAAATTTTTTTTTAATTTTACTTGTTTCGTGCGCCTAAGACTCTTGTCAGCTGGTAGCAACTGTACATTAGCCATGTGAATTCCTATTTTTAACATTGTTTTCTAAATGTAACAAGTAATTTTGCCACAGAAGCCTCTTATATGCCACATGAAGGTACGTAAGAAAATTTCATTGACATCATGCCATTTTACGCGCGTTTCTTGGTGGAATACTGATCACTGACAATGAGCAAAGAAAAGAATATTATAGCGAAATACACCAGGTTTCTTAACTTTGTGACGCGAAGAGATGCAGATGACCAATGTGCATATTGGTAAATCTGATGGTATATAGACATATATATCGACTTTATACATGTAAGAGAAAAATTATCACATATTTTAAATACGCTGATTGCAAAAGTGAAAACTCCCGACTGGAATATGCATGTTTCCTTTAAAAGCTGTACCAGCACCAGGTGAACCAATCGAGTTTCTGAGAAAATGAATGAAGGCAATTATTGCAAGAGAGAGAGAGAGAGAATAATGCAGAGAAAGGCAGGGAGGTTAACCAGAGACAGTTCCGTTTGGCTACCATGCGCAGGGGGAAGGGTTAAGGTGGATAGAAAGAGAAGCAGAGTGGAAGGGAGAGATAGAAAGAAAGGGAGACAAGCACAAACAAAGCGCGTACACTACAGAGCGGTAGGGGGCGTCATTCTTAGTCTGTCGTGAAGCCCCGTGGACCGCAAGAACCTTGGTAGCGCGAGTTATGCCTTCAACGCGGATGTTCTTTCAGAGCATTGGCCTAAAGTTTTCAGTTCTGAAAGTGGACGATTGTCCAACTGGTCCAGTACTCTGCACATCACTTCTCTCTCATCACTGTACCGCGGGCAGACACAGATAATGTGTGCTAGCGTCTCGTCGATGTTACATGTGTCGCACGTGGGGCTGTTGGCCATTCCTATGAGAAAAGCATATGAGTTTGTAAAGCAACGCCTAGCCACAGACGGTAGAGCATGGTCTGTTCACGTCGTGGTAATCCAGGCGGGAGGTGCATCCGTATGTCCGGAGACAACGAACGCAACGAACACATGGTGAAAACATTCGAGTCCCACAGGGGCAAGGTACACTCACGGGACATCAATCGCAGCTCAGCCGCAGCATCTGTTCGCGAAAGCGGAATGAAGACTCGTTGACCACTTTCATGTGCAGATCGGGCGGCTTCGTCGGCGTGGTCATTCCCGCTGATGTTACAATGTCCTGGAAGCCACTGAAAGATTATATTGTGCCCCTTGTCATGGCTTTGATGATATATGTGCCGAATTTCTGAGGCCAGTTGTTCATTGGGTCCGTGGCGCATTGGGCTTCGTATGCACTGAAGGGCTGCCTTGGAGTCACTAAAGACTGTCAATTGTTGCGGTGGCTTCTGCTTAATGAAATCAAGTGCAGCACGGAGCGCCGCGAGTTCTGCACCCGTCGATGTGGTCACATATGAAGTTCTTAATTTGATATCCTCAGATTGCGCCGGGATGATGACTGCAGCAGCAGAGCTGTTGAGTTTTACTGAACCATCTGTGTATACATGTTGCCGGAATCTGTGCACGTTGTGAATGGGCTCCAAAGTTGCTTGTTTCAAAGCTTGCAATGGCGCTCCAGCTTTCTTTCTGATTCCTGGAATTGTCAGCAGCACTTGCGGCCGGTGCAGACACCACAATGGATCTGACAATCGTGTAGCGGGCGTAAATTCTGATGGCAAGTTAATATGAACAACAGCATTAGCCAAAATATATTATTGTCTGCGTATACTCAGACTGAATCGGGGAGACCAGGAATTCTTAACCAATGTAATCTCCGTGGCTTGTCTGGCAATCTCCTTCAGGGTGTGAACAGGCGAAAGGATGTAGAAACATATAGTTTAGTTGAAAGGGTATTTGCTATTCAGATGGTATTTCACTTCTGAATTGACTATTAATAATTCAGAGCCATTCCACAATGTATGTGAATGACCAGCAGAACTGTATACAGTCTAGCCCGGTTATAACGAAGTCGGCGGGAATCGGAAATTACTTCGCTATATCCGCTATTTCGTAATATGTGGACTATGAAAAAAAAATTGCAAACATGGGCATACCGATTTTTTGCCGCTGAAAGAAGTGGTCCAGCGTCCCCTGAACACGTTTCGCGGGTGAGGACTTCAGGATTGCGGCTTCCATACCATCCAACTGCGAACCAAAGATCTGGTCGTACTCCGGACTCCCGAGGCGATTGGCCAAGACTGCCGCTGTCGGCGACGTCATCAAAAAAAAAAATCGTCTCTTTTCATTTTTACATTTTTCCCCTGCGCGGCGTGCTCTACCGCTCTACGCCATGACGCCGTTCAAGGACGTCGCAACACGAGACCGGCGTGCCATGCGATGCAGTGAAGCAACCTTTCGCTACGCGGGAGAGCAGGCGACGCCACGAAAGGACGACGTCAGCCGAATTTTGCTCTTATCTTCGCGGAAAAAATCACCTCAAGGACGCAAAAATGTCTCTATTGACAGATTATTTTTCGGTTGGTATTAAATGTCTTCGTTATATCCACTGACGCGCTCTTATTTACTTCGTTAAAACCAGACCCAAAATGTATTGAAAATGCAAAAATGGGAAGGGAAATTGAAATCCCTTCGTTATAGCCGCTATTTCGCTATAAGTGGTTTCGTTATAACCGGGCTAGACTGTATAACCAGAAATAACATAAAATAAAACAACTAAACAATATAACACAAATATGTCAGTTAAGTTTATTTGTAGGTACGTTTATCTCGTGACCACAATATTTATTTATTTATTTCCTTATTATTTATTTATTTATTTATTTATTTTCTAATTTATTTATTTAGAATACCTCGAAGGCCCCAGTGAAATTTTTACATGAGGGGCGGGCTATTTAAGATGTGTTAAATGTTATAAAATTTTTCGATCGCTATCTTGAAGTCGACGCTCCTGGAGAGGAGCGCAACGCCAGAGACAAGCCGATTCCAATCTTGTGATGTTTTAGCAAGAAATGAATACAAGTGTGCAGTGGTTGAAGCAGATGGCGGGTATACAGCTTTTCCGTGATTGATGAGATCTGAATGGAGATGAGCAAGCTTGATGGCAGGAGTACGCTATGACGTGTGATAAAACTTGAAGGATAGGTACAGACATGTTATTTAGCGGAGTCATGAAAGACATCCAAGGTTGGCACGACATTTGTGTTCGGTGACACTTGAATGACATGTGTATTCTGAGACAATGAGTCGGGCTGCGCTGGTCTGTACAGATTCTGGCATTTTATTGAGGTTACATTGGTGAGGGTACCAAAGTGCGCATGCGCATGCGTATTTGCATGCGGAATCGTGTCTGTTAGGCGAGAAGTCGGAGAGAAGGAGATGCTAGATAAAGGTTACGACACAGACAACCAAGAACGCGTTTAGCTTCATTAGTAACGTGCGTTATGTGAAGGGACCATGTTAAATCTGACGACAAATTAACTACTAGTTATCTGTATACACTTACACATGAAATTTCGAAGGTATCCATTATTTGGGAGTGGGAATATCGTTGGCGATGATACGTAGTGATGTTTTATTCGTTTTTAATGAAGTGAGCCACTTGTTGCACAAGATTTTGATTCGATGAAGATCAGACTGAAGTGATTGAGTGCCACACAGGTTGTTAATTTGACCATATACGATGCAGTCGTCTGCGAAGAGTCTGATGTTAGAAGAAATGTTACTCGGTAAATATTAGGAATAATATTGGGCCTAGGACCATGCCTTGAGGCACGCCTGTGATGAAAGGACGGTAGGCGGAAGACTGATTATTGGCGTGCACGAATTGCTGGCTCTAAGTTAGGAAGTCACAAGTTCATTCAAACACAATCAAAGTTGAGGCACGAAAGTTTCAGAGACAGGCGTTTATGGGCAACTTTATCAAATGCTGTCTCGAAATCCAAAAAGAAGGGCGTCGACCAGTATCTTTACATTAATGTTAGAGGTAATGTCATTGACAAACAGCTAAAGTTGAGTGTCGCAGAAAAAACCGTTCTGGCAAACGTGTTGGTATTCATGTTACAAATTTGACTGCGTGAGAAGAGATCACAAGTTCCATTACTTTCGAGAAGACACATGTGAAGGATATGGCGCGATAATTTTTAGACGAAGATGTAGTTTTCTTTGGGATTGGAATGAGCTGACCCACCTTCGAATGCTGTGGCAAAAGTAGAGATAAAGATTCTGCTGCAATATATGCGATAAGGTAACACTTGGTACGGTTCTAATATTCTTCAGTATTTTAGCATTGATGCTACCATACCACTGAAAGATGTCTGCTTTAATGAATCGATCATTTTGGCAGTGCCATTGGTATCTAACGTGACTTCAGGCATATTTGGATGATTCACATGAAAGGCATGAAATCATTGATTATCAGGTCCAAGTGTTAAATTGAACAAAAAGTCGCATTTTGTACTTGCGCGACCCAGTGTTCTGGGACCAAATTAGTACGTCCGTCTCTCATCAAGATGTTCTATGAAGGCGTAGTGCATGATGGGTTGATAGTTTTCCAGAATTTTGGAAGTTTGCGTAACATGCCGGGTAAAGCTAATGAGTAGAATGAGCGCTTGGCTTGAGCTGCAAGAGAATTGAATAAAGTTTCTGTAGTTTGAAATGTATCCCAAGTGCATTTAGTATTTATTATCTTTGCGCATCGGAATTAACGCTACATTTTGTTTTTAAGTCGTTTCAGTGAAGCGTTGAACCAAGGGAAGTCTGATCGTACGAAGATTATGATAGTGGGGACATGACTTGGGATTAGTTGCTACAGCTTAGCTTCAAGGGGGTGCCAGTTAGTTTCGATGGAGCGCAGGACAAGATCGATGACAAATGATTCTTGAAAAATTTACAGTACATTATTTATGGCAGCGTAGTTACCTTTATCATATAATGTTATTGTTTACTTTATCTTTGGGAGGTTAAGTAGGTAGCATTTTAATGTTACGTGAAGAACGCCGTGATCGCTTATAGCAGAGAAATGTGCAATATAAGAGAACTTATCCAGATGAGTTGTCTGTAAAAGGTCCACGATGTTAGAAGAATGATACGTTTGTCGGGTCGGCTCAAAGATTAGATATCACAATTCAAACGTTTTAGCATTAATTGAGGAATGGACTATCACTGTTATTATGATTTTATGCTGATGACCATGTTATGCCGGGAAACTTAAAGTCACCGAGTAAGATTTACGGAGCGTTATAATATGCTGTCGTAACGCAATGAACAGCGTCGTGGAAATGACTGACAAAAGTGGCATCTGCGTCCAGTGGCCCGTACCACGCGCTGATCATAATGGGTGGGTTAGAAGTCTGGCAGCATGCGCATCACTTTTCTAAGGAGAAGAGAACATTGACGATCTGCACGTAAGGCTGCTGTGAGCGGCTATCAGCACACCACCGCCACGTTTGTTTAGTTGGTCACGACGGAAGATATGGAAATAAGGTAAACAAGAAGCCAAATCAGTATCTGTGACTGACGAATTCAGCCAAGTGTCGCTTAAAATTACAAGATTACAATCAGTTATTCCGGCTATGTGTAAAATAGAGTCGCGCTTTGGCGAGATAGTTGTGATGTTGGTATAAATAAGTGATAAATTAGTACGCGTAAGGATTCTGTCAGAAGATCTAGCATCATGTGATAGCTGTCGTGGCTGTACGATGACTTTCCGTTCAATTGGATCCAAAATGTAGGTTGTATTTCCAATTATTACTTTGTTATACGAAAGCTTGAATGGTTCTTGCAGTGTTTTTCCGAATTCGGCGAGTTTCTTGCTTGCAAGTCGTTGTTTAGTGAGAAACCTCCTGTGATACTGTTGTGACGGCCCATCGATTGCGCTCTTATTCACAAGATGCGCTGTTGATTGGACGCGGCCAATCCTGTGAGCGCACCCGATGTTTCTTGGCTCCAACTTTTGGCCTGTTGGTTGCTGCGATAGACGGCCATAGGCTGTGTGGCAACACTGGACACACACACACATATATATACATATATATATAAATATATATATGTGTGTGTGTGTATATAGTCAAACTAAAAAAAGCCAACAAACCCTGAAGCCTAGGACACCATATGGGAAATAACTTGTGCTTAATAAATGAAATAAAGAAACGATCAATTAATGGAAATGAAAGTGGATGAAACAACAACTTGCCGCAGGTGGCGAACAATCCCACATTCTTCGCATTTCGCGTGCGATGCTTGAGCAATTGAGCTACCGTGGCGCCGTTTCCCGATGCACTTTCTTGGGTATTTATGTCTTAGCCAGCGCCACCACCGATAGACCTTGGCGGCGGACGTGGAACGTCCTTTCTGCCGCAGGCGTCACGAGAACTTGA
The DNA here is from genome assembly GCF_023375885.2 of Dermacentor andersoni. NCBI lineage: Eukaryota > Metazoa > Arthropoda > Arachnida > Ixodida > Ixodidae > Dermacentor > Dermacentor andersoni. The sequence continues at coordinate 174,416,798 of NC_092816.1, read as the reverse complement.
TCGTTTGGGTGAAGGCAACTGGTCAAAAAACCCACACATGCTACCGGATGGCATCAATGTTGCCGGATTCCAGACCCTCTTTATGTAATAAACGAGAAGAAAGGGTGTCAACCGAGGGGCCCGATTTTATTGCGAAGGAATAATACTTTAGGTCGCACTTCAGCCCGTTCCGTGGCGAGGCGGTGGTAGGCACCATTAACCTTTAGCGTGACCTCGCTGCGTGACGTCACACCACGTGACATAGAGTGACGTCACATAAATAACGTCATTTCATAAATAAAATACGTTTTGTAAGCTGGGCTGGTGGGAATCGAACCAGGGTCTCCTGAGTGTGAAACGGAGACGCTACCATTCAGCCACGAGTTCGCTACATCAAAACGGGACAAAATCGCCTCTAGTGAATGCGGTGTTGCCTTAGAAACGTGCCGTAGAAAGTTATACTGCGGTATATATCGGTAATTATGACCACGTAACTTACAGAAGTCGCAGTTTCTTGAATAGCGAAGTACCTTTCCACTACATTTCTTGTGCGCTCTGCGCACACGCAGAGCCATCTTGGGGCAAACACAGAAGACACCCTCCTCGCAATGTACGGAGCTGCCCCGACACGTGGCGCACCACTCGCCCCATGATTAAGCCATGATCGCGTCCGCCTTCATGGCGCGTCGGGGCCCGGCTATCTTTGCCGATCGCGACGTTTGGCTGGCGTAGCGCGTTTGAGTAGGCGGTGCGAACGGGGTGCGATAACGCTATCGCGTTCCACTCTTGAAGGCGGCCTAACTTCCGAACAAGGCAGCTCGGCAGAATGCAAAGAGGAAGCATCAGCGAGCTACGGAGACGGAAGAAGAACGAGAAGAACGACTTTCTAAGCGGCGTGCCCAGTATGCAGCTCGGCGACACGCTATTGCTTCGCAATCACCAGGCTTAACCAAGCTAAGCCACGGCCGTTTTTATTAGTCATATCATAAGAAGCCCACAAAAACTGACGCCAAGGACAACATAGGGCAAAGAACTTGTGCCTAATAAATGAAATAAAGAAAGGATAAATTAATGGAAATGAAAGGTTGTGGGATCGTTCCCCACCGGCGGCAAGGTGTTTTTTCAACCACTGTTAGCTGTCTTCGAGCGCCTCGATTGTCAAAGTCAGAGTCATGGTCGTAGTTTGGTAGACACAGCACAGTGAAATGTGAAAGCGAGCTGTAGCACGAAACGATGGTTTGCGAAATGTGTCTCGAAGACACTTCAAAAGGCGGTGCACGCGGTAATCGCATGAACTCTTTCCACGTGTGTTTTTCGGCACGTGACGCCACGAGCGATTAGATAATCGATGTTTACATTAATTAATATTGCCCATAGAGATAGAACCTTTCTCCAACAGCCTCACTGTTGTTGTCGCTGTCAATACTTCGCCTGAACTGCGAACCTTTACAGCAAAACTTTTGTTGTCTACCTCCACCGCATGGCCCCTTGATAGAAGGCCTGTCCACTCTACCTAATGACGTCATACTACATGCACCGAAAGTTTCATGGCCATAGTTGTCCTGATGAAAGCTGGGACGTCGAAGTGAGCACGGCGTATTCAGGGGATTAGGTTAGATTAGATTCACATTATATTCTATGGCACTCGGCCACGTTAGCGTGCCGTCATGGATCGAAGTGCACTGGCCGTGTGCTGTATAGGAAGCGTTGCCTCCCCAAGATTTGGGGGATTGCAGTAAAACCCGTTGTGGGGCTAGTTGGTGCATAGCTTTCAATAGGTGAAGCGCCATAGTGACGGCACACAAGAAGGAATACAGACAGGACAAAGCGCTTTGACAAGGGATCGTCATCGACGAGGGAAAAGACGACATGGGATCGTCGTCGTCTGACCCGCCGAGTAGAAGCTGTTGCTGTCGGAGACAAGAGAGAGATAATCCATAAGGGAAAGGCAGGGATGTTAATCAGGCTGAGCCCGGTAGGCTACCCTGCTGGGATTGAAAGAGGAGGAGAAAGAAAGAAGGCCAGAGTCTCCACTTATACGCGCACAAGAGTGCACCACTGAGTCAGCCACATGCAGTTATACAGGGTGGTGCATTTCAAGAAACGCAGCAGCGCCTTTCTGGCCTTGCACATAGCAGACAAATGAGGCCATAGGCCCAAGATCTCCTCTGTAAAAGAACGGTCGTCTAAGCGCTCGAAAGGTGTACGAAGGGCACACTTCTCATCTTGGTATGTAGGGTAGTCACACAGGACATGTTTGGTCGTTTCTTCGACACCACATTTGCGGCATTTGGGACTGTCGGGGATACGATCACTTGCTGTGGTTACATGAATGCGGCACTAGCCAATCGCATTGCCTACCGAATCGCGATAATACTGTGCGACAGGGCTTGTGTATGGCGCTTCCTCGTTCATGCAAGACAAGCTGGAACCTTTTCCTGGCGAGTGCACTTCCGCCTTCGTTTCTCTCTTTCCCTCAATGCTATTCTTCTTCGGCTTGGCCATGCTGGGATTCATGCGCAGAATCTAACGCCCCATGTATGCGGCTAACATTGTGACAGCCTTATTTCACTTTTGTATTTGTGTCTCAAGGAGCCGTTGTACATTAGCGTGTCGACTCGTGTTCTGGAACGTCTCAAACAACCGACGGCAAAGGTTATCCCACCTTTACAAATGTCCCTCGCAGTTCTTGAACGATATTTCTCAGTAACATTCAGCATGCGTTGGTCAGTTCCGGTTCCGGACGCGAGCGATTGCACATGGCTACGCGTTCCTACTCATCCAGCGGGTATTTCGCATCTTCATACGCGTTACTGTGAAAGCTCGCGAACACTTGTTAGATGCTTGTTTGACAATTGTTAGATGCTTTGGGCTCTCAAGTGCCATTTCTTGAGCAGCATTTGGGAATGTTTCTTGCAGGAGACTGATTTCTGGGTTCAGGCATTACAGGCGGCAACTAGACCTATGCACAGGCGTCTCGAAGTGGGGATATCATGCCTGGCTGGATGCAGGTCTGCTCGCGGGGGTCCCAATTATGAGGCGAGAGTGCAATACTCAGCACATCCAACTGTGCCGCGGTTCATTCCCCTAATACCGGAGTGAAAACTGCAGTCGTACTCGAAGAGCTGATCCAAGCTAATGACGCATTCTTCTTCTCTTCGTTTACTCGCACTCGCGAGCAGGTCGTAGCTTTGCTTTCGCGAACGTGGCTTCACGCCAGATAAGAAAGAACTAAACTTAGCAATTATTTATAATAATTTTTATTGTCTGAAAACTTACGGGGAGGGAGGGTATTACATAGTGTAGGGATAGACTTCATGACAATCACTAAATAAGGGAGACGGGAAGGCAAAGATGTAGGTTGAAAATCTATTGACATTATACAAACTTAAAAAAAATAACAAGAAAAAGAACTATATGTTCAGACCATATGTTGAAGGTGTGAGCTTATAAGTATGAGCACTAAGCCAATTGAATCTTTCCATTTATTGTTTCAATGCAAAAACAACAAATGTCCAGTTGACCGAAGAAGACGCCCACTGTCGGCTGGAAAAGCGAAACGGGGCATCTGAATTCCCATTGGATGTGACGCCATATCACATGCGCGCCTCGCGGAGCCAAACGGGCGAATGTGAACACCAGCTGCTGCGATAGAGCGCCATGGACGTGTTGCTTGAGGGGAGAGAAAATCGCCGTGACACCATGTCATCCTCGCTCTCGGAAGCCTGCATTATCCGCGTTCCCTTTCCGCCCAAGCTGTGGCCTGCATTCTAAAGTGCGCATGGGTAAGGCGAAATCAAGTAGCGCCAAGTTAACGCCTCACAGATAGCAGGTCTATGCACTCTGCCTTATGAGGTCATGCTATTTGGACCGAAATTGTCAATTCCATGCGCACCGCGACAAAAGCTGTGATGTCAACATCACCGCGGCTTACTCGGGATGTCCCCATTTGACTCTATGAAAGTCGGGCAAGGTAGCATAACGTCATGGACCAAAGTGCACTGGCTGTGTGCTATCTAGGAGGCGTTGGTCAAGCGTCTCAACGTACTCGCTTGCCTGCGAGAAGTTAATGACTCGAAGAACCGCTCAGCGGCATTCAATTCGAGAATGCTTCTTTCGCGTTCCCACTTCATAAGGAGCGCTTAGCTGTCCTCGGATTTCCTTTTATTTCTGTAAGTAAGCAAGAAACATTTCTCGACTTTTTAGCAGTGTAATAACTATAATTTCTATGGGGGAACCCAAGTAGCACATATGAAGCGTCTATCCTTATCGTGTGACCAATATTTCACTGATATCTTCGCAAAACGCATACAAAATCATTTCAGCGTGGTTCTGCAGGCGATTTCATACGATTTATTTTCCAAATTCGGAAAGTGTTGGCACCATATCTAAACTCTTAATTTCACTTTAAACACCCCGTGGTGGGTCGAAAATTCATTAAGTTGGCTCTAAAAAAGACGTGAATAACTGTAGACCCATTTTACTTACGTTCGTACCATGTAAATATTAGAACACATTTTATATAAAGAGATAATCACACATTTATTGACAAACAACGTACTGGCTTCACAACAACATGACTTCCTTAACGGTCCATCTTGCACAACACAACTGATTGAATTTTTTCATGACCTTTATCTCATATCGACAGCCGCGGACAAATTGATTGCCTTTACCTGGACTTTCAAAAGGCATTTCATACTGTTTCACACCCTTTGCCTTCAGGAAAACTAGCATAACTAAATATTGACCATACAATTCTAGTTTCGATCATGCACTATCTATCGTTCCACCGACAGTCGGTAGTATTAAATGGCAGGAAATGCACTTTCGTAGATACCACATAGGGTGTCCCACAGCACTGAGGTTTCGGGCCACTTTTGTTTTTATTATGTATAAATGGCATTTGTTCAGGAAATTAATTCAGGTATACGGTTGTTTGCGAATGACTGTGTCTTTGTGATGACCCACTTATGAGGGCCAAGGTTCGTGTACTCAATGTTTTAACGGTTCTCTTAGGCGGAGCCTCCGAGAACCCAATTGAGGACAAAGCCGTTGGTTTGAACACACACACAAAGACTTAATCAAACTAGAAAAGGCTTAAGATAAACAGAAGAAAATAGAAAACACGCCTAAAATAAACACTCACGAAGACATTGCGGCAACGAACACATATAGGGCTTGCATGTGGTTAACGAGTGCGCGAGTCCGGGCTTGCCCCGAGGGCGGGGACGCGTCACAGTCTCGACGCGGCGACGCGGCGACAAGCTGGCGAAAGCAGTGATGCCGGTCTCACCCTAGGTCGCGGTGTAAGCTGACCGACCGGGCGACCGGAGCGCGCCAGCTCTGGCTAGGCGAGGTAAAGTGGGCGGCTTGGTGGCAGGAGTGGACGGCGGCGGCGTTCTGGCCGGGCGGCTGGATGTAGAGCTCGGGCCCGTAGCCCGACTGCTCCTCTCTCGCCCACGGCGCGGAAGCTCGAACGCCGGCCTCGGGCAGCAGGCGGCACGGCAGACGGGGCGGCGTTCTGGCCGGGCAGCTGGCGTAGAAATCGGGCCCGTAGCCCGACTGTTCTCGTCCTGCCCACTGGCGCAGAAGCTCACCGGCGTTGAGGAGCTGACAGCACGCTCGGGTAGACGGGCGACGCACAGGAACAGGTTGGCAGGAGGCCCCGGGCGGGTGATGTCCTGGTGGGCTCGGGTCCGGAACCCGACGGCCCGTCTTCAACGCCCGCTCCGGTGGTTGATCTCCTCCTGCCGTCGCTTCCTGGGACTCTCCTGGCGTCTCCCCGGCGTCTCCCTGCGTGTCCTCTTGCGTGTCCCCCCGTTCTGCCGGCGCACCACGCTTTTTCTTTTGGTCTGGCCGATTTGGCATTTTCGGATTGGCTGCCCGACGCTCCGTGGTCTTTCTTGATTGGTGAGGCTTTTCTTGTTTTAGTTGTCTTTCATGCGCCGCGCGTTCTTGTGCCGGACGCTCTTCGTCGTCGTTGTTTTCCTTCTTCCACCTCGGCGCGCGTGCACTCAGTGTCGTCTGCTCTTGACCGTCCCGATCACCGCACCATGTCGCGCACCACACATCACAGTCTTATATAGCAAAATTAGAAAAGAAGATGACGGTGCCCTTTTACAAAGTGACTTGTCATGTGTTCTAGTATGGTGTTCAAGATGGAGAATGAACTTAAATACTAAAACATCCGTTAATGATGCTTTTACACGTAAAAAACACAGGCTAATCCCTAAGTACGTCATCAGCAATAACACAGTGAGGCAAAAATTATGCTATAAATATTTAGGTGCGATTGTTCATGGAATGCTCACGTTGATACAGTGGTTACTAAGGGCGCCAGGATCTTAAATTTTATACAGCGATATCTGAGACACGCACCGCCTTGTTTGAAATCAACCGCTTACCTAACATACGTTCAACCAATGCTCGAATATGCTTGTGCCGTGCGGGACCCTTGGCAAAAACCACTAAGTGATAAACTGGAAAAATTCCAGAACAGAGCATCAAGGTTTGTGTTATGCCGGTACTGGAAAACCGATAGCTGTACCAATTAGTAAAATTAAATTGGATGAGACATTCTTTCCTGTCGTTTTAAAAAAATGCGACTCAAACTTCTTTCTCAAGTATTTCATGGTAAAACCATCATTCGAAAGGAAATATACATACACAGGCCTCATTATGTATCTGCACGTACTGATCATCGTTTCAAGATTCTAGAATACAACGCTGGAACTAATATGTATAATATTTCATTTTCTGGTCCTTCCATTAGTGAATGAAATCGCCTATGAAGTCCACAAGTGCACTGTGCCAAGGAAGATGTGTCTTTCTTTCTCTAAATTGTACCCCCTGCTATAGAGCCTTAGGGCTGAGAGGACTAATTATTGAATAAAGAATAAGGAAAAAAAAGGAAGTAGCAATGGGAATGCATTTTATGTATGAAATGCCTCATTACTACAATTATGACTGCAAAATATTGAAGGTGCTCCTAGGCGTATTATGTCGAATGCAGTTATAATATTTCATTAGCACAAGGTCTCACATACTCATTATTTCTTGGGCCATTTGAGAAGTAAGTATATCGTAGCGAAACTTAGGACCTGTTTCAATATGTCTGCAATAATGAGGCATATTTGTAACTCTCCCAATCTGCTTTGCAAATTAGTTTGGCTAATGATATTTGTCTGCTATGTGTTCTCAGAATTCGAGATATGCTATTGACGCAAAACATCAGAATACGGAGTGAAAAGTCCAGAGGTGCCCCTGCTTATATGAATAGGCTCGTTTAGTTCTTGCACTGGAGGTACTGCTGCAGTGCTCGGCTTAAGATATAATAACTGTATTTTTAATTTCATTTAGGTCCTTTACTTAAGGACGCCAAGCACAAATGTTATGTCAGCGTGGACGGTTAAATTACGAATACAATAACACGGCAGGGCGAACACCGCAGTAAAACGCTTAATTTAGGGAAAATGTAATCCGAAGTGTCCCGAGTGCTCTAGCACAGCTCCATTTACCGGGCACGAGCAAACAGGTGGGACGTTGCATACGCCGTCACCACCCTGTACCGCCATTAGTAAAGTCGGTGAGTTAGACATCGTCCAGCAGCCGGCACTGCGGCTTCTCGCGTAAAGCGCGACAGCTCGACCAGAAGCTTAGCAAAGGCGCAGCTGACAGCATCTGAAGTCATAACTTTTCATCTGCTTGCAGAAATTTCCCTTGTGGCCGGGGAGACCGCACGGCAGAGCAACCAGCAAAATGACTGCAACCAGTGCATCCACTTCAATCCAAACTCGCTCTTGCTGCTGGCTTTCCTCTTTGACAGCAAGGAATGCTTGCAAGAGTCAGCCTACGCTTTCTCTTATCTCACACGGGGTACAAGGTATCCGAGATCGTGCGCGCTCAATTTGTGAGACCGTCGAGTCACGAAAGCGTTTTCATTTCTAGCTATCCCATGGCACCACAGCATTTACCGCTGGCGTTACGAAATGCAATTATATTGCCGATGACAGCATAATAAAAGTAGATCTAGTATCCTCTGGTAAAATCTGGCCTCATGCAGATTCGAGATTACTTTTCACGGGCGTACAATTGTATTTATTCAGACAACAATGAACGCTTGCCGCTATTTGTTTCCAGATGTCGCATCCGCGTGCGGAGCGTCAGGGGAATTCAACAGGAGAGCGCGAGGGGCGCGTGACTGAGTGAAAAAAAAACTTTTTGCTATGCGCCCCATTGTTATCACCAATAACGTCAATGAGTTCTTGTTTCCTAGAATTCACCTCTTAGGCCAGCTCTCCGCTTCCGCATATCATTTCATATATTAAACATCGAAGGCCCCAGTTGAGGCATTACATGAGGGATGTGTTTTACCTACAGTGAAAGTTACTCCAGTTCTGCCTTGAATTCATGTGGATCGGAGTGCTGCAAGGCAATTGCAGGTGAATGGTTCCAGTCCCGTGCTATTGTCACAAAAAAGGAGTGAAGATGAGTAGTGGTTTGCTCTCGGGGAGGGTAAACCGTTCTGGGATAGATTGTACGGCTGGGCAAGTGAGGAACTGGCAAGATAGCTGGAACTTCGAAGGGAGCATTACAAAATTTGTGGTAAAGGCATGGTCTAGATATGCGACGTCGCAATTCAAGGTTGGTAAGTCGACCACGAGCCTTAAGCTCGGAAACACTAGAATGGTAAGAATACACAGAGTAAATAAAACGAGCTGCGCGATTTTTGACAAGTCAAGAATATTAGACATGTTAGATTGATGAGGATCCCAGACAATGCATGCGTATTCTAACTTTGGCCGAACAAATGCAAGAGAAGCTATTATGGGGGAGCGACTGTCAAGTGCCCACGAAGAAAGCCCAAAGCGCGATTCTCGCATTTAGCTATGTTTGTAACGTGAGTTGACCAGGAGAGATTGCTTGAAAATATTGAGTCAAGATATTTATAAGATTCAATGGATGGTACTGCGGAGCTGGAAATGATACATTGGGCCGGATGGTAATGCGGCCTGCGGTGGAAAGATAATAATGAAAGTTTCTTTATATTTAAGGACATTGCCATGTGCTACACCAGGACTCAATAAGGCTGAAGTGGATTTAAAGAGTATTAATATCTGCGCTGTTTCTAATGGAACGATATACGACGCAGTCATCTGCGACCAGTGCACCCTCGCCAACATACCCTGCCTCCCACAGCACGTAACTCTGTTATGAACTACTGGCTACAAATCTCTGAGCGGGAGCCAATGGACCACGTTCTTGCGCGAGTTTATACCATCCCGGCCCCGTGCACGGAGAGGAAACTGGCGACCACATGGAACCCATACATCTTACATAAGATCCCCTTCTCATAAGACCCTAACTGCGGATGAAAAATGTGTTTGGCGGAAACGGCAACCAAACACTTCACCTAAGCCTCTATTAAAACATACAACCCACCTTGTACTGCCACAAGTGTCCGGACTGTGGAGAGTATGCCTCGCTGTATGACACCACATGGGCTTGCCCCAACACTCCCACCCTTCTGCTAATCTCAAACCGAACCACTGAACAGTGAGAGGCTAAGCTTTCCACTTCGAACCCGCGTCACAAGCAACAGCTGGTGTGGTAGGCCCGACGGGCGGAGCTTGTCATAGGACTGCTTGACTGATGAGTCCACCTCGCTGGCGCAACGCAGTAGCAAGGAGAAGCAGAAGCTCTCGACACAAGCGTTTTTTTTTTATTTCCTGGAATAAATATTTTATCCTCTTCCTCTACGGATCGAATAGAACTTAAGTAGCATTTTCTTACGTCTAATAATGAATTGTAATTATGTTATAACAAGAAAGCCTTAAGTGGCACGTCCCAATGGCTAATACCCGAAAAATTGTAACATCAGGAATTGCTCATACCACCGTAAGCAAGTAAAGATTCAATGGCTGAATATGCAGCATGAAACGAAAGTAAGAAAGACCGAAAGAAGGAACGAAAAAAAAAAGCATGAACGAAAGAACAAAGAAAGAGAGAACAAAGAAAGAATGACAGAAACAAAGAGAAAAAATAGAAAAAAGAAAGTAAGAATGCAAGAATGTTCAGATAGTTCATTCGCTGCTCGCATGTGTCGTTGAGGAGTTCGACCTACACCACCATACGTTTGCTTCAAACTAAGGCTCGTTATGTGTTGCATCAAATCTGGCGCCTCCGACAGCATAACTTAATGTATTACCAAGTGCGCGGCAGGCCTTCGCCTTCAGGTGTTACAGGGTGGCTGTGATGGATGTTCAGGAATGTCACATGCTGCAGATTTTGATTATAGTTGGTAGAATAATAGTTACAGAAATATAATCAGGAATTCTTAAGTAATTGGACAAGTACCTAGAATGTCGCAGTTGAGTCTCATTTTGTCCCGCATGTACATCAGTTTTCACCTACTAAAGCTGTATTATTGGTGACATTGTGACACTTTAGAAGGATTAGGATACCATTCTATGTTTTTATCTTGAATAACTATTTGTCTTTAGTTACCTTTCAAGAACTCTAGTGCAATTCATGTCAGGGATAAATATAACATGTAATCGTCACATATTCACACAACAGAAAATATCACAGGGATATAGGGTTTGAAGAGTTACGACCGTTGCTGCGCTCCTCGTGTCGCGCATGTGCTGCAATGCGTTACGTTATCTTCTTTATTTGCGTCCACGGGGCGCACATGCTAATGATGTCAGGGGGTTCTAGAAATGGCCGTGAATAAGTTCTCGTGCTGTTGGTGTGCTTGGACGACTGGTCATGCACATCGGTGGTCTTTTATCGCGGATGCTTGGTTGCCACCACACGCGACAGCACAGTTAGGGCACTGAACGTTTATGAACGTTTTAGTTTGTCTATAATGTAGACAGCAGGTTCCGGAGCAAATAAAGTACATTGAAGCACAGCAATATTAAGAAGACGAATTTACTTATTTGGGCAACTTCTATGGCGAGTCCTGCGCTGACAGTGATTGTGCTCTTTTGCATTCACTGCCTGTGAATGGTCTCCAGGTTAACTTAGCCTTCCGATGAGTACACGAACGCAGACATTGTGGTACTCTGCATTTTTCACCAGTCAAGGATACTTTCGGTTATAGTGTAGAGAGAGTGTCAGTCGACGCGCGATGTTGGATCATCTCAGAGCATTGCATGCAGCTACACTTTAACGTCGCACCCCTTCCACGAAACCCGGTAGCAGTCGGATGCGATTCATCCCTGCATGCTAAATCATGCGTTGGAGGTTTTGCCATTCTAATGTCTTCTATCTGCGCTTATTGCGTCGTCTTGGGTTGGAATAAGGCACAAGAACAGATATTCCTAAATCAAGCATTCTAGAGCTATTTTTCGAGGTGACGCTAAATGATTGACATTTACATGCTTAAATGTATTCGGCCTCGCACAGGAAAAAATAAAGGTTCACTTTCATTCTGCATTATTGGTGGATATTTCCCAGAGAGGGATCCAATACAGCATAAGCGGTGTAACAGCTAAAGAGGATGGCTTTTCCTACGAACACAATGCAACAAGCGGAATATGCACAACAAGTTCGGCATATACATTCTCCCAATAGTCAATTAAACAATGACTTTCATAGGCAAATGAGTCGAAAGTGTTCGCGTATGAAGAATTGCCCGGAAAATACAGAACACAAAAGCACAATACACATGTAGATCTATGCCTCCATTCACAAATATTGGTCTCCAGAAATGCAGCTTCTTACAAGGCTACATTGTTGTCCGTAAACAGCATTCATGTAAATCTCTGGTGGTGAGGTTGTGAATGTCGAAAATCATATTCCTACCCTATAGATACAGATGAACACCAGAATAACACTTGTGGTCGCATCAGTTCAACATTAAACAAATTGGCCAGAGCGCGCCTCACCATCAAGGTCGACCTTAATAGGATAAGTACGGAAGCAACGAAAGTACAAATTGCATTGCGAAATTATTCGGTTCTCTCCAAATAACTTGAAATTTCAATTACGGTCTGTGCCAGTGCGGGCAGAGACCGTACAATTACCTACTCAGGGATCCTTCATCACAGGCAAGAATGCAGGGTGTACCCACCACCTCACGCATAGCTCAACGAAGAAGGAAGTACCACACTCAGAAAACTACAGCGTAACACATACACCCACGGAATGCTCATGCACAGACTCTACCCAACCCTACACAGATACTACTGCCCAATGTGTGGTGTACCGGACACTTTGGCGCACCTGACTCTCGAGTGTCCATGGCATCTAGGCACAGACGCATCGCCTTCATGGAAAGAGTGTAACGCCGACAACAAAGCCAAAGCCTCATCGCGCCCGCCGTGGTTGCTCAGTGGCTATGGTGTTGGGCTGCTGAGCACGAGGTCGCGGGATCGAATCCCGGCTACGGCGGCCGCATTTCGATGGGGGCGAAATGCGAAAACACCCGTGTGCTTAGATTTAGGTGCACGTTAAAGAACCCCAGGTGGTCGAAATTTCCGGAGTCCCCCACTACGGCGTGCCTCATAATCAGAAAGTGGTTTTGGCACGTAAAACCCCATAATTTATATATATAAAGCCTCATCGAACCGTGGGAGGCTAAGCTCGTCTCCGACGATCTGGAAGAGCAAGGACGCTTCGTCGTCAGGGCCAAAGAGGCAGCGAAGGCGAGAGCGTTCCTGCAATGAGAGCTCCCACCTAGAGCAGAACCGGGGCTTACCCCGGGATACTCTTTCGAAAATAAACGTTTATTCCTCCTCCTCATCCCCCCTCCTCCTGCTCATTCTCCTCCTCCGACAGTTTCGTCACTTCTCTGAAGCTCAATGTGCGCGGTAGTCCGATTCTGCTCTGTTCACTTTCGGATCAACACTCCGCTGATTGTGATGCCCACTTTTTCACTTTCTGTAGCTGAATTGTTCAATTTAGTGTTGCTGAGAATTCGTCATTTATTATCCCTTGCTCTGCTTCTCTACCCTGGAACCTATGAGTGGCTTATACCCACTCTGGAAGGTTGGCCGCGACTGCTCACATACTTAGCATCAATTGCCCAGTTACACACACCCAATGTCCCAAGTTGCCTTTTCAGGCACACACGCAGTGGTAAATTCCCAGTCAGATATATCAAATGCCTCAGGTTGCCTATCTCCAAGTTGTCTACAGAGGCATATAACCGCTTGTAAATACCCAGCGTTTATGTTTGCGTCAAGGACGTGCGTTAGATATGGACATACCAACAATAGTACTATGAAACCCTGATTACGTGAAGCTGTACTTCGCGTCTATGCATGGAGCGTATTTGTGTTCAAAAGCGTAGCTGTGTTTAAAAGAGTTGTGGCGAGAGCTACAGGCACTACATTCAACTTTGTCGAATCCAGAAAGAAGATCGGCACTTTCTTTACGTTTCCACGAAACAAAAAAATCTGTTCAACAGTCAGTATAGTCCCATTCTGCTGCTTCATCCCCCAAAGAAGCGGCAGATTCACTAAATGAGATCGAAAGATGTCTTGAAGCACGCTTTCCTTGACAGTGTCCCAGACCTAGGAGGTTTAAATGTTCCGCATCTGAGTTTGTAAAATTTTCCGTGTCAGGAATTATCCGGTGTCATCTTAACTACACAGCAATCGGCTCCTGGACCAGGCCATATCACAACTGCTATGATTAAATTATTGTTTAACTCTTCCTCAAACGAACTATTGAATATAGTTAACTGTTCACTGCAATATGCATGGAACCCGACCTCTTGGAAAATTGCTAAATTCGTGCTTTTACTTAAAAATCTAAACGTCGGATTTATCCGGGGCAAAATTTGCCCAATTGCCCGTACTACAAATGTAGTCAAAATTGTAGAAAAAATAATCCATGTCTGGCTCAATGACTTCACTTCTCAGGGTATTCTGTGCTCGCGACAAAGGCGATTTAGACCTCATTTCTCCATGTGGTCAGCTCACGTTGATTTAGAAAGCCGCTTTCGCCTCGCAGGACAATGAGGATAAGTATTAGCATTGGTAACTTTAGATATTGCAAACGCATATGAGAGTGCCGAAAATGGAATTTTAATTTCTAGATTAATAAGACGTGCTGTTCGAAATTATTTAGTGGCCCAGATACAAGAGTTCCTTTCGCGTAGAGATTTCTTTTGTGTCAAGAATTGGGTGACATCGGGTATCCATACACAGAGGAGAGGCGTACCACAGGGATTGCTTCTTTCACCACTTTTGTTTAATATTTTATCTTCTGTCCCTGTTCACCAGGATGTACAACTTTATGTCTATGCTGTTGAGATTGCAATTTTCTCCTCATCAGGGGATATTAATACGTTATACCAAATTTAGCAATCATATTTGTCTCACCTAGAGTCCTGGCTGGAAGGACTGTATTTTTCGCTTAGCGTCAAGAAATCCTCGTTACTTTTGTTTCCATTGCCAAATCCCGTTTTTATTTGTCTCCCAAACCTGATTGTCTCCCAAACCTGATTTCTGCAAAATCTAATTCGTTCAAGGTAAAACTGACCTTTGCTGATAGTTTTCGAAAACACGCAAAACTTCTTCCTGCGCTCATACTTGAAGGTCTCCTTCAAGATAATGTTAATCAATTTCCGTCTCAGTTGATAATTTCGACGGACATATCAGAAAATTTAGAGAAAGTCGGTGTTGGCATATTTTGAATTTAGCTTATCTAGTATTTTGCTCTCCATCTCGCCAATTGCACTCCAATATTCTCTGCTCAATTCCTGGCAGTAATTATGTCCATCCAAACATTCGGTCCGCAGACATATAAGGTAATAGTGGTTGCAGACGCGCCTATGGTCTGTACACATTTACCTTCCACGAATCGGTCACGCCTGTTGAGCATATTTTCGACTCTTGTTCCCCACAATTTGCCGCAAGTCGGATGTATCTGTGTCCCCGGACATAGTGGAATCTTTAAATGAATCAGCTGACTCGCTCCCATCGTCATGGCTAAATGGTCCGGCCTTTAGTGTTTTTCCTTATTTCTGTTTTAGAACAGGAGCCAGATTGAAACACCTTTTATTGTTGACTTTTAATGAATCGTCCATACTTAACGTAGTTAATTGCCAACATCTAAAATTTCAGTGGAAAACGAACGAATGCCTTTTGCGCCAATGCGAGGTGACGTTAGCCAGTTTAAGCTGTCGAGTTCCCCGCAAGAATTTTGACCTTCACATATGTGGTCTATCCATAATTAACCTCTGCTCTTTATGTAATGAACCACAATCTATTTACCCTTTATTTATTTATTACCGCCGCTTCTGTACCTTTCGCAAAATTTTCCTCACAACCTTCGCACTCCGCGTGCGATGCTCTACCAATTGAGCCTAATATGTTGTGGGATCGTTCCCCAACTGCGGAAAGTTGTTTTTTAATCCGATTTATTTGCAATAATTTATCGTTTCTTTAATTTACTAAGCACAAGCATTTTCCCGTAAGTTGTCCTTGGGGTCAGTGTTTATTGGCTTCTTATAATGTGACTAATGAAAATGGGGCCCCTCGGTTAACCCCCTTTTTTCACGTTTATTCCATTTCTGTCATCTATCACGTGAATGCTTCTTTTAAAAAAGCAACTTTTTAGGCACCCGTTCCTGGGTTGAGCGGCGGCGTCCCCTGGCTTCACTGCACCAGCGGGCTCGTGTCACTTCTCGCGCGTTCGTCATCGTCTTATTCCACAGCTGGCTCCTATGTTGCTCATCATGCCACCGTTCTCATAATGCCCCGCCCTCTGCGAAGGCGCTGAACACAGTAGCCCACTGCCAGTCGTTGCGGTGATTTCGATCTCAAAACGCATAAGTAAAAAGAACAATCAGATTTATATATGAATTATTCTGGTCTGCCCACTTAGCACCGGTAATATTATACTAACACTGGTCACCCAATTATTCATTGTAATTAAGAACAAGTTAAAAGTAGCTCAATTTTTGCGCCCGACGAGTGCGGTGGTGTGTTGCATTTGAAGGAAAGTACAGTGGGCGAAGGTTATTTCGTTATGCTTTGTGTAGTCAGAAGAAAATGTGCAGTGGAACATCTTTTTTAATTCCCACAGCATAGGAAAATATTGTTGTTTCCCGGTATAAAAAAAGACGTGGAGGTCGGGAAGAAAGGAAGAGGAGAACGACACTGTGCAGCGGCCATTCTTAATACTTGTAGCAGATTGCAAGGCCTAAATAAACATTTTCTCCGTACTCGTAAAAGTTTGGTGGAGGTGCGAGTTCTATTTCCTGTTAAAATCGATGCCAGTACTAAAGTAGCTCACTCATACTCGTAACTGTTCGTATCGTATTCATATCGAAGCTGTAAGTGCCTTTCATATAACTAAGTAGCGTAATATGTAAACATGTAGGCATAACGTATTCATCTGACAGACGACCATTAATTTGCTAAAGAACACTGTCTGCAAACGTGGCACCCGGTTCCGAAGATGTGGGAAGTTAATGTTCGTGCTGGAGTAAGGATCGCGGTCTCCGCCTGACGTGCAGGATGGCATGTGAGTCAGCTTTATATATTTACATAATTCAGAAGAACATATAAAAATAATGAAGCGGAAACGTTCACTTCAAGGTGCCGAACAACGGACAATATCGGCTAATCTGTTTACCCTTCTGTCCTCGTTGTGATGTCACTCACCTTCCGCCAATCCCGTGATGATGATGTATGGTGTTTTATGACGCAAGGACCAGGTATGGCCAAAGATCACCAAGCCAATGGTGATGAAATGAAAGTGAAGCAGTAAATTACGAGCAATGGTTGTAATAAGACTGTAAAGGAGCCTAAAAGACGGCCACTATAAAATGTGTAAGAGCTACATGTAATAAAACTATGACAATGACTATGAAGCGTGCCAAGGACGCGATAGAAGCATTGTAAAAGAATGACAATGTGCTAAAATTGGTCATTTCGATAAAAAAATTGAGGAAGCACTACTACCCTAACAGAGTCCTTGAACCGCAAGGACCTGAAGGCGGGTGCTGCCCAGAACTACTATCATAGCAGCATCCTCTAGAAGGAGGATGTGCTACGATACTATTGGGCTATTAATATGCAGAACCACATCATTCAAGAAACCTAGAACAGCTTGGTAGTAAAAAGGGGTTCCTTACCAAGAAGCATACCGGGATGGAGAGGAATACATTACCGGTATGCTAGAGGAAAATGTTTCCTTCTTTCTCTTTCGGCTTCCCGACACTCCACGAGGATGTGGAGGACGGTGAGCCTTTCAGCACATCTGCCACGGGTAGGAGGTTCGTTTCCAGGAAGCAGAAAATTGTGAGTACCATATGTGTGTCCTATTCTGAGTCTACAGAATAGGACATCAGTCCGTCTTGTTTTTGTAACCGGGGGCGAGAAACCTATCCTTGGCTTAATCAAATGGAGCTTATTATTTGTTTCATTGTCCCACATGCGTTGCCGGTAGCTTCAGCGTTTCGTTCGCAAGAAAGGCTTGAGGTCTGTGGCAGGAATAGCAGTGGTGGTATTACCAGCTTGAGGTGTAACTGATATAGCCATTTGGTCGGCCAGCAGATTACCTTCGATGCATCTATGACCAGGGACCCAGCATATTGTCACATGTCTACGAGACGAATAAATATTGCACAAGAGACAGCAAAGCTCAATGAAAACATTATTTTTGTGTGTGTTTTCTTAAGTACATTAGTGCTTTTACAACACTTAACGAGTCCGTGAATATTATCGCTTTCTCTAGCTTTAATTTATTTATGTGTTTCACCGTAGACAGTACTGCGTAGGCTTCTGCGGTAAAGATGCTTGTATGGGGGTCCAACAGCCGCGTAAGACACACCAACATGCGATTTTGACGCATCGGTGTAGAATTCCGGACAACAGCACTTCAATTAGAGTTCATGGAAATGCATTCGTATTTCCAGTTCTGGTGCGTATATTGTAACTCTTACAAAAGATGTGTCACATTCTATCACTTGCCAGCCCCAAGGCGGTAGTTGCTTCGCTGGAGGCATCAAGCGGGGTTCGAAAAGTGGAACATCTATTTCCACGCAAAGCTCCCTCACATGGAGTAAGAAAGGCTGTCTCACAGAGGGTCGATTACGGAAGAGTTCAGTAAATGTCGAATCGTTAGCAGTTTCATAACACGCATGTTCAGGATTAGAGTGCACTTCAAGGAAATATGTGAAGCTGGTGTAAGATCTCTGCAGATTGAGTGGCCACTCATTCGATTTTACATAGAAGCTTTGAAGGGTGCTAGTTCTGAATGCGTTTGTGGCCAGACGGATACCTATGTGGTGGACGGGATCCAGCATGTTTAGTGCACTGGGGGCGGCAGAGTTGTATACTATGGCGTCATAATGTAACCGTGATTGAATGAGGCTTTTGTAAATATTCATTATACACTTCCTGTCGCTACCCCATATTGTGTCTGATAGTATTTTGAGCAAGTTCATTGTTTTTAGTCATTTAACTTTGAGATATTTTATATCTGGGATAAAAGTAAGCTTAGAGTCAAGTATTATACCTAGAAATTTGTGTTCTTTCTTGACAGCTATTTCTTGTCCACACAGTTCCACACAAGGATCTGGGAGCAGGCCTCTCTTTCTTGTGAAGAGAACAGAAGTGCTTTTGTGGGGGTTGATTTTAAATCCGTTTTCATCTGCCCTCTTGGACACCTTGTTTAAACCCTGCTGTACATCTCTCTCGCACACTGTGAGGTTGACGGATCTGAAGCCTATTTGTATATCGTCTACATATACGGAATCAAAAATGGCCGGTGGCAGTGAAGCATGCAGGGTGTTCATCTTAAAGATAAAGAGAGTGCAGCCGAGCACGCCTCCCTGGCGTACACCAGTTTTCTGCGTAAAAGGATGTGACAGTGCATTACCGACTTTTACACGGAAAGTGCGATTCGACAAATATCTTTCAATGGTGTTCAGCATACTTCCGCGGATTCCCATTCCCGACAAGTCTCGCAAGATCCCGTAACGCCATGCTGTGTCATACGCCTTCTCCCTGTCGAGGAATATTGATAAGAAAAACTGTTTGTGTACGAACGCGTCGCGGATATTTCCCTCAATACGCACGAGATGGTCGGTGGTGGACCGGCCCTCTCTGAAGCCACTCTGATAGGGATCAAGTATTTTGTTCCTTTCAAGAATATGTATGAGTCGCCAGTTAACCACTTTTTCAAGAACCTTACACAGACAATTTGTAAGAGCTATCGGACGATAACTTGCTGCCAAGGAAAGGTCTTTTCTCTGCTTCAGAACAGGAACCACAATGGCTGCTTTCCATGTGGATGGGAGGTATCCCGCAGCCCAAATAGTGTTGAAAAGTGTAAGTAGTGTAACTTGTGTATCATTATGTAAGTTCCTGATCATGTCATACATGACTCTGTCAGGTCCCGGTGAAGTGCTTTTGCATGTGTTCAATGCAGCTCTCAACTCGGCAACACTAAAAGGGCAGTTGTACGGTTCATGCTGTCGACATTTTCTTATGAGTGGCTTACATTCTTCTTTTTGTTTATATTTCAGAAAGAATTGCGAATAATGGTTTGACCTTCATACGCTCTCAAAGTACTCCCCAAGTGAGTCTGCATGATCTTTCAGTGTGAATCTGGAAGGAAGTGAATATGTTTGTCGCCCTCTTATCCTATTAACCATATTCCAGACTTTAGCCTCATCTGTATACGAGTTGATACCCGGTAAGAACCTCTGCCAACTATCTCTTCTAGCCTGTCGGCGCGTTCTGCTGCTTTGGAATTTTACTTGCCCAAAGTTAATCAGATTCTCCGCAGTAGGAGAGGTGTGTAGCAACCCCCACGATTTGTTCTGTTTCTTACGAGAGATCCTACAGTCGTCGTTCCACCACGGGACACGCCGTTTGCATGCCAAGCCATTTACTTGTGATATGCATTTATATGCGGCATCTATTATGAAGACTGTAAAATACTCCACAGCATCATCAATTCCTAACGAGGACATGTCATACCATGAGATACTAGTGAGAGTTCGGAATTTCTCCAAATCAGCTGTATCAATCTTTCATCTAGGTGTCTTTGGTTTATATTCATTTTCTTTAGGTGTTCGTAGCAGCATGGGGAAGTGGTCGCTTCCGTAAGGATTGTTCGTAATTTCCCATTTGAGTTCAGGCAGTCTGGACGGGGAAACTATGCTGATATCAATTGAAGAAAAGGTTTTGCTTGCAAGACCGTAATATGTGGATACCTTCTTATTCAGAAGGCACGCACAAGACAAAAAAAGGAACTGGTCAACAAGACGACCTCGCGCATCTATACGAGAGTCGCCCCAAAGGCAGCTGTGCGCTTTGAAGTCGCCAAGAACAACGTAAGGTTCTGGCAATTCATCTATAAAGGACTGAAATTTATATTTGTTTAATTTGTAATGGGGGGCGGTATGTAAACGGAGCAAATAGTAAGGAGTTTGTTTAGGAGAACAACACGAACCGCCACAGCTTCAATGGCCGTTCGTAGCTGTAAGCGCTGACACGCAATGCTTTTCTGAATAACAATGGCAACGCCGCCCGATGATGCGATTGCATCATCGCGATCTTTGCTAAGAGTAACATGGTATCGAAGAAAGTTTCTGTATTTTGGTTTTAGTTGTGTTTCCTGTAAACCCAGCACTTTTGGAATGTGTTTGTGGATGAGTTCTTGCACATCATCAAGGTTTCTAAGGAGACCTCTGACGTTCCATTGAATAATTTGTGTATCCATATCGGAAGTAAATACGTGCTGTGTGTACGGAAACGGAAATGATGCCTTAGATTACAGAGCTCTTTCGAGGCCCTGTAACCGGGGTTTTGCCTTTTCTGAAGCGGTCGAGGGAGCCTCGCCGCTCCTCAGGCGTTTGGTGCGCCTTGAGGACAGCTGTAGCGTCCATTGCCTCTAGTGAGGCTCCGGACACGTGCTCTTGCGAGCGAGAAGTTACCAGAGAAGGTCCCGCCTTGGAGGGCGAGACCCCTGCGCCCAGCAGCACGGAGGTCGATGAGGCTCCCTGAGGGATTTGGCTGTGCCATCTGTTGCCAGCCTGGAAGGGGCCGGGGAGGTTGGGGCAGCCTCGGCTGCGCCCACCTTCGGGGTCGATGGTCCCTTCTGCTTGGTTGGCGGAGCAGCGCTAGCTGCAACCGCCACGGGGGCAGATGGCGTAACTGCCGACTCACTGCTTGTGGGTCGGACAGCCGCCGGAGGCCGTTGTTACGCTGCCCCCTGACGCGCTACTTCGGAAAAGCTGGTCTTTGGAAGGTATGCTACCCACCTGCGTGCCTGTTTGAATGATATGTTTTCCTTTACTTTGATTGTGACTATTTCTTTTTCTTTCTTACAAGACGGGCATGACCGCGAGTATGCGGCATGCTCGCCATCACAGTTCACGCAGTGTGGAGCGTTTTCGCATGTTTCAGAGGCATGGTCACGGGAACTACATTTTGCACATGTCTGCCGGCCTCGGCAGTTCTGGCAACTGTGGCCGAAACGCTGGCATTTGAAGCAGCGGAGAGTATTTGGAACATACGGCCTGACCCGTAGCATTACATAGCCGGCCTCGAGTGTCTCAGGCAATATGCTCGAGGAGAAAGTCAGTACAAGATGCTTGCTTTTTATCTCCTTCACATCGCGCCTTAGCATGATTCTTTTAACATTGATCAAATTTTTCTCACTCCAGCCTTCTAACAGTTCGGCTTCTGTTCGCTCCATAAAATCGTCGTCGGAAACAACACCGCGGCTGGTGTTCATAGTTCGGTGTGGAGTTATTGTTACTAAGATTTCCCCAAATGACTCAACTTTAGGAAGATTTTCAAGCTGTTTCGGATCACGGAGTTCCAAAAGGAGATCGCCGCTAGCCATTTTTGATGCTTTATAGCCTGCACCAAGAGTTTCATTGAGATACTTCGACACGAGGAAAGGAGAAATCATAATCATTATCATGGTCTTTTCAGGTTTGTTTCAATGAAATACATGCAATCGGAGGAAGTCTGGCGGTTTGTTTCCAAGAAATTGGAAAATATCCTCGGTGCGCCCTCGTTTCTGAGGGTCATCAGGTAGTCGGGGAAAAGAAGTGGCCATTAGTAGTATGGTGCTTTCGGCAGGGATGGCCGCCACCCACCATGGATCCCAACCAGCGGACGACATAGGACGGAAAGTATTTACATATACCCAAGACTGGATATAATGCACAAGGTTAACCCTTGCTGCCTACGAAGCCGGAAGTAACACGAAAATAAAGAGAGCACAGAAAAGATGGAAAGTGAGAGAAAGATGAAGGTTGGAGGGAGAAAGAGACAGGGAAAGGCAACTACCGATTTCCACCGGGTGGGCCAGTCCGGGGGTGCCGTCTACGTGAAGCCGAGGCCAAAGGGGTGTGTTGCCGCCACCGAGGGGCCTTAAAGATCCGAACACCTGGCAGTGGCTCAACCCCCAGGATCCCATTGTCCCCGGACACGGCTAAGCCGCGCACGGTTACACGCGGGAGGGTCCAACCCTCGTGTGCTCGGGTGCGTGGTGTCGCAACACATCAAACGCCTGCTTACGCAGACGGCCCTGCGGGGCCGCCAATCCCGTGTGTCAAGAGATGGATGATATCATCTTCGGCCAATAACGATGTCTCAGACCCTCTACGTCCTGTGTGCGCTTGGCCCTAAATGCGCGCCCGGCGCGGCGCGCGAAAGTTCAGGTCACATACCACGGATACTACATACCCACTGCCGAAGCGATGGGCGCGACGAGATCCTTCGATACAATGCCAATTCGCAAAATGCCATGACATCTTTCATTGTGTCTAACTGGTGGCCATAAATTACCGCAATTAGAGGTGACTCTGACGAAGGCAGTGGCTTGTTTGCCGGGTGTCCTTTGCGAGGTGCTTGCCAGGTTGTCGCGGTTCTCCGTGAGTCGGCGACGTGTTAGGCGAGATCTACGCACAATCCCCACAACGCGAACTCGCGTTTTCCCTTATTGGTATGGCACCAGATAGTACTTTTCGAAGTGTACCACACCACACAGCTTAATAAGTGCAATATGTTGGCCTATGAAGTGACGGAGTTATCGCGAGTCCATTTTGCTGCTATTCAGGCATTCGGCTGCACTTAGAAGAAGTCGTATGACATCGTGGGGCGTCGGAGTCGGTAGCGCCATCTATTTATTGCTCCTGAGACTAAATCCACAGTATATGCAGGCATAGTGCTGAGCAAGGTGTATGGTGCTTGCTGTTGTCTACTCTCTATCCGACAAGAAAAATAATATCTGGCTCTAGTTTCTATGGAATGTTTGTGCAGCCTTCTTTGCCACCATCGCAGATTCGAGCACATCACTGGATTTGTGAAGTCACCGGGAATTTGCGGACACCTTCCTTTAAGGTGGGACTTTCATTTTTGGACTGTTACTGGCCTTTCTTGGTGCAAGACCCAAGTAGGCCTACGGGCCCCGCCGGGCCGCGATGGCGGAAACGCGCATGGAAGATGACGCTACCGGATTAGAAGAGAATGAGGAATACCTAGGTTGGCAAATTGTGACAAGCCGAAAATTTCGGTCCACCACAAGGATTGCTGGCGATGGGAAAACATCGCCGCAGAGCCAGCAAGAGCAAGGCAACAGCAGCAAGAACAAGGGACCCGCAACCACTATGTTCAAAAACTGGATTGTCAAGGCATCAAGGATGCCCCAATTGCCCAAGGAGCACAGCAAAATCATCATCCGCCCACGAGGAGGTCACAACTTGAGCAAAGTGAGCACCACAGCAATAGGCGTGGCGATTACTGAAGCATTGGGCATGACTCCGCAACAAGCCCGAGAGGATGTCGTTTGCCCTAACTTCACGTAAAACATCTTGGTGGTTAGTACACCAGATACCAGTCATGCTGCCAGGTATGTGCGAATCAGGTCAATCATTATTGTGGAAACCGAATACGAAGTGAACGCCTACGAGACAGCTCCGCATACCACGTGTAAAGGAGTGATTCGGAGAGTTGACCTCAGAGACGATCAGGCCACGATAACGAAGAACATTGTGCATGACTTTAACCCACTGGTATTGGCAGCCAAACGTAATAAATCCATGGGCTCGGTCATTGTTCTGTTTGATGGGCTCAAGGTACCCAATTATGTCAGATACGGGTCGACCCTTGTAAGGTGCTACCTGTATAGAAAGCAGTTTGATGTCTGCTATGCTTTCGGAAAAATTGGACATCGATCAGATGTATGTCCAACACCGGACGTGGTACAGTGCAGAGGATGTGGAACTCAAAACCCGGAGGACAATCCCATGTGTGTGCCTAACTGCAAATTCTGTGGAGGGGACCACCCAACTGGGGACAAGACTTGCCGACAGCGGTACGACATTCCATACGTGGTACGAATTCGACGACGAGAGCGCAACGGATCTGCATCGGGGGCGACATCAGCACAGCGGCAATGGGATGCCCAAACGGGCACCAGGGGGCGCACGTGCTCAAGGAGCCCCACACGGTCAAGACGCCGCTCGCCGTCGAAGTGCAGAAGCCGTACCAGATCACGTGAAGGTGCGCTTCGAAGGAGGAGGGCAGACGCCTGGCGACAAGACGACATCTGGAACAACCTGGGCCGACAAAGTGAAAGGTACTGTGAGGGCTGCCGAGAGCGGTGCGGGGCGGCTGGTAGGAGATAATGATGCCAGCTAATTAAAGAAGTAACGTATCTGAGAAAGGCAAATGAAGAACTTACTAAGCAGGTTGTAGAACTTCGCAAGAACTCGCAGACTAGCTCCACAAAAGTAGCAATAGCCAAACCGGTGAATAATGACAACAGCCAGGATGAAGAAAACACACCAGCTCCAAAGAAGCGGGCAATAAGCCCAGTAGAAACGACAGTGTGCTCTGCTTTGGAAGAGATCAAGGAGGCGATTAAACAACTTAGAGATGCCATAGATAAAACTACCTTCAAAGTTGATAAGTTATGGAAATGGAGACTGACGGCTGAAAAGAGGCTTACCAAAGTAGAAGCACAAGGCGAGGACGACGAATACCTACCCTCAGAAGCAGAAAGCGTCAGATCGCTCCCTGGCGCGTCGGGGGGTTCTACGAAGCGTACTCTAGCGGATAGCAGTAAGGCGGGTTCTATAAGCAATGGCTAGCAGGGGGAGCTTTACCGTGTGGCAATGGAATTGCCGAGGATTTTATCACAAAAAAGCACCTCTCATGCAGTTAATGAAAGCCTCTCCAGACAAACCGAAAATAATTATGCTGCAGGAAACCTTGGCGGATGAGATCAGCCTATCCAGATAGAAAGCGACATGCAGGGGCAAAGAGCCGGATAGGGGGCTAGCCACGCTCGTAGATAAGAAAATACCTTACATAGAACATGATTTGCGCCTTGGACTAAACAAATTAGAATACTTACTTGTGGAAATAATTTTGAAATGGAATAGAAGCAAACCGCAAAATCTCTTTTGTCTTAATGTTTATAGCAGCCCTAGCGACATGAAACAGAGTTTCAGGGCACTTCTTAATAAGACTATGGCTGTTACTAAGCACGCTCCACTCATTATTGGAGGGGATTTCAACGCCCCACATCAAACCTGGGGATATCGCTGGAATACTAAGAAAGGGGATGGACTCTGGCACCTAGCTACAGATCTTAATCTCTCCCCCATCACAGACCCAGCTTATCCCACTAGGTGTGGTAGATCTACATGCAGGGACTCCACCCCAGACCTTACTTTTGTATCAAATTTAGCGAACGCTGCCTGGAATAACACCAATATTGACCTGGGTAGTGATCATTACATATTACAAATACTATTGCAAACACCAAGTGATGAGATAAAGCACTTTAACTACATTGACTGGGATCTTTTTCGGAAAGCAAGGAAAAGCAGAGCTGAGACAGAGGCAGGACAAAAGAAAACACTCCTAACTTGGACCACTCAGCTCAGGGAAGATGCAAAGGCGGCAACGAAGGATATTACCACAGAGGAGGATATCCAAATCATGGACAGTAGGCTGGCGCACTTCATTGAAGCCAAACAATCTATGTTAAATAGATGGAAAACGCAACGGCTGAACAGGAGACTCAGGAAGGGCATAGCATTATTGAATAGGGAGATTGAAGAACACTCCAGAAATTTACAGAAACAGCAATGGGATGAGCTTTGTAATTCCATAGACGGTCGAATCAGACGTGGTGGAAATCAGAAGTTACTTAGACATTTGCTTCATGAGAACGACACGAAATCTAATAGGAGAGAGCAGTAGCACGACTCGTCCATCGTGAGAGTCAGGACACAACGGAGGAGGCCATTCTGGATCGGCTCGCAGCTAGGTATTTACCACTTAAGGATAGCAATGAGAGTACTGACCTGCCTGAATATACAGGGGAAGATTGTGAGCCTATGGATCAAGACTTCACAAAAAGCGAAGTTCGCGCAGCCCTGTACGACCTCAACGGTAGATCTGCTGCCGGTCCAGATGGAATTTCCAATAGGCGGTTGAAAAATTTGGACGATGATTCTATAAAACATTTACCAGAGTATTTCAACGAACTCTGGAAAAACGAGGATTATCCGAAGGAATGGAGAATTGCTAACACAATTCTTATTCCCAAACCAGGCAAGCAACTCACTCTAGATAACCTAAGACCCATATCGTTAACATCATGTCTGGGCTAAACCATGGAGCATGTCATACTCAATAGACTGACTAAGTATGTAGAAAACAGAAATGTTCTTCCGCATAACCTGATCGGTTTCCGTCCTGGACTTTCGATTCAAGATGCAATGCTTTTAATCAAACATCACCTAATTCTTGCTAGCCCGCTACATACGAGAGCTCTTATAGGCCTAGATGTAGAAAAGGCCTTTGATCGCATCAAGCACGGGGCCATATTGGATATTCTCTCGGAGATGGGATTGGGTAAGCGATTGCACAATATAGTCAAAGCCTTTCTCGGTGGCCGTTCCGCTTGTCTCAGGTTAGGTGAACTCCAATCGACAACCCTGGAACTTGGGAATCGTGGGACGCCACAAGGGTATGTCTTACCTCCCATGTTATTTAATTTGGCAATGTCAAAAGTGGCTCGAGGTCTCGCGCAGATTGAGGGTATCCACTTTGCTATATATGCAGATGATGTAACTATCTGGAGTGCCGAAGGTAATATGGGACAAAGACAGACCAAGCTACAGGAGAGCATTTATGTGGTGGAAACAACACTTGAGGGTATGGGACTGAACTGCTCTGCTAAAAAATCAGAACTATTGGTATTACGGAGCAGTAAGCGTGGGCGCAAGCCAAACGGATATATCCCAGAGGAAGAACCCTGCATTGACATATACGCCAAGAATGGAGAACCAATCAGGCAGGTGGAGACTATTAGAGTGCTAGGACTTCTCCAGCAAGCGAATGGATCTAATTGCAGGATGATAGAACACATCTCTAACAAGTCAGAAGAAGTCATTAGGCTTCTGAGTAGAGTTACCAACAAGCATAAGGGGCTAGGAGAAGACAGTGTCATAAGATTGGTACGTGCATTCGGCTTTTGCCACTTCTCGTACGTGGCTGGCATGCTACAATGGACACAGGCTGATAAGAACAAGCTAAACGCTTTAATCAGACGACTTATAAAGACTGCCCTAGGACTTCCCATCAGCACGGCCAATGATAACTTATTGCGCCTAGGGCTGCATAACACATTAGAGGAGATAGCTGAGGCTCAACAGGTGGCCCACAAGGAGAGACTAATGGGGACACGACCTGGGAGGGCGCTACTTGAAGAAATTGGCGTAGAAATTAACAACCACGTCAACGAAGGAAAATTAATAACACAATTGCAAGCGGGCCTACGATAAAAAATAAAGACGACCCCGTTCCCTGGAAACAGGCACCCGACCCATAACCTGGAGAGACGGAAGGCAAGGGCGAAGGCACTCCTTCAAGACATAGATCAACATAAGCAGCAGACAGTGTTTGTTCACGCTGCCTGGGTTAGAAATAAGGATGCGTATACCTCCGTTGTTGTAGACACTCAAGGTAACACACGGGATGCCATCACCGTCTATACCAAGGACCCAGCAGTAGCAGAACAAGTAGCAATCGCCTTAGCCATCCGGACTAATCGGTGGACACATATTTACAGCGATTCTAGAACAGCCATATGCAACTTTACCAACGGATATGTGACACGGATAGCAACAAAATTATTAGAGAAGGTCAACAGTGAGAGGATTGAAATCTGCTGGTTTCCTGCACATCTGGGGGTGATGGACGGAGCTCGGAGAAACCTCAATGAGGTGGCAAATGAAGCAGCACGAGGACTTTCTAGCCGTGCTCTTCAATACCGAGCAACTTACACTTCACCCAGGGAACACAGGGATCGATTATTAACATATAACGAAATCACGAAGCATTATTATTTAAGCAGAAGGGAATACCCATTGCCACACGGTAAGCTTTGCAGAGCCCAAGCGGTCACATTACGTTTGCTACAGACAAGAACATACCCAAGTCCAGACTTTATTAACAGGATCTATCCGGAGAGGGAAGCTCAAACCAACTGTAATAAGTGCAATGGCATCTTTACTCTTGACCACATGCTTTGGCAGTGCCCCGCGGTCTTCACACACTGTGCTAAGGAACAAGAATGGTGGCGGCAAATGCTACACAGTGAATCACTCTCTGACCAATTACGGGCAGTCCAGAAGGCCCGCGATTTGGCTGAAGGGCTCGGCCTGACAGTCCCAACGTGGGAGCGGCCCGCGTCAACGTAGGGTTGACCTTCAGGACCCAATAAAGTTCTCCATACCATACCATATAGTTTCTTTGAATCCGTTTAAATATGCTGCAGTATAGATATTTCCTACTTACGGAAGCGCTAAGCACTTCATTGTACCTTCCGAAAAGAAGTCATCTGCGTGTAATGGACAATCTGATCGCGGATGATTCAACGTAAATATGGAGGCACTGCTATCTCGGCAGCACCAGCCCTCCTAGTTCTTTGCAAACGAATTTTAATTAGCGACAAAGAGCAGCAATGCACCACGAACAAAGTGCAATTTGCACTTTCAAGCATTTCTGGCAAGCGCGATGACAAGAGCGTTTCCGTAAGAGCAACGACAAATGTCACTATTTCCAGTACGGAAAAACTGGCAATACACGGTGGCAGTTCTCACCATTCTCCACGTTTCTTTCATTTAAATAATGCGGAATGAAAACAGATATCTTAATTTACCTGCTCTTAATTGGTAGAGCCTTGCGGCAAACACGTAGGAGTGTTTGTGATATTTAAATATTTGTTTAGATTTCAGCCTTAGACAAATTGTCCTTTAGCCTATCCGTTGCTCCCCTGATTCTGCTAATAGATTTGCTGCTGTCGACAACTCCAGTACTCGTTTTACACGTATTTTGTTGCCTGGCTTAAGTGATCATTGCTTTATTGACTGCAGTATTCAGACATGTACGCTTCACAAGAAGCACGTCGAATTTATTACATTAAAAAAGCACGACTTTTCTACCATTAATAGTGAACTTTGAAATTTCATCACTGACTTTAAGCCGAGCGTTTCCAGTCGCACTGTTCAAGAAAATTGGTCTCACTTTATTGAAGTGTTGAGTAGTTGATCGATCACTACATTGCTAAAAAAAATGAATCCTTTCTTCTTCCAAAACTCCTCGGTTTAACGCCAATCTTAAGCACCTGTTAAACAAAAAGAATACACCGATGAGTGAGAGTGGCGATGGCACGCATACAACTGCGCTGACCGCGAGTACGAAAACGCCATTGCGCAGGCAAAAGTTTCGTTCCAGAATTGTTCAAAATTAACGATAGCCCTCGGAAGTTTTGGAATGTAGTTCGTGGCAACAAATCTAACACGATTAAGTTGCTCGAGAACAGTGGCGATGCTGTTCCTAATGGTGACTGCTGCAATTTACGAAATTATGTTCTTGCTTCGTGTTTTTATGACGCAACAGCATGTACTTTGCAAACAATTGCCCTCTGTTCTTTTCTCCTATGCATTTCGTCCCTGTAGGTTAAGTTCAGCTGGGGTATGCCGTCTGATAGAAAATTGAAGGTTGTCTAACTCTGCAGGTGATGACAACATCAATTCATATTTCTGAAAAAAAAAAAGAAAAGCTTACTGCCCCATTATGCTTGTCGAATTACATTCGCAGCCTTTACAGACTTCTACATTTCCATATGATTGCAAGGTGGGTAAGGTGATTCCACTCAACAAATTAAGTGACACCCATTCTCTCCTAAAGTACAGGCGAATATATTTACCCAGTGTACCCTGTAACCTCCTCGAACACATCATTTATTCAAACTTGGTATCAATGCCCTTCCTCATTCATCTCGTTATTCGTCTATCTCACTCGGAATCTCGCCAGGCCGTAAGGTAGTGAAAACGTCTCGGCTCTTAACATTCCGAGCTGGAGGAGGAACCTGGCCTTCTTAACGTGCTCAACAACCTACACAGCACACGCATAGACATCGAGTGCAACTTGGATGTCCATGTTAGAATCGAGGACAGAAGCAATGCTCGAATTGATGTAGTCCGCGTTTTTCTGCTTAGTGTCTGTCTTCTGCATGATACAAAGTCTGGTGATTCCTGCAATGTACGATGTTCATGTACTCGTCACCGTCTTTGATTCTGTTATGTTTCCGCATCTAATGGTAGAGGATGTGCAAACAAAAGCCGCAGCCGTCCCCCGAAAGAGGGTCAGTCAAAGTCCGGGAGCTCCTACCAGGACACCGAAAGCTATAGAGCACACTGATAGCGACAGTAATATCCATGGATAATATGGCAAACAACACAAAGACCGGACACATTCAAATCTGGCAATGGAATTGCTGCACGCTACGCACTAAATTGGCGAATTTCACGCACTACATAGAATCGGTGCCAATCCCTCCCGACGTTATCTGTATTCAGGAAATAGGGAAACAAAATCAAAAACTCAAAGGCTACGAGCTTTATGCTCACCCTGACTACCCTCAAGTAGCCACCTTTGCCAAGAAGGATGTCGCGATTAGCGTAAATTATTTTTTCCGGGAACCTATTCAGCACCAGATAATCACGATTTGGCCGCAGAAAAGGGGCAAACCTAAAACAATTATTGTCAACGTTTATAGTTCTCCCAGAGAAAAACAGGCGGATTTTGAAAACGTGGTGGCCACCGCGGTGCGACTCGCTCAAGGTAGGGACAAATTAATATTGTTAGGCGACTTTAACGCTCAACACTCAAACTGGGGCTACAGTAGAGTCAATCCCAAGGGCATATTGTTAGCAGACGTTGTAGAGCGCTACGGACTTTTCCAGCTAACTCAACCGGATCTCCCAACGCGAATCGGGAACAGCGTGTCCCAGGACACTTCCGCCGACCTCACGTTCACCAACAACGAAAGTGAGACGCGATGGACGAACCTAGGTGAAAACCTAGGAAGTGATCACTATATCTTAAGCATATCGGTTAATGCAGCCAGGATTCGAAGAGCTATTGGCAAGGCAAGGCTATCCGACTGGACCGAATTTCGTGAAAAACAGAAAACAATCGGCAGCATAACAGACGTAGGAGAATGGGCCGAGCAGATCCGAGTTATTCACTCTAGGGTCACCAAAACAATTGAAACGACAACGGAGGCTCCAGCCGTGGATCGTCACCTGTTGCATCTCTGGGAAGCCCGGAGAGGCCTCACAAAAAGGTGGAAAAGGTAGAAGCTTAATCGTAAACTCAGGATACGGATAGCTCAGCTAGCGCAGGAAGCTAACGAATACGCACAAAAGTTAAGCGACAGCAATTGGCGTCAGTTCAGCGACTCGCTTCGGGGCACGTTGACTACAAAGAAATCATGGCGCATTCTTCGAAGTATGATTGACCCGGGAGGAACAAAAACAGTCGCGAATCGCACACTTAAGCTGCTTGAAAACGAGTTTGAAGGTCGGGAAGCTGACATGATAGACAAAATTAAAGAGGTATACGTAGGAACTGTACCGACCGGGCAATCCACCAAACCAGTTTACGAAGGTCAGGACCAACCGGAACTGGACGCCCCCATAACCTTTGAAGAGGTTTACGCAGCGGCACACTCCTTCAAGAAAAACACGACCCCAGGGGTAGATCAGGTCACGAACGCAATGATTCGCAATCTAAGTGACTACACGCTAAAAAGCTTGACCAAATTCTTTAACGACACGGTCTGGACAGAGGACGGCGTCCTTCCAAAAGAATGGAAGGAAGCAAAAATTATTCTTATTCCAAAACCAGGTAAGCCTCGTAACATCAACAACCTTCGACCCATCTCCCTAACGTCGTGCGCGGGGAAACTCTTTGAAAAGGTTGTGCAGGTCCGGCTCTCGAACCACATAGAGCTAAACAACATGTTCCCCTCCAACATGTTCGGTTTCCGACCCCACGTGTCAGCGCAGGACATTTTTCTACTACTAAAGCACGAGGTCCTGCACCCCAACAGAGGGTCGGAAGATAAATTTGTACTGGCATTGGACATTAAAAAGGCCTTCGACAGCATCTCCCACCATGCTATTCTGGAGGGACTGGAAGCGGTGAACTGCGGATCGCGAATTTCTAACTACGTGCGCTCGTTCCTCAGCCACCGCACGGCCACAATCGGATTAGGCTCCACGAGGTCCGACACCTTCAGCTGTCCCGACAGAGGTACCCCTCAGGGAGCTATACTCTCTCCACGGCTATTCAATGTAGGGATGAGAAAGCTAGCCTTGGAGCTAGGTAAACCACCGAATCTCGGTTGTGCGATATATGCCGATGATATCACGTTCTGGGCTCACCAGGGGTCCTACGGGGACAAGCAAGAAACCCTTCAAAAGGCCATAGACGCAGTCGTGGAATACACGAGGGCGGCGGACATGGCATGCGCACCCGAAAAATCGGAATTCATTCGGGTGCGTGCGAAGTACGCAAGGAAGAAGGACTGGGTGCCGCTCACTCTGACTCTCGACGGGGTGCCAATTCGT
The DNA here is from genome assembly GCF_023375885.2 of Dermacentor andersoni. Lineage (NCBI taxonomy): Eukaryota > Metazoa > Arthropoda > Arachnida > Ixodida > Ixodidae > Dermacentor > Dermacentor andersoni. The sequence continues at coordinate 174,383,884 of NC_092816.1, read as the reverse complement.
GAAGCGGAGACACTCAGAATATTGGGGATGTGGATACAGCAGAATGCTGGAACATCTCACACCCTACAAAAACTAAAGGCGGTCACAGGAAACGTGGCCAGAATGATAAGGAGAGTGGCAAGAAGCAGAGACGGCCTAACTGAGGGAGAGACCATCAGCCTGGTTCACGCATTCGTAATTAGCCGACTCACATACGCCCTTCCGTATCAGGCCTTGACAAACCTAGAGATTAAACAAGCAAACGCAATAATAAGAAAAGCCTTCAAAGCCGCCCTTGGTCTTCCGGAATGCACTAGCACAGAGAGATTCGAGGGACTGGGCCTGCACAATACTTTTGACGAGTACGCAGTCGCGACGTTATATGCCCAGAGAGAAAGACTTTGTTCTTCAACTCAGGGCAGGGAAGTATTGGCGAGGTTAGGCTTTCCCCTGAGACCCCAGTATTGCAGAGAGGAAACGGCACAGATAGACCACAATGTTCGATCGCGCATCGCGGTGGCCCCAATTCCCAAAAACATGCACCCCAAGTACCATCCCGGACGACGCAGAGCAAGGGCAAAGACCCTTCACAAACGTTTCGGCATGGGACCGGGGGTGTATTATACGGATGCCAGTCGAGCCAGCTCAGACACTTTCAGCATAGTCTCTACATGCAACAACAACATAACAACGGCATCCTTCAAAACCTCCTCGGCATGCGTGGCAGAGGCTGCAGCCATCGCCTTGGCCATTCAGGACGCCGAGCGCCAAACCAATTCAGCTGTCATATTATCTGACTCGCAAGCGGCTTGCCGCCTCTTTTTACAAGGAACGGCACCCAAATCAATAATCAAAATTTTAGGCACTCAACTAGAGGGGCACCACACTATCGTCTGGTGTCCGGCACACGAGCGACTGGCAGGAAACGCTAGGGCAGACCGTATTGCTCGAGGTTTGAACGTCCGAGCAACGGCATGGCCTAGCGACGTCCTTCCACCGAATTCTCGTGACATCCTCCTACAGCAAAGGCAGGAGCGGAGACGTTTTGGACATCCTCACTCCAATTTAAACAGCGAACAGGAGAGGGACTGGCGTCGTATTCAGACGAATACATACCCCAACCTGCACCACCTACACAGAATACACCTCACGAGGTTCACTGACGAGTGCCCGTGGTGCACAGACACACCCAAACTAAAACACATCACATGGGAGTGCCCCAGGAGGCCTCCGCACATAGACAGTCCCATATTACACCAACATCCACTAATGAGGAATAGGCAGTGGAAGGCATGGCTTGCGGACGAGGGTCGGGAGAGCCAGTTGGCTCTTCTGGACCAAGCCCAGCGAGCCGCTCGTGCCAGTGGGGCCCTGGAATAGGGGCTCCAACCATCGTGCCTTATTTTATTTACATTGAATAAAGTTTTACTCTCTCTCTCTCTCTCTCTCTCCGCATCTAATGGATGTCAATACAGAGTCCCATTAACAACGTTTCCTTAAGCTTCTCCTGCCGAGTCTGAAAGTTTACGTCGTGTATGATATTGTGTGGTGTGTGGTGCGCGACATGGTGCGGTGGTCGGCATGGACAGAAGCAGACGACAAGGAGTGCGCGTGCCGAGGCGAATTCCGTGCTGGAGGGGGAACGACGGCGCCGAAGAGCATCGGGCACGTGAAAGCGCGGCGAAAGAAAAGAAAACAAGAGTAAAATGCCAACCAATTTGCAGGGACCACGGGGCGTCAGGCAGCCAATCGGAAAATGACTACACGGCCAGAGCGGAAGAAAAGGCGAGGCGCGCTGGTAGAAGGGGGAGACGCCGGGAGAGTTCCAGGAAGCGACGCCAGGAGAAGGTCGGCCACCGGACCGGGAGTTGAAGACGGGCCGTCGGGTTCCGGACCCGAGCCACCAGGAGTTCACCCGACCGGGGCCTCCTGCCAACCCGTTCCTGTTCGTCGACAGTCTACCCGAGCGTGCCGCCAGCTGCTCAAAGCCGGCGAGCTTCTGTGCCCGTGGGCAGGACGAGAACAGTCCGGCTACGGGCCCGAGTTCTACGCCCAGCTGCCCGGCCAGAACGCCGCCCCCGTCTGTCGTGCCACCTGCTGCCCCGGCGTTCGAGCTTCTGTGCCCGTGGGCAGGACGAGATAGGTCGGGCTACGGGCCCGAGTTCTACGCCCCGCTGCCAGGCCAGAACGCCGCCTCCGTGTGCTCGTGCCGCCAAGCCGCCTGCCTTACCTCTCCAAGCCAGAGCTGGTGCGCTCCGGTCGCCCGGTCAACCATCCTATACCCCGACCTTTGGTGAGACCGGCGGAACTCCTTTCATCAACTTGTCGCCGCGTCTCCACGTCGAGACTGTTATGCGTCCCTGCCGTCGTTGCAAGCGCGGACACGCGCAATAGTTAACGTCATACTAGCCCCAAGTGTGTTTCTTACTGCTGTGATATGTATTTGAGTGTTTATTGTATGCTTTCTATTTTCTTCTATTTATTTTAAGCCTCTTTCTAGTTTCATTAAAAGTTTGTGTGTGTCTTCGAAACCAACGGCTTTCTCCTCAATTGGGTTCTCGGAGGCTCCGCCTAACAGAACCGTCAGAACCTTTGAGTAGAAAATCCTTGCATCACAGATATCATCTGCTAAATCTGGTGGCGGTATCGGAGTTACGACGGTGGCCTCCTCCATGGGCCGAATGGCGCGTTAAACTGACACTTGGTTCTGCCGTTCTTGAAGCAAGCTTGCGTATGCGCGTGTCTGACAACGTGGTCTTAGAACTAATCCCGAGTCCACTTATATAAGCTGCTTTGTCATATGGATGGTTTCTCGTAGATTGCACATGACGGTGCACATGACGAACCATTGCTTCAATGGTTCGTTATGTGCATCGTTTAACCACAGTAGGAACTAGGCATATCCACTGCCACCGTGCTGAAACTCGATGCAGTCGAAGTACTCGCCTATGTGGTACCTTCCGAAAGACTGTATCTGCTTGTTCGTCTGTATCGACATGATCAATCTGGCATTGTGATAAAAATACAATGCAAACGTGACAATCCCAGTGACATCACTGACCTATTGAGGTCTTGCTACGGTAGTTACATTTTCCACTGGCGATATCACTACATAGGGGTTCATTTTCTCGCGTTGTAGAAGCTCTCAGAGCCCTTTCGATCTGAGTTCTGACGCGGAGAGTGTAAGAAATGCAGACGGCTTAGCTAACTGACCAATTATCGCAAATAGTTCTCGTTTCTTCTATCCTATACATTGTCGTGTTTGGTATGCCATCCTTTTGCACATTGTCATGGTAGACTACTTTCTCGACAAAGTGCTCATTTTGCAGCTGCGCTCTTGTGACACTGTGTCATTGGAGTGTTACGAAACATCGTTGTCATCGACGACGCTACTCAATACGGCATCACTTCGATAGCCATGTAGAGGCTGTGACGTAGAGTAGCACCTCTACCATCGCAGCGCCGACATTCAGTTGGCGCCATCTATATCGGCGTTGCTTTGACCACTAGATTACGCTCTTGGTCCAGATATATTTGTGGGAAGCCCAGATTTCCGGCATATCCATTAAATAACACATTCAATGGCGTCTTCGCTATCTCGAGACTCTGGTTGTCGTCTATGACCATAGTGTGTTGTCTTAATGTCATTGTCATAACGTCTTTGACTGGATCATTTACATCCTCCGAGTCTTCCGCGAACTCTACGTTTTGCTCTGTTGCAGTAACAGCGTTTTGACATATCGTCGATGGCTGCCGTATCTATCTACTTTGAAGTCATAAAATCGGTACAGCTCGACCTGCATGAAGAACTGTAGGCACGAAGATGAGATCTTGCTTCACCATTCCATGAAGGTACATCTTGCAAATCAAGTATCGTTTTGAGTAGACGTGGATGGCTTAGTTATTCTCGAGAGGATTGGGGAAAATTTGCAGTTTCGGCAGATTGGTACGCTGAATTAGTACTCTCACAATGAAATGTTTTCCAGTTTGTAGTGAAGTAGACGCCGTATCTGCATGAACGCTACACGAGGCGATATGAATCAATTACTGATCAAGTTCACAGGCGGTAGATGGGCAAGCTTTGTACGGCAGATAAACCGGTTCGTAGTAGAGTAGTTGGCGACCTTCTTTTCCCGAATCGATGCTGCACACGTCGGACAAACTCGAAATGGCGTTATGTCCCGGTCCAGGAAGTGTTCTTTATGCGAGGCATGCAACAATGCTCTAACGTTGCTGACGTCGTTGGCAAACCACAACCTGTCACATCACTGCACAGACTATCGAACGACTTATCCAGGAACCATTGGTAGAAGCGATTGTTCTTCATTGTATAGTCGGTACGACGTCGTTCCTCTCTAGTGGCTGCCTCTCCTTGTCGCTTCACGTGCTTCACAGTGGCTTCGTGTTGTCTCATATCGGCATCGCCTTGTCTCTTTAACTGCGATTCTTGAATTGCAAGAACTTTTACAAACGGAGACAGGACTGCCGTAAGTGCGGCGGCTCCTACGCACGGAGGGACACGGAAGGCGGAAATGTAGAGGACTCGTGGTATGACTTGGGCGACTGGGACCGAGGCACCGTTCAGAACGAAGGAGACCCGGGAAGACAGTATGACAGCGGCTGTTCCGGACGCGACAGTTTCGGCGAACTGCACTCCTCCATGGTGTTGAAGGGTCTGAAAGCCTCCTGACCCTACGGTTTTTCGATGGCGTCGATTATTTATCCAACGCTGCTGCCCGTAAGCGTGCCTTAGGCGCGGGTTCACGGAACGCCATCTTCGTTGAGTTGCTAGGAGTAGTGCTGGCTACCACGGTGGGTCGCGTGGCACGTGTGCCTTGTTCTCGTTGGTAGATCGCTCGAAAGGTACGCTTATCGCGCCCTCGCTTATCACTGGACAAAAGTTTCACCGCACAAAATTCGGTGTCAATTACGGACGTCGTTTCGACAAAAAGATTTTCGAACCACGCATACCCAGGCCGTCCATGTGACGCAAGGAATTGACGGAATTTAAATTCTCAAGCTAATATACCTGGAAAAATCGTGAACTACGACTTATGCGCGACTTACAGACGCAGTGGCTCTTCGATTGTAATTTGAATATACGAGCAAGCAAAATACGTTACGCGAAAACTCAAACTGCTTTTCCGGCGATTCCACAATGCATACACTGTAGACAACGTCCGCCATTCGCGTCCGGAGGGCGTCAATATCTCAGAGTCCACAGAGCGGCGCGTCCGCTTCCTTGAAACTTCCAGATGGTGCTCGCCTCCGCCGCATCGCGGCCAATGCAAGAGACCACGTTTCTACCATAAAGCCCGCCTTATCGCATAGCGATCGCCGCGAGCATTTCCCAGTAAATATTAGGATTACATACGCTACAGTTGCCGGGAAGCGTGACGCGGGATCAAATCCCGGCCATGGCGGCCGCATTTCGATGGAGGCGAAATGCGAAAACACCCGTGTACTTAGATTTAGGTGCAGGCTAAAGATCCCCAGGAGGTCGAAATTCCAGGAGTCCTCCACTACGACGTGCCTCATAATCAGAAAGTGGCTTTGGCACGTAAAACCCCATAACTTAATTTTTAAGGAGTCAGGGATCTCTGAAGGCTATCGCGTACCACACTCACAGAGCGAAGCTTAAGCATCCTCCAAATTATTTGCCGCCGCCGCCTACCGCGTTCGGACGTCATCACTGGACCGCACATACCTGCAGCCCACTGCGATGCCGATCCGAACTCACCGCCGAACTTTCGGGATGCTCGTCAGAACTTCAGCACCCATCGTTCTCCATTACCGCGCTACTGCGCGATATTGCCGATGCGTCGTCGCCCTCCTTCCAACGAGGGAAACTTAGGGTTTCAGTTCCGGAGGCCAAAGGTGCAAGCTTTCTGAAGTGTCGAAGGCCTCCGCTACTGCCGCAAAACGTTATATAAGTCAAAGGAGTCGCTACGTTTGCACTAGCCGATGCGGGCGCAGTAGCTTTTGTTATACGGGGGACGCTTTGCCAACGACTGCGTGAGGTCCCCACGGCTCTTACTGGCACTGTACTTGCATACCGCCAGCACTCAGCCCGTCCAATCGTCTGCTCCTTGCATTGCAAGACTGATTATATAGGATGTTTTCTATAACATCGAGTTTGTTGTGCTGCCTTCCTGATCTCACGATGTGTAACGTAGGGTGCAACTTCTGTCGCGTCATAGCGCTGTCACTGACTGCGCCCATGCCAAAGTCGCGTTGTGTGGCCTCTCCAACACTATGCTTTGTATTGTTGCCACTAAAAACAAAAAGGATTGTTGGCGCCGCTAATACAGACATCCGTCCAGAAGGTGTGGTGCTCGTCGATTTGTCCTGTTCACGCCGCCATCGCTTAGTAGTGCCACCCCACATTCTTGCCGTATTTCCCATTCTAGACGTTAGCTCTGGTGCCACAACTATGCCAGTCTACAATCCGCTATCTTCGTGACAAGTCTATCTGTTGTATCTATGTCATTGACGTTCAGCAATCACTGGAACTCAAGGTCATTTCTGTGTTCAACTACAGCAGCGTTTCCTTATCATTGTGCCTAGTGGCTGGAAGTGCCTTTATTGTTGTTTTATTTTGCCTGTTTTGTCTATTACAAGTGTATTTTTGCACTATCATGCTGTTGTTAGAGCTTCAGAACCGAATCAAATAAATCTAATGTTGAGTGTACCACATGTTTTTATGCCCGCTCATGTAAAAATGCTGAGAGGGATTGACAGTATTCTTAAATAACTACATTACGTCACCTTCCACTGCCCATCAGTGTGTGCTGAAGTCTATTTCTTCTATTGACGCCGAACTTTCCACAGAACACCACGAGCACCTTCTTTGTCGACTTGACCAGTCCCGCACTTCCTTAGATTGTACCTCCCAGATCATGGGTCGTGTTGGACAATATCGACACTGGATCACAACGTCCGCTACGCCAACGCCCGTATACTGCCTCAGCAGCAGAACGGCGGCTTATCATTGACCAAGTGGAGGACATGCTTGAACATGGTGTCATTCAATCGTCCCATAGTTCGTGATCGTCCCTAGCAGTGCTCGTGCGAAGGAAAGGTGGCTCTATTCGATTCTGGGTTTTATTACCGTCCCCTCAACAAAATTTTATTGAAGGACGTCTATCCCTTTCACGTATTGAGGACGCCCTCGATTGCTTCCGATGTCCTGAATAGTTTTTGTCCATTGACGTGTGGCCTGGCTACTATCAAGTTCCTGTAGCCAAATTTGATTGTCCTAAGATTGTATTCGTGACGCCTGGCGGGTTCTATGAATTTACCATCATGCTTTTCGGTCCCTTCAATGCGCATGCCACTGTTGAGCACACGATGAACAGCAACCTTCGAGGCTTAAAGCGGAACGTGTACCCATGCTATCCCAATAACATCATCGTATTTTCTCTGAATCTTGCGACTCCTCTCACCCGTCTCCACAAGTTTCTGATGTGAGTCAAAACTTCTGGCCTTCAGCTAATCAAGAAGTGTCGCTCTGCTGTCTGCAAATTGACAAACTTGGGGGACTTTGTATCCAGAGACGGTGTTTTTCCCGACCCCGCGAAACTCCGTGCTCTCGCCGACTTCCTGAAACCAACGTCACTTTTATGGGGCTCTGTTCCTACATCCGTTGCTTTCTGTGCAATTTTTCCACCATCATTGCACCTTTGACGAAGCTTCTAAGCGCTGGCACCAACAATGCCAGTTAGTTCCCTGAATGCGTTGTCGCCTTCCAGTCTCTCCGCCACATGTTAATATCTCCTCCGATCCACCCTCACTACGATCCCTCGGTGCCTGCGAAAGTACATACACATACCAGTGGTGTCGGCCTTTGTACAGTACTCGCACAACTCAAACCCTGCTATGCAGATTATGTCGCGTACACGAGTCGCCCACTCAGAAAGGGCGAGACCAAGTATTCTGTCAATGAAAAAGAGTGTCGGGCCATCGTGTGGACTGTAATGAAGTTACAACCACGACGACTCTGTAGCTGTCCTTTCTACCTCATCGAGGGCCATCGCCCTCTGTGCCGGTTGTCGTTCCTAAAAGATCCCTCTGGCCGCCTTCGCCGCTGTGCTCTTTGGCTGCAGTGGTACGACATACAACTACTGTACAGATCTGGCCGCAAGCACACTGACGCGAATGCCCTTTCTCGGTGCCCGCTACTATTGTTGTCGGAGCAGCGCAAGGATTGATTATTGAGCGTCATTAGCATCCTGTCCATCCCATCTGTCGCCTCGCCTTCACGCGCGTTCTGCCGTCCAACCCCTAATTTTCCTATGCCCGAAAACCTCTTCTATCGTCGGAATTATGTGCCTGGCGTCCAAAGTGGCTCCTCGTCGTACCGCGTCATATGCGTTCGGACATGTACGTGTGCTGCCTTTCAAGGCGTCCCACAAAGTGCTCATGCCGGCGTGCTGAAGACATATACGAGGTTGCGCCAGTGCTTTTACTGGCGTGAACTGTACACTTTGCTCCGCAAGTACAATCCTGGTTGCGCCGCTTCCAAGCGATGCAAGGAGCCTCCTAAGATTTCGGGCGGCACACTGCAACCCCTACCTTGCCCAGAACTTGCTTTCCACCACTCGGCATTGACCTTACGGTCCACTCCCGCTCATCTCCTCGGGGAACAGATAGATCATCTTTGGCGTCGACTACGTCACCCGCTATCTGAGACAGCAGCCCCTTCTGCCGCTACAACACGTGCGGTTGCTTTCGTAGTTCTACGCAATTTCGGGCTTCAACGTGGTGCGCCTCGGGAAGTTTTCAGTGACAGAGGGATTGTGTGTCTGCCCAAAGTTGTCGAAGCCCTTGTTATCGAGTGTCAAGAAATTCACCGCAAGTTGACCGGCCTACCACCCACAAAGTAACGGGTTAACTGAGCGCTTCAATCGCACTCTTGGTGGAACACTCACTGCGTACGTCGCGTCCGACCATTATAACTGGCACATAGCTCTCCCTTTTTCTACGTGCTATTATAATCCCGCAATACAAACGACTACTGGCTTCTCACCATTTCTTTTTCTATTATATGGAAGAGAACCATCGTGCGCGTTGGGCAATGTACTACCATACATCCCCAATCCCCACGCCTCCGAGTGGTGACTCATTTCAGAACTAGCCAAGTACGCAGAAGGTAAAAAACGTGCCGAGCTGACTCAAACAGATCCAGCAACAAGAGATATGTCTCAGAGATCAACATAGTGTAGGAAACTTTTACTGGAACGAGGCAAAGATAATATTCCTAATAACACGGCCCGAGGGCCCGTTGCAGTTACAGCACATCTAATAAAGCATCTGGGCTTAAAGAGCAAGGCACTGCTTAATAGTGCCATAGACCAAGAGATTAAAACAAAAAAATGCGGTAGAGAGGTGGGGCATATACATTGCTAACTAACGGTCATGTCCTTTGCTATGGAGGTCTCCCCGATAGGAAGAAATACGGGGCAGGATTCCAAATCCATAAGTATACAGACGGCAAGATCGACGAATTCTGCAGCATCATAGAGCAGTCATAATCAAACTTAATAAGAGGTATAGATTAAAGGTAGTACAAAACCTACCCTCCAACATCCAGTCATCATGATGATGAATTAGATCCGTTTTATGAAGATGATGAATTAGCGATGAGAAAAGTTTAAACTCAGTATACTGTAGTAATGGGCGACTTCAACGCAAAATTGGGGGAAAAGCAGGCTGGTAAACAAGTAGTTGGTAACTATGGCATCGATTTTGGGAACGCTAGAGCAGAAATGCTGGTGCAATTCACGGAAGGGAATAAGCTATAAATAACAAACACTCTTCAGGAAACGTAGCAACAGGGAAACAGCACTGGGTTTGAGCCACATCTGACGTGGTTCGCTCGGCTCCCGCTTTTTGCCAACATTTTCGGATGTTTTTCGAGTATGTACCCCTGAACTTTCCACATTTTCGGATCCGTGAAGTCAAGAGGAACACGCCGATACCCGACGTTTGTGGGTGGTTGGATTTTGTGACATTTCTTGCCGTTTTTCTTTCGAATACGCCGTGACCGTGCGCTGTGCCTAACGGACTTTGTAATGGAGTGTGAGGTGGCAGGGGAGTTTTTATCCCCCGAGAACTTCACTAAAGACTCCTGGTGGCAGCTCGTTGCCACCAGACGTTTTTCAATGAGCAAGAGAAACGCGGCCAATGCCAGCGCGGCCGACGTTCAGCATAACACCGGTTCCAACGCTCGGCTTAGCGCCGACAGCGCGGGCATTAAAAGCAAGATCATTCGAGGGGTTAGGATGCCTCCGATGCCCAAGGAAGAGGCAAAGATCGTCGTGCGGCCCAGGGGAGGCCTGTGTATCAGCAAGTGTGGACCTACCGCAGTCGCTGACGCTATATGGCAAGCTGCCGGGCTCGATTCGGCGTCGCGGGACACCGACACGATGTGTCCCAATTTTCAACAAAACATAATGGTGATCAGCACACCAAACAGGGACAACGCTGCACGCTACGTCGGCATCGAGGGCATCTTCGTCGCCGGCCAACGTTTCGACGTGAGCGCTACGAGGCCGCCCCCCACTACACGTGCAAGGGCGTCGTCAGACAGTACTGCGACGTCCTCCAAACGCAGGGCAGTACTCAAACAAACATGTGAATCGGGAGCGTTGTCTGCAGAAGTCAGCGAGATTAAGCAAAGTCTCATTGGGCTGGCAGACGGCCTCAAACAGGTCACCGCTAGCATCGCTTGCCTCAGTGATAACGTTCGCCAAATTCAGGTTGCGCTCGGGGACCCCAACAGGGGCCTCGGAGCTCTCGCAGATGGCATCGACGCCATTGAGGCGCGAATGGCTTCATCCGCCTCCGTCGTACAACCGCTAACCGTTCCCGCCATACTAAAGGAAGCTACACTTCAGTATCCCACCAGCGCGGCGACAGGAGGACCCATTCTTTGCGCAGGCCTAACTGCCCCGTGAGGTGGTAGTCCGTCAGGTCAGCCATAATGGATAGATTCAAAGAGTTTTCGCATTTGGAAATGGAACTGCAGAGGGTATTATAACAAAAAAGCCCCTCTGCAGCAGTTTTTCAGGTATTTCGCTGCGAAACCTCAGGTCATTGCTCTCCAGGAAACATTAATTTCCGCCGCCTGGCTCCAGGGCTACAGGGCCGTGTCGGGCAGGCCCGGGGGGCGAGGGATTTGCACCTTCATCGATGAACGGCTAACTCATATCACCCACGACCTCAAGCTGGCGAGGGGTATAATCGAATATGTCATGGTTGAGATCCTGCTCGACGTTCCGCAGCGGAATCAGCGCAGAAACAGCGTGTTCGTCCTCAATGTATATAGCAACCCCAGAGACTCGCGCCAGCAGTTCAAGACCATTCTCAAGAAGGCGACTGACTTGGCCGGCCCTCGACCCTTCGTCGTTGTCGGCGACTTCAACGCACCATATGCATCTGGGGTTACGTCTACGACACTACCATGGGGCGCAACCTGTGGCAAGACGCCAACAAGATGGACCTCACTCTGGTCACTGACAAGAATTTTCCTACGCGCATTGGTAACTCCATCACCCGGGACTCGACACCCGACCTCGCCTTCGTGAGGAACGTCGAGGACGTGGGCTGGGAGAACACCGCCATGGAGTTTGGCAGCGACCACTACATTCTCGAGACCAACATCAAGGTGTCTCGGAGTAGGGTCAGGGAATTCACGTTCATCGAGTGGGACCATCGTTACGAACCCGGGAGAGCCAGGGCACCCGCCACTCTCGAAGAATGGTGTGAAGGCATCCGGAACGACGCTTCCGCGGCTGCCAAGAAAGGGGAAACAGATCTCGACGTCGAGCGGAAGGACAGCAGGCTCGCCCACCTGATCGAGGCCAAAACCGCCATGCTCCGCCGATGGAAGGGTCAAAGGCTCAATCGCAGACTCCGAAACAAGCTTTCGGAGCTCAACAAGGTCATCGATGACCACTGCAATGGGCTATGCCAGCAGCAGTGGGACGAGCTTTGCGAATCCATCGATGGACAGATGCGCAACGTCAAATCCTGGGGTATGCTGAAGCACCTTCTCGATGAAAGCGGCTCGATGTCAAATCAAAGGCATACGTTTGCCCGGGCCCTTCACGAAGCCGCCAGGCCTAACACGGTCGATCAACTCGTCGCAAAACTCATACAGAAGTACCTGCATGTCCGCGGCGACGGAGATCCGTCGACCCAACCCCCGGACTACCGAGGCCCTCCACGCCCCGAGCTGGATGAAGACTTCTCCATTGCCGAGGTCAGACAGGCCATCTTCGCGCTCAACCGCAAGTCTGCGCCGGGTCCGAACGGAGTCACCAACAGAATGTTGAGAAACCTCGACGACACGTCGATTGTCTTTCTGACCGACAAGATAAACGAGTCCTGGAAGAGCGGCATTGTACCGGCAGAATGGAAGACGGCCTGCACGGTGCTTATTCCCAAGCCCGGCAAGGCACCGAACATCAAAAACTTGAGGCCGATTTCTCTGACCTCCTGCGTCGGCAAGGTCATGGAGCGCGTCGTCCTCAACAGGCTTAACGGGTACCTCGAAGACAACGAGGTTTACACGTACAACATGATCGGCTTCCGCACCTGACTCTCAAGGCAGGATGCCATGAAACTAATCAAGCATCACATTGTGGATGGCCGTTCCAGAGACGGCAACGCTCTGCTCGGTCTGGACCTCGAGAAGGATTTCGACAACGTGCTCCACACCTTCATCGTCAAGACCATTTCGTACATGGGTCTCGGTTCCAGATTCCGCAACTACGTCAGCTCTTTTCTAACTGACAGGAAGGCCAAGCTTCGCATTGGAGACTTCCGCTCCGAAGATGTGCCCCTCGGGGGGCGGGGCACTCCTCAGGGCGCCGTCATCTCGCCAACAGTGTTTAACATCTGTATGATTGGTCTTTCCGAGAGGTTGGCGCGCGTCGAGGACGTCAAGCACGCCATTTACGCCGATGACATCACCATATGGTGTTCCCGCGGCTGCGAGGGTAGAGTCGAAGAAGCCATGCAGGATGCGATCGACGTGATCGAGGAGTATCTCCGCCCCACCGGACTTCGATGCTTCCCCGCCAAGTCGGAGCTCCTACTTTACAGAAAAGAGAAGGGAGGCAGACCCAAAGATTGGAAGCCAGTCTCTGAAAGCAGCATCAGACTTCGCACTTGTGACGGGGGGGGGGGGTGATACCAGGGTCGACGTTATTCGGGTGCTGGGCATGTTTGTCGAATTCAACGGCGGTAACGGAACTGCTCTCCGCAAGATCATCGCAAAGACGGACAACGTTTTCCGCCCCGTTCGCAGAATCGCAAACCGGCATCGAGGCATGAAGGAAAACAATCTTCTCAGGCTGATCAATGCCTTCGTACTTTGCAACCTCACGTACACGATTTTTATGCACAACTGGCTCAGAGCGGAGCGAGACAAGCTCAACGTTCTTATCCGCAAAATAGTCAAGAGGGCTCTCGGGCTTCCCATCAGGACCCATACCGAGGATCTCTTGAAGCTGGGGGTACATAACACCGCCGAGGAGATTGCCGAAGCCCAAGAACGCGCACAACTCAGTCGCCTGGCCACCACAGCGGCAAGTAAACGCATCCTCGAAGAGCTGGGTCACCACCCTGCGGAATTCTCGAAGGTCAGTACCCCGATCCCTAGGTGCATTCGAGACAAGTTCGTAGTGGCTCCTGTGCCCTGAAACGTCAATCCCGTCCACAACGAGGGCAGACGCAACGCCAGAACCGCAGCCATCCTCAAACAAATCAAGCGGCACGACATTAGCGCAAGCTTCGTCGACGCTGCGGAGTACAGTGACGGGAAGACCTTTGCCGTCGTTGTGGTCGACTCGAGCGGAAACATTTCCAATAGTGCCTCGATTCGCACTTCAGACCCCGGAGTCGCCGAGCAAGTCCCCATCGTCCTCGCCCTGATAGACGGTCGTGGGTCCGAAATCTATAGTGATGCCAAAACAGCAGTTAGGGCTTTTCAGAAGGGTTGCATCGCCAAGAAAGCTGTTCGCCTTCTTAGCAGCTGGAGTCCACATGCTCTCACAAACCATTCAATTCACTGGTTTCCCGATCACGTAGGATCGGTCGAGGGTGCTCCCCGGAACCTCAATGAGTCTTCTGCCCACGAGGCTGCGCGTTACCTCACCGACCGCGCTTCCTCTATAAGGAGCACTGACTCCCCTCCTCTCTACGGTCACAGGGACGCTCCCGCTACTCACAACGAGATTATTAAATATTTCGACATGTCCAGAAGGGTCTTTCCACCCCCTCACCTCAAGTTGAATAGGGCGCAAGCCGTTTCACTTAGGCTCCTACAGACCAGCACATATCCGTGTCTGTCCGCTCTCCACGAGGCTTACCCCGACGTGTATCGCGACGACGCCTGCCCATCCTGCGGCTAGACCTCCACTCTACCTCACATGCTCTGGGAGTGCGGGTCGACATACCCCAAGTTCATCAAGGAGGAGTGGGACTCCCTACTGCGTAGCCCCGCTCTAGAAAAGCAAATACTGGCCGTCCGGCGTACCCGCGACCGGGGCGGTGGGCTGGACCTGCCGGTCCCGACGTGGGACTAGCCGGGTGCGCGACGAGTTCGCGTCCTCGCGTGACCTACAATAAAGTTTATTCACTCAACGTAGCAACAGAAAGTGGACCTGGAAAAGCCCTATCGTGAAAGAACAAATGAAATAGATTCCATCCTTTCGCCTATCCCAGCATAATGAAGGGTGTTGAATTTTTAGTCGAGTAAAGTACAGTGATCGTAGGTTGGTTAGGTCTAGGATTCACCTAAAATTTAAAGAAAGGAAGAAAGAAAGAAAGAAAGAGAGAAAGAAAGATTAAAATTGGTCAGGAAGAAACAGGCCAAACTAGATGCTGTGAGGGTAAAAGCACACCAATTCAGGTTGCTACTTGAACAAACTTGCAACCCTAGAACAGAAAGATGCAGATGACATTGAAGTAACGAAGAAAACCGTACCTAGGATGGCTTCAGAGACAGAAATTGAAGGGGGAAGTAAGGCACTCAAGCAATGAGTAGGCACACTCTCCCAAGTAACAAAGTACCCAGTGACGAAACGAGAAAGAATTAACGTGTCCAATTCAAAAGGTAAGCTAGAATTCGCGGAATCGTCAAAACTTATTTACAAGAAAAAAATATGAGATATTAGAAATTATATGTGAGGAAGACTGAGGAAGCCGTAAGAAATACACGCAGCATGAAATCAGCGAAAAGGAAGCTTGGCAAAGGGCAAACCAAGGTTTATGCATTTAAACATAAGCAGGGTAATATCACAGCTATCTCGAAGACATAGTAAAAGCAGCTGAAGAATTTTATACTGATATGTACATTACCCAGAGGAGCCACGATACCTTCATTGGAAGCAATAATTAAGAGGTTGCAGACTCCTATATCTGGCGAAAAGGTTAGAAGGGCCTCTTGCAAGACATGAAACGGGGAAGAGCGACCGAGAAGATGGAGTAACAGACAATATAATCAAAGATGGATGCGACCTAATGCTTGAAAAACTAGCGGCTCTTTATACGAAGTGTCAAACGACTTCATTGGTCCCAGAGAACGGGAAGAATGCAAACATTATACGAATCCACAAAAAGGCAGATGTTAAAGAAATAAGGAATGATAGGCGCGTCAGCGTACTTCCACTATTATATAAAATATTCAGAAAGATAATTTACAATAGAATAAGGGCAACACTGGACTTTAGTCAACAGAGGGAACAGGCTGGCTCAGGAAGCGATACTCTACAATGGATCACATCCATGTTATTAATTGCGTAATCGAAAAATCCGCACACTACAATCAGCCTCTCTGTATGAGTTTCATAGATTACGAAAAGGTATATGATTCAGTAGCGATGCCAGCAGTCACAAAGGCATGTAATGAAGTTCAGGAGGCCTATGTAAATATCTTGGGAAATATCTATAGACATTCCACGTCTGCCTCAATTCTCCACAAGAAAAGTAGAAAGATAACTATAAAGGATGGGGACAGGGAAGGAGCAAAAAATCTCTCTAGTGCTATTCACTGCTGCTTGGCAAAAGTATTCAATCTATTAAACTGGGAAGGCTCAGGAGTACGGAGCAACGGCGATTATCTCAGTAACCTTTGGTTTGCAGATGACGTTGTCCTGCTCAGCAACACTCTAGACGAGTTAGAAGAAATGCTTTAGGACCTTAACATACAGAGTGCAAGAGTGAGGTTGAAGATTAATATGTAGAAGACAAAGATAATGATGAAAAGCCGGGCAAGGGAAGAATAGTTCAGGATCGTCAGTAAGCCTCTAGAGTCTGTGAAAGGAGTACGGTTACCTAGGTCAAGAACTCACGGAGATCCCTTATTTACAGAAAATAAAGATGATGATGATTGAAGTTTGTTGGCGCAAGGGCATCTACGGCCAAAGAGCGCCAGGACATGTGTTTTGATTTAGTAAAATTGTGGGTTTAGTGCTATGACTTAAATAGAGGCTGTATAGACAGGTAAGACAAATCTATAAATACTAGTGGATGAATTCTAAAATAAAACAAACGAAGATAAATATAAAGCCTTAAATGTATTGTTTATAGGCACACATGGTAAATTATTGCGGATTGCCCGAGTCCCTTGCCGTACAATTCTTGCTTACGCAAGAAGTGCAAGAGAGCTCAGACATACTTTTGTGCATCAGATTGTGCCTCACCTGTGAGGTAAAATCTGATGGTTAGGATGATATGAGGTGATGTCTAGGAAGTTAACTGCTTCAAGATAATTAAGCACTCTTTTAAAGTTAAAAAATGCATCCTCTGACAAAAACATTGAGGGATGGGGGGTATATGATTTCAGAAAAGTTCCCTAAAATGAGCCACTCGCTCTCGGTGAAGCTGAGGACATTGAATGAGGACATGTAGGACGGTTAAGTTCTCACCGCAGCGTGTGCATGTCGGTGGGTCAGTTGCAGTCAAGAGGCATTTGTGTGTGCCGTAAGTGTATCCTATTCTGAGTCGTGCCAGTGTGACTTCAGTGTGTCTATCGATTCAATGGGAAAGATTTGGTTAACTGCGGTTTAAGCAGGTGGAGCTTATTTTCAACTTCCTTGTCCCATTCAGCTTGCCAATGATTACGGAGCGCCTTTAGTACCACAGGTTTCATGTCCACACCAGGTATCCAGCTTACATCAACGGTATTCCGATGAGCCGCTTGTCCAGCATTTTGTCCGCCATTTCATTGCCTGCGATCCCAGAGTGGCCTGGCACCCAGCATGCACCAAGAGCTAGCTTTTGTTTATACGCTACGTGAATGTTTTTAAGGAGCATGTTTAATACAGGGTTTCGACTTGCATTGCCACAGGACAGGGCTGTGAAAACGCTTAAAGAATCTGTGTATTGTAAGCACTATTAACGTACTTCGTCGTTTTCATTTGTACATAGCCATCATCATCTTCCCTCTTCTTCGACTTCTTTCGCGCGTGAGCTGCGGGCGTTGCCTTTTTTGGAATAAACAGCGCTGGACAACTTGATCGGTCTCGGTATTATAAAGTGGTGGAGGTGCGGGGTACGATTATCGAAGTGGCGAAGCACTGGTCCAGAAGTAAGATGCCGCTTAAGAGCTTGAAAAGCCGACTCGCAGTCGCTAGTCCACGTGAAAGGGGCACCGGTAACCAGTAGCTTGTGTAGAGGAGCTGCTATTGCTGCGAAGTTGCGTATAAATCTACGAAAATATGACGCCAAGCCGAGGAAACTACGTAGATCTTTCTGTTGCTGGGGGCGAGGAAACTGAAGAACGGCACTAATCTTTTCGGGGTCAGGCTGGATGCCAGCTTTTGAGACGACGTGACCCAATACTTTTATTGTTTTGCTTGCAAATTTGCATTTCTTTGTATTGATTTGGAGACCAGCATTCGCAAGGCACTTGAGAACTTCGTCTAATCGATGAAGATGTTGGCTGAAGTCAGACGAAAAGATGACAATATCGTCCAGATAACAGAGGCATGTCTTCCATTTTAGACCACGAAGGACGTTGTCTATCATGCGCTCAAATGTGGCAGGAGCATTACAAAGGCCAAAAGGCATCACGTTAAATTCATAAAGGCCATCCGATGTAGCGAATGCGGTCTTTTCTTTGTCAGTCTCGTTCATCGGAATTTGCCAATATCCTGACCGAAGATCAAGGCTGGAGAAATACTCCGCCCCTTGTAGTGTGTCCAAAGCGTCGTCAATTCGAGGTATTGGATATACGTCCTTGCGTGTGATCTTATTGAGCGCTCGATAATCCACGCAAAAGCGAACTGAGCCATCTTTTTTCTTTACCAGGACCACGGGAGACGCCCATGGGCTAGATGAAGGTCGTATTATCTTCCGCGCAAGCATGTCAGCAACCTGTTGTTCAATGACCTTTCGTTCGGACGGCGATACACGATAGGGGCGTCGTCGTATAATAGCGGAACCATCGGTTTCGATGCGGTGTGTAGCCGCAGGAGTTTGGCTCAACACAGGGGAACAGCTATCGAAACAGGCTTTGTGTTTTGCCAAGACCATCATTAGGGCTTCGGACTGCGCGGCTGTTAGGTCAGAACCAAGAACGGCTGGAGGAGGGAAAGAATCATCCAAACCTGAGGTTGGGGCTGGCGATGAAGAAGGGCAAAGCGCGACTAGAGAGATAGGTTGAGTGTCGGCGAGGGTTGCCACAGTCATCCCTTTGGGCAGCCTCACAGGATCTGGGGTCGTGTTGCAAGCAGACAGAAGGGCGCGGCCGCGTGAAAACCGGACGAAACAGGTGGCAATGAGAATTCCGCGAGAAGTACAGCGGGAAGAAGGGGCGACTAGGGCATCTACGTCGGCGATCTGACTGGATGTTACGGCTACAACGTCTTCGTGACCAGGACGCAGGACGTAGTCGGCAGCGATGGTCAAGTTCACGCATGAAAGTGAAGAGTCCGCAACAGGTTCAAGCTCTGTATCCGTGATGTGGACAACTTCCTCTCTACATGAAATGACGGCTGAAGCAGAATGTAGGAAGTCCCAACCCAGTATAAGTTCATGGATACACGTTGGAAGGATGATAAACTCGATGTGGTGGCGTATGCCGTCGATGAGAACACGAGCAGTACACTGTCCGTCAGGGTGAATGAATGCATTATTAGCACCACGCAAAATAGGTCCAAGATAAGGCGTTTTTACTTTACGGAGCCGCGAACACAGATCACTCCGAAGAACAGAAACGGCGGCACCGGTATCGATGAGAGCTGAAGCGGGAACACCTTCGACAGTCACAGAAAGCATGTTGGCCGGGCGAACAGGAGGAATTTTTGAAGACCGATAAGAAGCAGTTTCCCCTCCAAAAACTGCAACAGTTAGTTTTCCGAGTGCTGGTCGACAAAATGGGAAGTGGGGCGAAGCGGTGATGTAGAGCGCCGGTAAGGGGATGGGGAACGACGTCTGGCCGAACGGGAACTATGAGGCAGATTGGGAGCAGCTGGTGGAGACGGAGAACGCTGTTGCGGGGACGAGTACGGTCCGGGATAGTAGTCGTCTGATCGGCGAGTGCGGTCTCTTTCGTGCTCAGCATAGCCTCGCCTTTCATCCTGCTGGCGCCGGTGACAGAAGCGAGATATATGGCCGCGTATACCGCAGTAAAAACAAACTGGACGAGGTGGACGCCACTGAGGGTACGATGGCGCAGCAAGTGCTCTGGTTCCCATCGAAGCCAAATGGTCATAGGAAGCGCCAGTAGGCACGGAAGGCACGGTAGGGGTGGGTAGCGAAACAACATCCGCGTAGGTAGGTGTGGAGCGCGCTACCGGAGCAAGATGCGTCATGGGTGTAGTCATCGCTGTCAACTCCTGCTTTACGACCTCGCGCAAGTCGAAGGCGGGGGTTGGGGCGCAGGCAGCAGGTGGACGCCTGAGGTCTTGTAGTTGAAGCTCTTCGCGGATGATGGTGCGGATAAGAGCACGTAGATCTGGAGAATGGGGAACCTGAGGATCGCTGCAGTCATGTGGAAGACGAATAGACTGCAGCTCGTCGAGGCGTTGACACGTTGAAGTGATGTCTTGGACAGAAGCCGGATTTTGCACGATTAAGGCGTTGAATGCGACAGGCCCAATGCCTTTTAAGATGTGGCGAACGCGTTCGGCTTCCGTCATGCTAGGATTCGCACGGCGACACAGAGCCAAGACATCCTCTATGTATGAGGTGTAAGACTCTTGGGGAAGTTGGCGCCGCGTTCCCAGCTTCTGTTTGGCGACTTCTGCACGGCCAGACGAGGAAGCGAAGATTTGCCGCAGCTTCGAGGTAAACGTGGACCAATCCGCGATGTCGGATTCGTGGTTGAAATACCACGTCTTTGCAACACCGGTCAAGTAGAAGGCGACGTGCCTCAATTTCTGGGTGTCGTTCCACTTGTTGCAAGAACTCACGCGGTCGTAGTGGTCGATCCAATCGTCTACGTCATCACCGCGGAGTCCCGCGAAGACAGGGGGATCGCGCTGAGGGCTCGTCACAGTCCAAGAGGGCGCCGCAGGCGGGGTCGTCGGTGTGGTAGGGTTAGAGGCGCCGGAAGGGCCGGGGTTGGAAGTGTCCATTGTTGTAGGGGTAGCTGGGTGCAGGCGGCGACCGGAACGGAGCTCCAGGGAGGACGGGAACGCGAGAGGACGTCGGGATCTTGACGTACCTCCACCACTTTTGTATTTTGTGCTGTACTATATGCTCAACAGTTATCAGAATACCGTACGCTTCCGCTGGAAATACGCTGCTATGTTTACGTAAGGTTTTAGAGTTCGAGAAGTTTGGGCCATGGGCTGCACATGATACCGAAGTTGCAGACTTTGAAGTATCAGTGAAAAATGCCATAAATTTATACTTGTCTTCAAGGGCCAAGAAATGTTGCTGGATGAGGGAATTTGGACAACTCTTTTTGTTAAGTTCAATAAAGGACAAGTCACCGGTGACTGTACATTCATCCAAAGGCGGGATGGGTTCAACGTAGTCGCTTTCCTGCATATCTAAGAAATCTACTCCGAGTTTTTCTGCAACAGATTTCACTGCTAACGGGAACTGTGGGGCGTGTGAAGGCCTGTTTGAATGCAACTGACATGTACACTGATCATTTAGAGTGATTTGCATGGATGTTGTTTTAGGGACATGGTTCTTATTGCATAGGTGACTCCGAGATATGTACGCCGATAATCGAGTGGCCATTGATCCGACTCTGCATAGAGACTTTGGACAGGGCTCGTACGAAAGGCACCAAGTGCGAGGCGGATACCTAAATGATAGACCGGATCGAGTACCTTAAGCGTTGTCTTTGGAGCCGACTGGTATACATTACATCCATAGTCTATGCGGAACAACACAAGGCTTTTAAAAAAAGATAGGAGACAGTGCCTATCTGTTCCCCACGACTGGTGAGATAAAATTTTTAAAAGGTTCATAGTTTTAATTCATTTCAGCTTCAAATATTTTATATGCTGCTGGAAGGTTAGCTTACTATCGAAGATTACACCCAGAAAATATTGTTCTTTTCTATTTATCAGGCTTCTCCCATGCATCGTAATGCAAGGGTCCGGACATACCCCTCTTTGTGTAAAAAACAGCACACAGGAGGTCTTTTCTGCACTGAATCTAAACCCGTTTTCGTCTTCCCATTTCGTGAGCCGATTAACACACAACTGTACCTGGCATTCACATATTGATAAGTTGTAAGATTTAAAGCTGATTTGGATATCGTCCACATAGACAGAATAAGACACAATGGGCGGTATAACAGAGCGGAGAGAGTTCATTTTGAATATACGAAGTGTGCAACTTAGCACTCCTCCTTGTGCTACACCGTTTTGTTGAATAAAAGTGCGTGATAGTACATTGCCAATTGTTACACGGAACTTTCCTTCAGATAAGTAATTCTGCAAAATGTTCAGCATACTACCACAAATTCAATAGGACGACAGGTCTTGCAGAATGCCGTATCGCCAGGCAGTATCATATGCCTTCTCAAGATCAAATAATACAGATAGACAGTATTGGCTGTGTGCAAATGCATCACGTATATACGATTCAAGGAGAACAAGATTGTCGTTTGTAGACCTCGCTCTTCGGAAGCCAGATTGGCGAGGGTCCAATATACCATTATATTCCAAAAAGAACACAGGGCGACGGTTTATCATTTTTTCAAATACCATAAGTAAGGAGCTAGTGAGTGCAATTGGTCTGTGACTGTTAACTAAGGAAGGGTCTTTGCCGTGTTGGAGTATTGGCAGGACTATTGCTTCTTTCCAAAATGAGAGTATATGACAGTAGCAAATATATTATTGTAAAGGCCTAAAATGCAGTTTAGGGTCTCATAAGGCAGATTGTTTGTTATTTCATGTTATTGTGTCAGAACCTGGAGCCGAGCTACCACAAGAGCCTAGGGCAAGTTGAGTTCATGGAATCTTAACGGTCATACCCTTCTGATGACTTGTTTGGACGCAGAGGAATATTTTCTGCTATTCTTTTATGGTTTAAAAACTTTTCAGAATAATTTTCGGAGCTTGATACCCTCTGAAAGTGCTCACCAAGAGTGTTTGTTTGACCTTCTATTGTATCGCCAGAGCCAGGTATGAGAGGAAAAGGATTTGCACGTTGTCCTTTTAGTTTACGTACCCTGCTATATACTTTACTAACATCCATGTATGATTTTATGGAGGATACGTAGGTGACCAGCTTTCTCTTTTGGATGTTCGGCGGATGCGGCGGCCATTTTCTTTGCACCGCTTAAATTCTATTAGGTTTTCTGTGGTTGGGTAGCGTGAAAATCTACTCTATGCTTTGTTCCGGCGTTTCTTTGCAGTTTCACAGTCTTTGTTCCACCACGGCTTTGGATTGACTTTATCTGTGCAGGACTGAGGTATACAGTATTTTGCAGAACAGAGGATGTGTTCAGTGATGTAGCTGGCCAGTTCCTCTACACCTAGGTGGTCCACATCTTCCAGGCACAGTTTACATATGTTTCTGAACTTTGACCAGTCTGCACTATGAATTTTCCACTTTTTGGGGTAAGCTGGTCCATCGTGCCACTTCGTTGTTTCTAGGAGTGTTGGGAAATGATCGCTCCTATACGGATTACTGATAACTCTCCATTCCAGGTATGGAAGAAGTGATACTAACCCTATGGCTAAGTCTATACACGAATACGTGTTGTGGGTAGGACTGTAAAAAGTTGGCTCTGTCTTGTTAAATAGACAGGCTCCAGATGAAAGAACGAACATTTCAATTGCCCACCCTCTCGCATCACATGTTGAGTCACCCCAGAATGTGCTGTGAGCATTCAAGTCTCCGATTACTATGCAGGTTTCTGGAAGCTGGTCAATCAACTTTTCAAATTCTGCTGTGTAAAACCGTTCATCAGGCGAGATATATATGGAGCAAACAGTTATATGTTGGTTGAACAATATAGCCCCAACAGCCACTGCTTCAAATGAAGTCTGGAGTGGTACATGTTGGCATGCAGGTTAGGGTCTTTTGGGACATTTGGGCTATGATTGCCACCCCACCTGAAGAAGAATTACAATTATTTCTATCGTTACGGAAAATGATGTACTGTCTTAAGAAGTTCTTGTGTGTGGACTTTAAATGCGTTTCTTGAACACAGAACAGTCGTGGCTGATATTCCTCTAGCAGATCTTTGACATCATCTAGATTACTATATAGGCCCCTGGCATTATACTGAATTATTTGAGTAGCCATATTGGGGAAGTTATTGTTGTCTGTGTTCAAGAGCATGTGTTGAAGATAGATATCTATACAAGGACGGTAACCGTTTAGGTTACCGGTCCCTTTCTTTGAGCAGTTACATGAATTTTCTCTCTCCTAGCGCGCTCCTGAAAGCCGCTGATCTTTCGGCGTCGATGACGCCGGGGATTTTTGATCGACCTCCATGACCTTCTCAGAGGCGCTGAAACTCGCGTCCCAGGCCGTGGAGTTCGGATTAGCTTTGGGACCTGCGGAACCGGAGTCGGCAGGCCCAACTTCGATGCTGATGGAGCAGCACTTGCTGCGGCCACCAGGGGGCAGGCGGAGTTATTACCGGACCACTATCAGTGACCGCGGTAGACTTCTGAGGGATTTGCGACGCTGCCCCTCGTCGCGCCACCTCGGAAAACTTGTGTGATTTAAATATGACAGACGTTTCCTTGCTTCGTGAAATGTTATATTTTCTTTGACCTTTAATGCAATGATTTCTTTTTTTCGTTCTTCCATTTAGGGCACCTTCTAGAGTAGGCTGGACGGCTTCCATCACAGTTCACGCAATGTGGAGATGAGTCGCAAGTGTCTGATGGATGATCGTTCGAGCTGCATTTTGCATAAGTCTGCCTTCCTCGGCATGTCTAGGATCCATGCCCGTCGAGGATTTGGGATGTACGGCCTAACACGTACTTTGATATAGCCTGCATCCAATGTACTAGGCAGCTGACTGGTACCAAAGGTTAGTACTATGTGCTTTGCTGGAAGTTGTTTATTGTTCCTGCGGATTAGGATTCTTTCTACTTTGATCACATTTTGGTCCTGGAAACCTTCAAGCAGCTCTTCGTTACTAAGGTCTAAGAAGTCGTCTTCAGAGATTACTCCACGGCTCGTGTTCATGGTTCGATGTGCCGACACAGTGACTGCTACATCGCCGATGCGTTTCAAGTCTTAATTTTATCGTGTTGCGTTTTATCCTTCAATTCAAAGAGCAGGTCTCCATTCGACAACTTTGTAGCCAGGTCCCATAGTGTTTGCGAGGCATTTCGCCACCAAGAAGGGGGAGAATTTACGCACGCTCATGTTGCCTTCACTGTGGATTACTTGGTAATTAGGGAAATGTTCTTGATTGTTCTTCAAAAACAATTGAAACGTTGCATCGGTGTGCCCTGTTTTTAGAGGGCGATCAAGGGCAAGTGGTTTACTAGAAGCCATATAGGGGTCTTGAGTTCGGCAGCAGCGCCAACCGCCCACCACCGAGCCCAACATGGGGACGGAGCAAGTCTTACGAGTAAGACAAGCCCTCGCCAGTTGTACGGTGCTACTATAACCCAATCTGGAGTACCCAAGGTTGGCCACCCACACAAGGTTAACCCTCGCTGCCAGGAAAGTCGGAAGTCAATAGAAGAGAGGAGAAGACAGGAAAGATTGAAAGGAAGAGAGAAAGACGCAGAATGGAGAGGGGGACAGGAAAAGGCAACTACCGATTTCCCCTGGGTGGGTCAGTCCGGGGGTGCCGTCTATGTGAAGCAGAGGCCAAAGGGGCGTGTTGCCTCCGCCGGGGGGCCTTAAAGATCCAAACACTCAGCATCAGCTCAACCCCCAGGATCCTCCTTTCCCCAGACACGGCTAAGCCGCGCACGGCTACACGCGGGAGGCTCCAACCCTCGTGTGCTCGGGTACGTGGTGTCGCAACACACCAAACGCCTGCTGACGCAGACGCCCCTGCGAGGACAGAAAATAAAAATAGTTTGGATCGCATATGGCCGACATTTTCAGCTCTTGAATGGATAGTTACCATTATCATTCAAAAGAAAGGTGTTCAATCAGTGCATTTTACCGATGATGACTTGTGGGGCAGAAACTTGGAGATTGACAAAGAAGCATGAAAACAAGTAAAGGACCGGGCAAGGAGCGATGGAACAAAGAATGCTGGGCATAACGTTAAGAGACAGAAAGAGAGCATTTAGGATCAGAGAGGAAATGGGTATAGCCTATATTCTTATTGACATGAAGAGAAAAATGACAACCATTTCACTCTATGCAGATGGAATGGCGGCGAAAGCTGACGACAGTCAAAGCTCTCAAAGAAAAGAAAAGTGCATTCGTTACCACTCCATCTTCAGAGTGGAACGGCTCTCATTTTAGCGTTACGAGTCTTGCATCGCTGCTCGTTCGGAGGTGCCCGGGCTCGCGATTGCCGCTTTCAGTCAGCATTGCAGGAACGTTTTTTATGAGTGGTCGTTTCGCACCGGTGGCGTTTGTATTTTCGTTGCTGATCCTTCCAGCGCTCCTCGTACGCATGCGATTCTTCGGGTGTGCGAACTATACGTGTCCACCCCATCGATAACTCAGCTGTTTTTAGTGCCGATAACTCTCCTGCTTATATACTGCGATAACCATGATATCACGCTATTTATCATGGCGAGCGTTCTAATCTGTTCCGCATTTCGACACCTACACCACCGCACTGCAACCGTATGGGTTTGTTAGAAATCGCTAAGTCCATCTCTGTTTGCTGGACGCCTAAAAAACTACAGAAAGTTATTCATATACAGCTTTCGCTGTATAAGATGGAGCTGGGCAAGTCATGTAATGCGTGGGTTAGATAACTGGTGGATCATTAGGGTTGCAGAATGGGTGCGAAAAGGAGGGAAGCGCAGTCGAGGACGGCAGAAAGCTAGGTGGGCCGATAAAATTGGGAAATTCGTGGACGCTAATTGCAATCGGTTGGCGCAGGACAGGGGTAACTGGAGATCCCAAGGAGAGTCCTTCGTCCTGTAGTGGACATAAAATACGATGATGATCATAAGTGATGATGATGATGAGCATGAATGCAACATGAAGCTCATCTTCACGGGACAAGGAGATAAGATGAACTCGCACAGGCCACTGACAGTGACGTGATTGATGTACAAGGTTTTCAAACTATCATGCACCAAAATTTTAAGATATGCAAATTCACGTAACTGGACAGAACCAAGGTAATATTGTGTGTGTCGCTTGGACATACTGAGAATATACTTTGCATCCTGCCTAATTATATAGTTAGTCTTAATTTGTTGTTCAACATCTGAAATATCATAACTTGATTAATATTGTTAATGAGAGATTTACACAGCAACATAAAAAACTCCCGATATAGCTTTCTGTTGTTCAATACGTGCTACATAAAAGTCGTTTTGCGTGCGTGATAGAAGCTGGCGAATGTACGCAGAATTGCCGCGTGATTTCCCATTCCGCCACATTCCGCGGATTCGCGGGTGTCTTTCACGCTCGCAAAAACACATTTATGTACCACGTATTGATCGACATAATGCAAACATATAATCTGAGTATCTCCGTGCGACGGCAAACAACATTACTTGGTTCTGTCCAGCTACGTGGCACATACATACATTTAAGTCTTCGTGCATGATAGTTGGGACACCCAGTATATAATGGCAACGCAAGCCATAAAATTAAAATTCTATATGTGGGTAGAGAAAAATTATATAGCATGAGAACTACCGAATGCGTTTAGACCAGGCATGCGCTTAGAGCTTCATATCGTTGTAGAAAGTCAGTGCATAGACATTTCATTAGCCGCGAATAGACCTTTGTGGGTAGCATTTCTAGAGGTTAAGGGAGCATACAGCAACGCAGAGAGGGAACTGTTATTAAGATATTCGCAAGCGCGAAGGCATAGATAACCATTTCGCGGAGCTGCTTAGGGACATATATAGGGGCACCAGACTACAAATTTTACGGGAAGGCTGGAAATGCGTTCAAGATATTGAAATTCACCGAGGACCGATGCAAGGATGTCCTCTGCCTCCATTGTTGTTCAGGTTTTTTAGGGCTTTGGTAAGATGACCGACAAACAGTAAGTTAGCGTTTTATGTGTCTACATAGACTCGCGGATATGATTGGCAACGCAGCGACAAACTTAGGCCACAAGTTTAGCACAAACATATTAATAATTATGAGCTTTAATCAAGAGGCGAGTAGTTACGTGGTATCAATTCAACAGCATGACATAGCCATAGCCAGGCAATATAAATGCCTGGGCGTAATATACATGTGACAAAGACCTAATCAAGCACCTATCAAGCAATATTAATATAAACGGCAAGCGGAACGGACCACTAAGGAAACAGAGAGCACTTTGGGGCAACAATAAATATGAAGCCATGGGTGGAATCTGTAAAGGAGTAATGGCACCAGCCAAAACATTAACGAATTCCATTCGGTGCTTGAAGACGGATATCTCGTCATGGTTGGAAGTTCATGAAAAAACGGTAGGCCTGTTGGCTTTGGGAGTCCATGGTCAATCCAGAAATGAAGCAGCGCCGGTGACATGTGTTGGGCCGCTTTTGAGGTAAGATAATTGCAGAGCAAAGTTAGTTGTGAAGAAAAACTCAGGTTCGTGGATGAAAATTAATGGGCGTCCAAAGTGCACAAAAATCTGTACCTCAAAAGTGTGGACAAATAATTGAGAGATAGATGAAAAAATTTGGTAACCAAATGCATGATAATTGAAAGTGTAAATGGACAACGGGAAGTCAACAAAAAGAACGTGAGGGAAACAGAGACATTAAATTGCATACAAGAAATGGAAATAAAAACATAAGATATATTTAGAAGAATTGTAACAAAGAAACGAGAAGGCAAAATTTGTTTTATAACACAGAGGCAAGTGCCTTGCTATTTGAGGCTCCAGCCTCGCCGCCCCAAGACAAAAACATACCTGAACAAATATTCGCAAGAATATGAGTCATGAGTCCGCTGCGCAAAAATTCCGGAGGCCATTCAGCACATCATAATGTAATGCGAAAGTATTCCCTCAGTGGGGAGGGGGGGCAGGGGAAACCTAGAGCTACCATAGGCCTTCCAGAAGCGCTTGCATTTAATGTGGATGGAGGCATCAACCGTTAGCTGTCAAGGTAAGCAAGAACCGCTTAGAGTATTGTGCAAGAAATTCTGGAGTAGAGATTGATACAACCGGGTTCTTTACAGGCATGGGTAGCGGTACAAGGTAGACATATAAGTTTTGAGGAAGCGAAAGAAAAAGAAATTACAGAGATGCATATAAAATGATAAAATGAAAAGAATGTATAGCGTATCTGCTTAAGTTAAGCAGGCCAGGTGACTGTTTGTCATTGCCCTGTTTCAAAGGGGACGCCTTTGCTGTTGCCCACGGTGATCACCATCGCGGTCACGGGGGCTGGGGTTGCGTGTTTTGGCTAATTTGTACCAGTTTGGCCACGTATGAAGGTTCCTGGCGGAAGAACTTTCGGGTAGGCTAGTTGGATATTTTAGGCTACTTTTTTACACATTATCTCATGAGTACTACAAATAAACAAGTCCGAATATACACAAATATACTCCAAGTGGCTCCTACCACGTCCAATCACCATCATTGTCTTGTGTACTTGTTTGAAAAGAACGTCGTCCCTTCGAAACTCCTAATTTAGGAGTGATGCTGCAGTTTTAGTACTGACGTGTTGTGTATTCTTTCAACAGAATTCTGAAATCTTGCTGCACATATTTTCGCCAGTACAACCTTTTTTGTGTATGTACGCGCGAAGTGGTAGGTGCGAGTATCGTCAGAGACGATGTGCGAGAGTATATGTGTTAGTGAGTCGAGTCGTGCTATATTCGGGACGCTACGTTGTCGTCGGTATAAGGACGATCGCACTTCTAGCTGTGAATAGGTATTTGTCACGCCTATATTTTTAAAAGGTGAGCACATTCTCATGAGGCAAGGAATAAAAAGCTGAAGAGCAGAAAGACGATACCGTGAGACGGAGGCCGATATATTTCCTTCCCGAAGAAAAAAAAAGAGATAAGTGGATGGCCTTTGGTTGGTGAGAAACACCCCTTTTCGAGATTTGAGGTGTCGTAATAGCCGATCACCAGGCCTGCAGCACGCTTGTACCTACTTATCAGGTAAGTAGCGGTTGCCAGCTGTAGCCTGCATCCCGAAGGTGCCGGCGATTATCTGCACCGAGACCATCAGTCGTTCGACCCGCAGCACCCAGAAGCCGCATCTAGAAGATTCCATTAGCCTTATTTCCAGATCCGAATCCCCCACCCACCGCTAAATAAGCACCAGGCGGGGGGACATCTTTACCCATCAGACAGCTGTTCGGTTCCTGGCAGCAACGGGATTCAAATTCAGTACGTACCCCACATACAAAAAGCGATTCTCTACAATCAGGCCATCGTACGTGCTTTCGTCTAGCGAGGAAAAAAAAAGACACTGTTCCTATAGTTACAGAAAGCACTTAAATATTACTTAAAGATACAACTTGTGTGACACTTCATGCGGTCGCACTACTGTATAGTAAACAGTTTTCTTTATACCACATTTATGACGGGAAAAAAAGCAAATGCATGTTTATTCATGCTTCTTAACCGTATTTAACATGGTTAAGACAATACAAATCGAAGTAAAAAAAAATACTTCTTACTAAAAAGTTTACCGTAGCGAAAGTTTCCATTACGATGAGCTTCTCGGCGCAAACGAACTGCAGGAAAGCGCTTCTCCAAAGTACATGCATCAGGCAGCCCCGGAAACAGAAACCGCAAGGGTGCTGAGAAGATGCCAGTTAACACGGCTTTCAAGAATGCCACATCACTACTGCTGCCCATGTGCACATCGTTCACAACAAACAGCAGTGACAAGAAGAGCATTAGTAGTGTTCAACGCCGCTTGTAGCTATATGGGAGTGTCCACTCTTCAGGTAAGCGTTCTTAGGATGGGAAAAAAGTGGAGGTAATAAATCGGCTGCTTAAAATCTGGGTGTGTGCTTACAGCATCGCATCCACGAGTCGTCGGTATAGAAAACTTTTCTGGCGCACAGAAGATGTACAAAGAAGAGGAATAAGGCAAGGACAACTCCTATGCTTGTATCAGCTTTTTAGTATCCATGCTTTCTGCTGTTCATTAAAGTTGGGTCACGGAATATCAACTAGCCAGGCATCCCATAACGTTGACAAAGGCAATGATGTTACCGTTAATTCAATAATATTCGCGTCACATGTATTTTCGTCACTTAGCGGCTCAAAAATATTTATTATAAGCCGCTTGGCAGGGTATTTTACTGTACACCACAAAGGGCGGCACCATCACGTACGCATCTTCCGTTCCGGCACCTTCCAACTATGCAGCTACGAAGGGTTGTATGCGCATCGGCACGGGCCTGTAAATTGAAATTTGACATTTTGAGTATATGTATGTTTTCTTCTTTCAGTCAGAACCGCCTCTAAATAACATCACTTAGAGCATACAGCAAAATAAGGCCTTTCCACGATGAATAGTAAATATGCTACAAATTCTAATATCCATGTTACTGTGAATTACTGCGCACACTGAGACAAGGACAGGACAGACGACAAGAAGTACTGACTTCCACCTTTCTTATTGCGACAGCAATTACATGGAGACTCTAGTAGTATTTTTGCCGTCGGCTTCACCGTAATTTTTCGTATTCAGTCCGAGGGCGATAAAACTGTCGTTGCGCAAGGTATGCTGTATGTGCGAGTGAAAGCACGCGAGGGGAGCCGACGATGACGGCTCAATCTGGCGCCCTCCGTGTTCCGTTGCGCGAAAGGCGTAGGTGGGTGGGAGCGAGGGAGGGGGGAAGGGGGGCAGAAACTACGCATTTCACGACTGGCGCAAAGGGAACTGAAGATCGCGGCTCAATCTCGCGCGCGAATGGAGGAATGCGGCAGCACTCGCCTCGCGTGCCTGCTACCGCTGTGCTTGATTCGCCCTTCCAGCGAAAGTGTAATTAGTAAATGACTGCACATACATACGAACTCTCTTATTTAAGAATCTAAAACTGAGCCGCCACTGCTTCGAACACGGGTTTCACTTTCGTGTTATGACTCATTCCGCTGGAAGAGGTGTCAACTACATTTTAAGTATAGCTTAATACTCACCATCCTGCTGAGACAAGTGCTAACTCATTTATATAATGAATGCTCGTCTGAGGAAGTCAAAGGAAGAGCCGCTGTAGTACTGTTAACAATAATGTTTTACTAATTACCTTTTTAATATAGTCATTGGGTGTATTGTCCCAATTGCGAAAGGGAAGCTCAGCCGGTGCTGAGAGCACACCGTTGGCTAAATATTTTGGCTTAAAAGCAGTTTCGAGAAATGTGTTTTCGTTACGCTGACCTGAAATGCATTTCTGTTTCCGGTACCAGCTTTAAATACAGCATTTTAGCCATAACTGCTGCAAAGCTGTATAATTTCGCGGGAGTAATTGTTCGTGATTTGACAACGTTGGGCATATTCGCTGGCATTAAAGGTACTTTCATGCTTGTACCGTAGGGTCTACTTTGGCCGCAACACTCCACAGCGTGCGTGCGTGCGTGCGTGCGTGCGTGCGTGTATGTGTGCGTGCGCGTGTATGCGTATATATGTGTGTGTGTGCGTGTGCGCGTGTGTATGTGTGTGGGGGGATTTTCCATTTCTGCTTAGGTGTTCCCAGGTTATGTGAGGTAAAACACAAAATGATATATAAATTTCGCTGTTTTAGGGCAAAAAAGAGAGAATTGAGACTTACACTACGGTAGAAAACTATGCAGCCCATTCCGTCTGCGTATGGGTGGCCTTTACCATCACTGCAGCTGAGATCATATCCCACCTGTTAAAAAGTAGGAGGCAACTTGTAAGTATTATAACAAATTTTCTTACATTTAGATAAAGCAGTAGCACGAGAACAATTTTATGCCCAATAATGTACTTTCCATGACAGTTTTTGGTTGAAAAAGCCAATTATTATATTTGAGGTTGCTAAACCGTGTGAATGCATAGAAGCAATTGCTGGGGTTAAACTTCATCGAACTTCCTAGAGCGTCTGGCAACAAGACGCGATTGGCATGGTGTGGGGCATCGGAAAGATCGTACGTCGAGCTGCGCCGTGTTGATGACACGACGAACCCAGCCGAGCGTCCACTGCGGGACGGAGGTGTCTTGCGCCCTTTCTTGACTGTCGTTAGCCAGCCGATTCTCACGCTATGGGTTCTCCACAATGCCTACAGTTGTTGAGTCGAAAAGAAATTGAGCATATCCCCCGCATATGCGGGAATTCATGATAAGCGAAGCTTTCATGTTTTTCTAAATGTCTTTAGATCTTGTTCATAAGTTCTATGCAGATCAACGCTTCTCATTGAATGCATCCTCTCGTATAACTTTTTTCTTAACTTCTTTTTTCAACAGTTAGCTGCTTTTCTTCCCGAATTCTTCACTTACGGACACTTGTTGACCTTGTATATTCAGGCACCTTTGCAATAGGACGTATTTATTTATTTATATTTTTATTCATTTATTTATTTATTTATTTATTTAATTATTTATTTTTTTATTTCACTACCTTCGGGGCCAATAGATAGTTACATAACGGAATGAAGTCATTAGAGACCACAAACACAATTGCGAATATCAGGTCACGAGATTCTATGCAAGCGCATTCGAAGGCGCAAAGGCGGCCTTTCTGAGAATGGTGAGGCAGCCTTTGACGAAGCTGGGTCCACCTATCGAATGTTGGCCAGGCTTAGAGGCACCTTATCCTTGTTTATGCAACTTCTATCAGATTAGTAATAGAGACAATGCAGGTGGGTAAGCGGTTGCAGTCAGTACACGTTTGAAGAATGAAAGAACGAAATTGCTGGCTAGTACCATAATGACGAAGACATTATTTCCGACGACGATCGGTACGATATGATATGAATTAAGGATGGCAAAGTAACTGTCCCTAAATTTGAGCATCGCGTTAATAAATGTTCTGATATAAGGCCAGACGTGCTGTCTTCCTACGTGGAGAAAGTGATGTTGGAAAAAGTTCAGCAGAGTGTTACACTCCTCTAACACTTGAAGGCAAAAGCCTGCGGAACCCTCGGTAATGCGCCGTCTCGCATTCTCTCATCAGGGGATTGTAACGTCTGCTGTTCTGCGTTGTATGGATGATTTCAACTTTTCTCAATGAAGCCAAGCCAACTAGCCTGCCTTCTTGCAGTCTCAGCTGAATATATATTAAGCGCAACATAAACGCGAACTTGAATACGCATGCGCAACAGAAACTGAGATGCCACAAAAACAGAAAACACGAAACGCAACAAAACGTGTACACCACTTGTGCGTGTTTTTGTATAATTCGATATCCTTATCGCTTAGAGAGACCGAAGGCTGGCAGATGCACATTTTGCTAATGTGCGCGCGTGTCTGTTGTTTCTGTCGCGCATGCGTATTCGCGTTCGGGTTTCCGCCCTGTTCAATAAATATTCAGCTGAACATCAGTGCTGTCCGTGTGCGCTTCTCTGTCATCCGTGTTGTTTCTTGCGCTGGAGCAGTCAATTGAAATATGAACGTGCGCATGAGATCAGAAAGGCCATTAGATTTTCTCAACACATTGCGAGCACTGAAAAAAATATCAGTGCCCTTCCACTCTGTGAAGAAGGATGACCAGCGAAGCTGTATATGTGAGGCCCTTTAATGGCGAACTGCCCCTCCGCCGTGGGTCGGCCCGGCATTACACTATCTTCGGTATTGGCTCAAGTATGGGGAGTGCTTAACGCCTGCTTCACCTCCGCCGCAGTGCCAACCATTCAGAAACATCTAGAAAAAGAAAACAATACTCGACTATAGTAGAGCAAACTGCGGGTCCATCAATAACGAGTTACATACGTTTTTTGACACATTCCTAATTAACTTTGATGACCGTTATGTGCAAACTAATTGGGACCTGTTTGCTGATAAAGTAAATGAACTAATGAACAAACATGTTCCCAGCAGTATCTTAGCGTCTAACCCACAAGCCCCCTGGTATAACACCCGCATTAAACGACTTTCTTACCGTAAAAAGCGTATCTACCGCTCAGCAAAGTTGTCCTCGAGTGCTTCTCGTTGGACGGCATACAAGGCGGCTTCTAACGAGTATATTCAAGCTTTAAAACTTGCTAAACGTACTTTTCTTGCTGTTACTCTTCCATCTATTCTTAAAACTAGCATTAAATATTCTTGGAAAATAATTAAGCCTGTTTCTGAGCGCAGGAAACTTGCCGCCGGGCAAGTTTCTTGCGCCGATCATCCGGACATTGCCGGAGATTAGAGACGATATTGTGCCCTGAGTTGTGGCGACAAGCCCGTTTCTTCCAAGATTGCCTTCGTACTTCATGTAAGTGGGGTCTGCAGAAGTGTTGGGCGCAACGTACAAGGAGTGGTGCAGGACTACGCATCAAACCACGGAGTTTCTCTAGAATCAAACGCGACGGAGCCTACCTACAAAGAAGCCTATCAAGAAGCCTGCTCAGTGAAAAGGGCAAGTGCAGCTTATCGGTGGCGCGACACTACCGGAAGACCACAAGAAATTGCTTGATTTGGGTCCAAAACATTATTTTGAACCCCGTTTGGTGCCAGCCGAAAAGGTGGGACTTGCTCGATCTCTAGCAAGAAGGGCTGATGAAAGCGTTCAGCCAATGTGTGTCTCGGAGTGCATTGATGTGTGCGCCAGGACTAAATCTAGAGGCGGTAAAGCTCACCTGTTGGATGCAAAGGTGGAATATTTAGTGAACAATGGGTTAAGGGTCGCTGTTTCGTAAAAAGAAGATTCTTTCGTGGTGTTGCCTAAAGGAGTGTATCAGGAAAAGGCAAGTTTGGCTATTGATAAGAACTTTAAAGAAGTGAAAAGTAATGTATCCAAAGTTTAGGAAAAGGCAGTGGCGCTTCTTGATGCTTTAAGCCTAGAAGGCCTTCACAAGCGTGTTAAGAAAGCGAAAGAGGGACAGTCAAAGGCGTTCTTCTCGGTGAAGACCCACAAACCGGAGATACCGTTCCGGGTCATCGTAACTGAAAGGAACACTTGGCAAAGTGAAATTTCCACGTTTCTATAACTTCACCTTGCCTCGCTAAAACTGGCCGATTCTCTCGTTATCCCGAAGTCTGAGAGCGTTGTCGAATACCTGTCGTCAAATAATCCAGGAAGGTGTGGCGCTTTTAGTGTGAACGTAGTGGATCTTTTTTATTCTTTCCTCATAACCAATTAATGTGCAGTGTCAAGGCATGCATTGCGGAGCAGAACGATGAAATGCAGTTTGTCCAAAAATGTGGTGTTACTGCTGAAAGCTTCCTTGAGCTTTTGCCATGTTACCTGAGAAGCATTTTTTTGGCGCAGGTGGATGAGGCATTAGACCGGCGTCTTTCTCGGATAGCCATCAAGGCGTTCAGATATGTTGATGATTTTTTTATTTTATTTGACAAAGACGACTCTACCAACAGGGTCGATGAAGTAATGGGTATTTGTAGTGAGCTTGGTCAGGGTTTCTGGTTCACCTCAGAGCAATCAAAAGAAGATGAGCTACATTACCTTGACCTTAGACTACGTTTTCAAGACGATCATGTCTGTTGGGAATACTTCCCCCGTTCTGCTAAGCCCCTGTTGAACTTCACCTCAGGTCATTCTCCCTCCCAAGTACTGACCGAGCCCATGCTGCTTAGCTTCGGGGATCGGACGAGAACCGGCGTATTTACCTCAGGTCATTCTAAAGTATAAAAAATGCCATTTGCATCTCCGTACTACGCGCCGTCCTGGTAAAAACATATGCGCATCCAATGAGTGAAGCCTTTGCACGTCAGGTAGTTAGACTGGAGGAAGCTGCGCACCTGTTATATTCAGTTTCGTTATTCATTTCAGTTCTTTATTCCCCAGGGGGCGCTTCTGTTCTTCATTATATTTTATTAGAATGTGAAGACGTCTATCCAGCGATCGATTTAGGCACTGGCCTCCTTGAAGCCCTTGGGTTCAGCGGGAGCAGTGGTAAGCGCAAACAGGTCCGCAATAGACATCAGTAAGAGGCGATTGGAGGATTGGTGGAAGAAAAGTAGGGAAACGACAAAAGACGGAGACGTACAAAAGCACAGTTCGCAATAGGGTATCAGAAAATTTGGACGTGGTAGTTCATAGTGGGGTTTTTTGTTTTTTCATTGGTTAACCTAGGTAGGATATTAAGCAGCATAGTAGCAAGAGCTTGGTGGCGCAAGCCACCGCCCCGTTCCAAAGGGGACGCTCATAACATCCATCCATCCATCCATCCATATATATTGTTGTATTGGTTGA
Organism: Dermacentor andersoni; assembly: GCF_023375885.2. Classification (NCBI taxonomy): domain Eukaryota; kingdom Metazoa; phylum Arthropoda; class Arachnida; order Ixodida; family Ixodidae; genus Dermacentor; species Dermacentor andersoni. The sequence goes on along the minus strand of NC_092816.1, from coordinate 174,347,069 downwards.
ATAAACGGCTTTCTACATCGGGACGGTTGGTGTCTGACTACAACCTTCGGTCAATACCACATTGGTGACGAAGATGTCGTGAACGTACCCCCATCCCCGCTGCGCCGTCCGTATCCGCCCACCATGAGCTTCACCGGGCTTGCTCCGCCCCCGTTTTCCTTCCGACGCCCGGCCATCCGTCATCGCCATGGGAGCAGTGGGAGCAGATGTTCAACGTGTACTTGCTGGCATTCGGAGCCGCCGCATTCAAGCCGGAGCAACGCAAGGCTATTCTTTTGCATTGTTTGGGGGTGGAGGGCTAGCGTATTTATCAGATGCTACATGCAGGGACCAGCGCCGCAACACCGGCAGCGCCAAGTGCCGCCGCACTCGCCGATGACAAGTCTGTCATGGCCCTTCCTGACGAATACGACTCTGCACTCGCCGCATTACAGCACCAGTTTTCGACGTCGCGCAACGTTATCATCGAGCGTCATCGCTTTCACCGCCGCAGCCAACACACAGGCGAGTCCGTTCATGATTTTGTTGCCGCTCTACGGGAGCTAGCGTCACATTGTTCGTTTGCCTCGCAAGGTGATGCTCTACGGGATCAATTCGTTGCCGGCGTAGCTTCCAATCGCGTACGTGAGCGGTTACTGCTCGAGGGTTCCACACTTTCATTCAAGAATTCAGTTCGAATTGCACTTCAGTTTGAGCAGGTGGCTGAAGAGCTAAAGAGACTTTCTGCTTCGGTCGAGGCAATTTCATTGCGGCAGCGTCGTAAACCATCCTCGCATTCATCGCAAAAAAATTCATGGCCGGAAGTCACCGTTCAGCAGAATTTAACGAGGAGCGCGGGCGGCTCGCGTGCGCCGCAGCGGAACCGCCCCCCGGAGCGGAACCGAGAACTGAGTAGCCGCATCGGTTCGCCATTGTTTCCGATGCAGCTCGCGGGACCACATCGCGTCAGCGCCGCAGTGCCCAGCGCATGCAAGACTTGTTCGGTTTGCGGTCGCAAGGGCCACTTTCCAAGGGTATGCGACCGCAACTCAAATCCAAGGCCGAGTCCGTGAAGTTGAATTTCATGAAGATGTTTCGTCATCTAGCAGCGCTGAGCAAGTTTTGACTGTGCAACGTTCCGCGCGTAGCGGAAATCATATTCAAGTGCAAGTCGCGAATGTCACTTTGACATTCCTTGTAGATTCAGAATCGTCTGTTTCAATTCTGTCGGAGCAAGAATTCAGTCGATATTTTCAGAGCATTCCGCTCCTGCCTGCTCCGCATGTTACTCTGTTTGACTACTCTCAACGGCCGATTCCCGTGCTAGGTTGTTTCCAGGCAGACGTTCGCTTTAGAGGCCGCACAGCGTCGCTACGTTTTTATGTTGTTCACCGAGGAACTTGTCTGATCGGTCTTGACGCCATTAAAGCCTTGGATCTTCGTATTGAGGGTTCTGCTCTCAAGTGCTTGTACACGTCCGTTGCTCCGCTGCCGACTGTCATTGACCGGCTATCCTGTTCCATTTCCACACCGTCAAGCACGCAGCCCCGTAACACAGCTCTTCCGCCAGCTTTAGCACATGAGTTCAGTTCACTTCTCAGTCCCGAGTTGGGTCTTGCTAAGGGGTTCATGCATCGCATCAAGACGCGGTAAGGCGTGCAGCCTGTAACTTCGAAGCTTCGCCGTCTGCCATATTCTCTCTGGTCATCAGCATCAAATGAGCCTGAGGTTTGCTGACCCTTGACATCATCGATGCTTCTGAATGGGTGTCCTCCATTGTTGTTGTTGTTAACAAGCAAGATGGTAGCATCAGGATATGTGTTGATCTTCAAGAACCGAACAAAGCTATTGTTCCAGACAATTTCCCGTTATCCCACACAGAGGAGCTGCTTCACGCTTTCGTAGGTGCTACACACTTCTCAAAACTTGACTTGGCTTCCGCTTCCCATCAGGTTCTCTTGCACCCTGACAGCGGGGATCTGACAGGTTTCATCGCACATGACAGCCTTGTCCGTTTTAAAAGTGTTTGCTTTGGGTTAGTTTCTGCCCCAGCGGCATTTCAGAAGATGATGGCGACAATCCTTGACTGCTGCCCTGCCGCGTTGTTCTACATTGATCATGTCGTCATTTTTGGCAAAACCGCAGAAGAGCACCTTTCAAACTTGAAGACGGTGCTGCAGAAGATAAAAAACGCAGGTCTGAAACTGAACAACAAATGCCTCTTCGACGTTCCAGAACTTGCGTTTCTATGGCACAAGGTCACTGCACGTGGCATCTCGCCACATCCAGAGAACGTAGACTCCATAGTTAACACACCAGTGCCAATTGATGCTGCCTCCCTTCGTTCGTTCCTGGGTCTCGCACAATACTACTCAGTCTGTTCCACACTTGGCACAAGTGGTTGGGCCTCTGAGAGTCTTACTTCGCAAAAATGAGCCATTCAACTGGTCTGCCGAAGCAGACAGCAGTTTCAGGAGGGTCAAGGAAATGCTTTTGTCGAGTATGGACCTCCAGATGTTCGATCCGTCATTGCCAGTCACTGTGTCGACCGACGCGTCTGACTCTGGGCTGGGAGCAGTCCTGCAACAACAAAGTGGCCACGAGCTCCGCACAGTCACTTTCGCATATCGTACACTGTCGCCTGCGGAGAGAAAATATTCAGTCGGTGAACGAGAAGCTCTTGTGTGCATTTGGGCGTGTGAGCGATGGCACACGTACCTGTGGGTCGCCATTTGACAATTCGAACAGACCACCAGCCACTGATGTCCTTGATGTCGTCACAAGGACATGGAAGACGCCCACTCCGAATTGCACGCTGGAGTGCACGACTGCTTTGCTACAATTTCACTGTTGAATACAAACACTGTAGCAGATGCACTTTCTCGGCTACCAGCAGCTACCTCTGAGGCAGAGATTGCTCAGGAAGAAGAAATTGTCTCGTTCATTGAGCCAGCCTGCGTGACAAAGAAGTTCAGGCAGGCCGGCCTCGACGACAGTTGCCTGGAAATCGTCAAGTCATTCGTGCTGAGTTCCTGGCCGCCTAAGAAGTCCATACCAGAAGAGGCGAAACCATTCTATATCATTCGGGAAAAACTTTCTTTTGCCGATAACCTGCTACGGCGTGGACAGCGCCTCGTTGTTCCGTCCTCCCTCACGGCTCAGATAATCGGCATCGCGCACGACACATCCGGGTATCACGCGCACGAAGGCGCGACTGCGTGAGCGGTTCTGGTGGTCACGAATGGATAAGCAAGTGGAAACGGCAGTAAAAAACTGCCATATCTGCCTGGAGGCAGATAAGTCTGCCAAAACATCACCAGCATCATTGCAACCTGTTCAATGGCCTGAGCGACCATGGCAAAAGCTTGGCCTAGACATTGTTGGTCCTTTGGAGCATGCAGGACATAACAGCAGATTTGCTGTAACGCTTGTTGACTACCATTCCAAATGGCCAGAGGTATATTTTTGCAGCGAAGTGTCCACGAGCACCGTGAAAGACTTTTTAACAAGTCTTTTTGCCCGTGAAGGCTACCCAAAAGAGATAGTTTGCGACAATGCACCTCAGTTTACTTCGCGTGAATTCATCACTTTCCTGCAAAACAGAGGCATCAGTCTTTCACATTCTTCGGTATACTACCCCGAAGCCAATGGGTAAATAGAACGTTTCAATCGCACATTGAAAAACTTCATTCAAATATCACTCCTCGAAAGACGGCCACTCTGGCAAGCTGTCAAAGAATACCTTGCCATTTGCCGCTGTACTCCGCACGCCACCACTGGTGTCGCCCCAGCAGTCTTGCTACATGGTAGAATGCCCCGAACCAGGCTGGATGTCGTGGGTTTTTCAGCACCAGCATTTGCGGAAGACCCAGCCAAGGAGTTGGCGCAACTTCGTCAAAGGGTTCGGTGTCAACAGCAGAGCAGCAAGCACTACAGGGACAAAAGGAGAGCCGCCAAGACGATAGGCGTAGGCGATTTTGTCCGCATCAAAAAACCGTCCGTTCGTTTCAAGGGAGACTGCGCCTTTTCTTCACCAACTGAGGTGATCAAGAGGAGGGGACCAGCCTCTTTCCGACTTGGAGACGGCCGTACGTGGAATGCCTCCAAGCTTTCCAGGGTTCTGAAGAGGGGCAGCTGGGAACCAGGCCAGCCTGCCACGCCGCAGCCGTGGTCTCCTGATGCGCTGAAACCTGCGACGCCGCAGCCGCGGTCTCCTGGTGTGCTGCAACCTGCCAGGCCGCAGCCGCGGTCTCCTGAGGCGCTGCAGCCTGCCACACCGCAGCCGCTGTCTCCCGATGTGCTGAAGCCTGCCGTGTTACAGCCTCCTTCTCCCAGGACCACCCAAAGCGGCCGACCCGAGAGCGCCGGCCACCGGCCTGGCTCCAAGACCATCAGACCAACTAGTTGGTCTGACGTTGTGTACATAGTTTGTAAATATATGTAAATAAGTACAGTGTGCATGCTTTGGGGTTTTCCTTACTAATACTTACTAACAACTAATCACTAGAAATAAGGGAGGGAGTATGTTATATTCAGTTTAGTTATTCATTTCAGTTCTTTATTCCCCAGGAGGCGCTTCTGTTCATTATACATATTGCTGTATACGTTCAATAAACGGCTTTTTACATCGGGACGGCTGGAGTCTGACGTCAACCTTCGGTCAATACCACAGTACCCGGATAGCTTAATAACGGGCAGCTCTGAGAAATTGATTAAATTGGTGAAAAACCCGAGGAGACAGCAGGCCGAACGAAATAGCAGAAAGAAGAACGTGGTAGTTGTAACCTATTCACATCGCCTATCTCATGGCCTGAAGAGCGTTGTAGGTCGTTATGGGGTGCAAGTTGTCTTTTCTGCTCCTGGAAAATTGAGTGCTATTTGTCTGGTGGCCGAAATGCGAGAAAGTGGAGCAGAACGTAATCCCAAAGTGAGGTGCGAAGTCAAACATGTTAACAAGTATGTGGGCTGCACTACCAATGTGGTGTACTCCTTCCCGATCAAGTGTGGGCGAGTGTACATAGGACAAACCGGCCGGTGCATAAATGTAAGACTTAGAGAACATGAATTGTCCTTAGACAAGAACGATTATGCGCATGTCTCTGCTCATAGCCGGCAATGTAAGTGTAAGCCTCTGCTCAAAGAGACAACAATTTTGCTTAAACATACTGATGCATCCGCCAGATTAGTCGTGGAAGCAGCCGACATTGAGCGGAAGGGCACGTGGGGCATTAGGCAGCCTTCGATCGCGCATTCTCGGCAGGAATTAACGTACCTAGATAGCTCTTCAAGGGGAGTATGGTAACGCGATTCAAAGACGGGACAAAAGACACAAAGGGACACACACAGCGCTAACTTCCACCGCTGTTTATTATCGAAAACCAGGTCGTACTTATACACTCAGACATGAGTCACAGCCACGTGAACAGATTAACAATCAGAGCGATACATTTTGTGATATGTTCAGCCACGCGCAAAAACTTCAGTTCTTTTTCAGAGAGAGCCAATGATGGTTTGCTGATACATGTATCCCCCTAGGGAAATCAATCTGCTCGGCTTCTATTATAAGTCTAGTGAGTTCGCACTTATTTCTACCGGCAGTAATTGTTGATTCGAAGAGAGGGGAGCACTTATGTTGCTTACAATGAAGGGAGAGAAACCCATCTGATACAAGTTTGTCTAGTTTATTTTTGTGTTCGCGCAGTCTATCATTAATGTATCTGTCCGACTGTCCGACGTAATACTTCCCACACGATAACGGTATACGATATATAATTGAAGTCTTGCATTCTCCAAACTTCTTCCTGTGTTTAACTTAGCAGCTAGGGGCACTTTCTTTCTTTTCTGGTCTTGTTTTCCTGCACAGGCTGATTAGTTTGTTGTGTAGTTTTTTCCTCCCCCCCATCAGAAGCTCAACCGAGCTCAGGCAGTCACATTAAGAATGATTCAAACTAAATCTTATCCCACACCTTTTGTGCTTCACAAAATTGACCAGGATTTTCCCGCGGAATGTAAAAGTTGTGGACACACTCCGTGTCTATTTGATCATATGTTCTGGCTGTGTCCCAATCAAAGGGCTTCGGATCTCAACAGTGAGGAGGACTGGAGTCGGCTCATATCCAGCGAAGTCCTTCAAGATCAACTCCTGGCCGTCCGGAGAGCTCACGACATCGGGAAAGCCTTTGGCCTACCGGTGCCTACGTGGGCGAAGCCACCGACTTAGCCTGGGGTCTTGTGCCCTCGGACCCTAGTTTCTCTGGACTAAAATAAAGTTCTTGCCATGCCATGCTGAAAAAACCACATCAGTGTTACCTCGACGGGCAATTTTCTTTAGGCGCTACAATACTCCCCTTGAAGATGCATTACCAACAAGCCCACATTGCAACCCTCGTGAACTAGATAGCTCGGTACGATAACAGATTGCCTGTATACACGTGGCCCGGTTGTGTGTCCCTCGATTGACCATGTGATCGCTTGTGTCGCTTATATACCTGATATGTGTTTCAGTAAACGCTGTTGTGAGTCAGCGCTCGTCCTGTGTCCTTTCACTCCGTCGTCTTATTCGCGCTGTTCCCATTATGAATCTTTTTCTACTTAAAGTAGAATACTCTAGTAAGTTGATATCTTAGACGGCGCCGACATCGCTGCCGTCCTGCACTTTTCTTTTCCCATCCTCAGCGACGGCTCCCTCAGGTTAACCAGGTAACGCGAGCGTGAAAGTAGTACATGGTAATTAAAACCAATTTTAAGTCCATGAAAGAGTCAATAGCGTCCTTTACATTAACGCGACAGAAGCCTATCGTACCAACTTTCAAGCGTATCGCATCTGCTGTAAATGAGGTCATTCGCTGGGAAGGCGTATCGCATCTAATACTGCGACCCGTGTTCTGAGATGGAGAATGCACAATTTAGCGGCGCAGGCAAACATAACCGCATCGTGTTAGGAATTACGGGAAAGCATTCGGTGCGTGATGTCAACCAGCAGGTGGCGGCCACTGCCACGCAGCGGTACATGACAACACGAATGTGTGGTTGCAAAGCAGGGCGCACGCTACTTTTCACTCGTGCGTATATTACGCGCGCGCTAAAACGGTGTTGTCTCTGTATATAATGAATGGCAACAACATCGGCGCGTTAATTCTAGTAATTAGCGTAGTGAAGTCTGCTGTGAGGTAACAGAAGCCGTGACGCCGCGCTCGGCTGCCACTGGACAAAGCAGCCGCTGCTGACACACTAGGAAATCTTATAAATATGATGCAGTAAGATAAGCTACAGCAACATAAGCGTCGCGTAAATTTGTTCACGCAGGAAGATGAAGCAACACCTGGCGAATGTAGTTGTAACCCTGCGGGTATTTGCATTGCATTTCAAGGGAAAGCCAAAACAGGTTTATCGGAAGTGATAGAGCTAACTTTGAAATATGACGCTAGGTGTCGTTAGTTTACTGCACAAGAAAATTCGATTCATATGAACGGTGGCATATGAGCATATTCGATACGATGAGTTAATACGGCACGCTTCTACCGTATTCATGTAAAAGCGGCTAATAAAACAACTGGGGTCAAAACCTCCACTTTTTTTGCACAATTCGCGCTATCGCAAGGCCTAAAGCCAAGGGAGTACATTTTTTTTACGAGCTTTGTAGCTTTGTGTAAATTTCGTGCTGGTTTAGACCAGTCTTGGCTCTTGACAGTAGCAGGCAGAAATGTAGCCAAAAGAACCCAAGTAGACAAGCATTTTTTAAGGTTCCCGCCGACTTTTACTGTAGCCACGATGGCGGAATATAGCCAAATATTGGAGACTTATATAATCGATGTGACTGCAACTGCTATTTTACTCTCGCTCTAACAGGGGTACGTGACGTCACCAGTGGCGTCGTGTCGCTCAAGAATTGCTTTGCTGACGCACTACGGCAGCTCACAGCGCAGAGCACTCAGGATGCAAAATAGACAGCAAGTGAAGCGGACACCCACACATTGCCGAATTGAAGCAAAGAATACTTGTGCATACATAAAGTAACTGGACGGCTAAATATCTCTTGGCGAATGCCGAAGGCCTTCATTTATTTTTGAACGCACACGGTAGCCACGGCAGGTAACTTTTGGCAAATTACTCGACTGAACTACAGACATACCTATTCGGAGTTTTAGCGACTTTTTGGTGACTGTCATAAGGTAACTGAAAGGAAATTTTCTTGGTAAAGCTCTTCAAAGGACTTTTACTAAACTCAATGCTTCGCACTTATTTTGTTGTGGTGGAAATGATAGCGCCTAAAATTCTCATTACTTCTATAGACACACTAACAAGCTTATAGAGAATTCACCTGGGCACCGAAGCTGTTTATAAGATCATAGCACAAACTTGAGATCTGATTCCGGTTTGGAAAATGGGTTCTTTAGTTTAAACATTGTGAAAGTAGATCCAGCACCGCAAGAAATGATTAAAAACAATAATTTGAAATATAATAATAAATCCGCCTACGAACAAATAACAGATAACACAAAATTGAAGGAAGTCATCATTATCATCCGGAGCATATTACGGTACTTCTGTTTCTAATTTACTTTAGTTCGGGAATTTCTAACCTGACTCGTATGACAAAAATTTCACAACAAACGTGTGAACAATGCGTGTTATACAACATGGTGTCTCCAACGCTTCCGCACAAATGCTAAATTGTTGTTAGAACACAATTTACTCCTCATACCCGCCGCGGTTACTTAGTGGTTCTGGTCTTGGCTTGCTAAGCACGAGATTGCGGGATCGAATCCCCGCCACGGCGGCCGCATTTCGGAGGGGGCTAACTACGAATACACCCCTGTACTTAGACTTAGGCGCATTTTAAAGAACCCCTTGTGATTCAAATTATTCCAGAGTCCCCCACTACAGCGTGCATAATAATCAAACGGTTGTTTTGGCACGTAAACTCCATAATTGAATGTAAACATTTTGAAATTAACCATTGTGCGTAAATCAACTAAGACAAGTCTTTGTTTATGAGCAATTCTTTTGACAATTCCTTTTCGCTGCTTGAAACATTAATATTCGCTTCGAGTATTCTTCATAATCATCACCAGGCTATCGCATGTCCACTGCAGGACGAAGGCATCTCCCTGCGATCTGCAACTACGCCTGTCCTGCACCAACCGATTCCAACTACCGCCTGCAATTTCTTTAATTTCATCACCCCGCCTAGTCTCCTGCCGTCCTCGACGGCCCTAATGGTACACCGGTTATCTAACCGGCACATTACATGACCTGCCCAGCCCAATTTTTTCTTATAATATCAATTAGAATATTCGCTATCCCCGTTTGCTCTCTGATCCAACTGTTCTCTTCCTGTCTATTAATGTTACGCCTAATATTCTTTTTTCCATTGCTTCTTGCGCGGTCCTTAGCTTGTTTTCGAGCTTCCTTGTCTGTCTCCAAGTTTCTGTGCCACATGTTAGCACCGGTAGAATGCACTGATTGTACACCTTTCTTTCTATAGATAGTGATGAGCTTCCATTCAGGATCTGACAATGTCTCTTGCATGCGCTCGAGCCCATTTTTATTCTTCTATAAATTTCCTTCTCATGATCAGGGCCCCTGTGAGTAATTCACCTAGGTGAACTCCTACACAGACTTCAGAGCTTGACGGGCGATACTGATACCCTTGCCAGGCTATTGATATTTATTTGTCTCCTGCATATTAACCTGCAACCCTACTGTTTCGCTCCCTCTCTTACGTAAGGTCCTCAATCATTTGTTGTAACTCGTCCCCAGTGTTGCTGAACAGGACAATGTCATCTGCCAATTGAACGTTGCTGAGATATTTGCCATTGCTCCTCACTCTTAAGCCTTCCCGTTTTAATAGCTTTAATACTTGTTCCAAGCATGCAGTGAATACCATTGGTGAGATTGCGCCTCCTTGTTTGACCCCTTTCTTTGTAGACATCCTAATTTTATTGTGAAGAATTAAGGTAGCTGCGGAACCTCTGTAGATATTGTCCAAGACTATACGTATGGGTTCCGTATTCCTTGATTCCGTAATGTGTCTCTGACTGCTGGTATCTCTACTGAATCAAATACCTCTTCGTAATATATAAAAGTCATATAGAGAGGCTGATTGTAATCTGCGAATTTTTTCATTACCTGATTGATGACAATGATGCCATCTATTGTAGAGTAGCACTTTCTGAAGCCAGCCTGTTCACTTGGTTGACTTAAGTCCAATGTTGCCCATATTCTATTGCTGGTTACCTTGGTGAATAGTTTATATAATATTGGATGTATGCTAATGGGCCTATATTTTTTTTTAATTTTTTAGCATCTCCATTTTTGAGATTTCGTTTAATGTTCCCATTCTTCCAGTGCTTTGGGAACCTTCAAGTCGATAGACACTTCGTATAGAGGGCCGCCAGTTTTCCAAGCATTATCGTTCCACAGTCTTTGATTAACTCGACTCGCAGTCAATCTCCTGCCGCTTTTCCCGATTTCATGTCTTGCAAGGCCCTTGTAACTTCATCGCTAGTTATAGAAGGAACCTCGATAACCTGTTCATTACTATTTCGAATGGAGGTATTGTGGCTGTTCTGGGTACTCTACTGGTCAGCATAGAATTATTATGCTGCTTGTACTATATCTTCCATATTGCTGATGATATTACCCTGCTTATCGTTTAGTGCACACAACTTGGTTTGTCTGATGCCTAGTTTCCTTGTGACTGTTTTCAGGCTGCTTCGGTGTTTTACGGCTTCCTCAGTCTTCCTCACGTTATAATAATTTTAATATCCTTCATTTTCTCCTTGTTGATTAGTTTTGACATTTTCGCGAATTCTATCTTATCTCGTGAGTTGTATACTTTCATTCTTTGTCGGGCCTTCATTAGGCCCTTTGTTACTTTGGAAAACATACCTACTGAGTGCCTTGGTGCCTTACCTCTGACTTTCATTGCTGCTTCTCAAACCAGCCCAGTTGCGGTGTCATTCATTACCTCTTTCAACTTCATCTTTCTGTTCTAAGGCTGCATATTTGTGTGCAAGTACCCGTGGAAATTCGCCTGCTTTTACCCTTGTCGCGTCCAGGTAGGCCTGTTTCTTCTTTACGAATTTTATACTTCCTCCATTCAAATACAGGTGAATCCTACTCCGCACAAACCCATAATCATTGCACTTTACCCTAACTAATAGTTCTACATTCTGTATTATGCTGGCAACGGCAGAAAGTACGTAATCAATTTCATTTCTTTTTCACCATCAGGTCTTTTCAAGCTCCACTCTTTGCTCCCGCGCTTCGTGAAGAAGGTGCTCATTATTTGCAGCTTATTCCTTTCAACAAATTCTACCAACATCTGTCCTCGAGTGTTCCTAGAATCGGCGCCGTAGTTGCCAAGTGGCTGTTCACCAGCCTGCTTTCTCCCCAGTTTTGCATTGAAGTCCACCCTTACTACAGTATACTTAGTTTCCACTTTTCTCATTCCTAATAAACATCTCCATGAAACTGATCTATTTCATCATCATCATGAATGCAGGTTGAAGCGTAAGCTTGCACAACCTTTAATCTATACCTTCTAATAAGTTTTATTACGACTACTGCTACCCTCTCAATAATGCTGTAGAATTCGTCAATGTTGCCCGATATGTCCTCGTGGATTCGAAATACTACTCCGTGCTGATTTTTATCTGGAAGTACTCTAGAGCATTTGTCAGCACTGTATAAGCCTCACCAGCCCTCCTAGCCCACTAAGGCCAATGATATCCCAGACAATGCCTGATGGTTCTTCGAAGATTCGTGCAAAGCCTGAAATGAAGGCTGCTAAGCTAACTTCAGTTGAGAGAGTTCGGGTATTAAATGTTGCCGAAGTCAGATTCCTTTGGCGGCCTGTCCGGCTCCAGGGACAGTTAGCAACCTATGCTGCATTACAGGTCTGACCGCCGCCTTAGTCAGGAGCTCCGCAGCTGCTTGGGACTTAGGGCCATTAGTCGATGGAATGAGCCATTTGGGAGGGAGTGGCTAAATACTGCAGCAGGTTGGCCAATTCCTGCTCTGTTAAAGGTGTGTCTTTTGATGAAGTTTGTGGCTCTTCCTAATTTAGTTGTACCTGGAATACTATAGCCCCACTGGCTCTCGGCAACATTGCCGGTGTCAGGCGCAACTCCAAGCGCGGAAATGTAGTCTACCGGAGAAAGTGAATTCGAGCTTCCCACCTACAGACTAAAAAAAAAACGTCGATTCGAACTCCTCACTATGGCAACCATGCATCCAAGCCAGTTCAGTGAGATAACGCTGTAGGCTGTGACGCCACCTTATGTCGAAGAATTCTGGTTTCAGGGGATCCTTTATGCTTGAAAATGCGGTTGAATTATCCGCTATAGACGGGACAGACCACAGGTAGCACAGCATAGTATTTCTCAATTGTTCTAATTTCGCGGTTTCGCAATCTCCCGTACGCATGCGGCCATGAACGCGGTACACGATACACCATACACGATACATTTTCGGCGAAGTTGAGTAGCTCTTAAAATGTGCGTGAAAAGAAAAAGGTTCAGCGCTTAGCGGGAATTCACGTGTCGCGTATGCCCGGACATACGTCCATCAGCTGACTGTCGCGTCTGCCTGCCTCTGGCATCGAGAAGTCCTTGCAGTAGGAATCGTAACTGGTACGCCCCGTCTTTTGCGCCACCGAAGGCCGAGTCATCGGGCGTGAGAAAGGTTTACTGTCATATGCATATACGGAAATATACACCGAAATATGTACTGAAACTTTCGCCCACGGGCAAATCCTACGAGTGTCGAGACCAGAACAACGTGCTATTGAGCAGCGCGTAAAGCAGGCGACTTCGAAAGCGGCCTTTCTATATGCTTGGGCAGCACTTATACGATGCCTCTTTTAAGGTACTGCAAATGCGTCAGCGATCAGTTAGACATCGTTTATGCAGTTCGGGCGGGGAACCAATTGGCGTCCTTTAACCGCCGCACTTGCAATACTTGCAATACAGCAGTTGCGAATTTACGCTCGTGATCCGCGGGAACACAAACGGGAACACTCGATGACGAATATTGGTGCAAATGTGAAAGAAATAAGTGGACACAAAGTAAGACCATTTTTGACGTGATGAAAATCTGTATGTGGACTTTACAACTGCTGTCGCTACGTTATTTTTTTTTTATTCTTTGCGTGATACTGAACAACGTTCTCATCACTTTTGTCTCTTCGTTTTGCGCAAGAATTTTCGCATCATCTAAGCAAACACGTTTCGGCATTGCGCTTCGGAAATTGCTGCGGATAGACTCTTCTACCTTTCTTTTGTTATAAAGTAGTCTTAGTATAATTGAAAAGTGGTTTGTTATTCTTCTTTGCTTTACTTATGTTATTGTGTACAATGAGTATTGTGTTGTCACATTGCCTCGTTTAAACTTTATCCGTTCTTATCGTATCCTTCTGTATTCAGTCTTATTTAATGATACCTTTGTAATCATTGTCTGCTTTACCGGCATAATATGCTCCCTATGGTGTAATTACTATACTACTTAGTAAGATATCGAAGTTTTCGTTATCATATGTAATATGCTTTTACATTCTTTTGTATCTTTATGATAATGACAATATTTTGAAACTACTGCCGCATCATGGTTGCTAGCGCCGCAACAAGCTGTATAAACGAGCATTGTGCTCTACCATCCAATTCAAATTTGCACTTCGAAAAAAATAGCGCGATTTGATTCTTCACGATTTATTTGCTTTTCGACAGAAATAATGTTATGAGCCTATACTCCATGACTTTGTCCAAAAATAATTAATATTAACGGCCGTCACCCTTGAAACGATAAACGCAAATAAGTTACACAAAAAAATAATATAAATTTACTCACTTCTTCATAAGCTTTGTGCGCGTGCGATACATCGTGTCCTTGACCTTCCTTTATTGCTGGTTGTTTTTTCGGTGGTTCTTCTTTTTTGGGGCTTCCCGTTGCTGTTTATGGTGAAGACATGAAAAAGAGTAATGAGAAAGGAAAATGATGCATGCTTCTTTTATCGTGCGTTTATGAACTGTTTAAAACACAATGTTTTTACTAACATTAATACCTCAAATGCTCCAGGTGTGGGATATTACAAAACGTTTGTTTTAAAGTCACACAGTAGGGCATATTGTAAAGCAATGTGCCACGTATTGTTAATCTACTAACACATCAAGTGCGCTCAGTTAAGAGCCCCACGCCAGTGGGTGCACTTCCGGCTCCGGCGATGAGCGTTCGCTGATGCTCGAATGCCGAGCTGGTCAGCACCATCTCCCACTTCTCCTGCGTTGACTTTCGGTTCGGAGGGAGGAGGGGGGGGCTATTATGGATATTTCGACAGGTCGATGTGATATGGTATAGGGTAGCCCGCTCTGTAGAGAAAGCACAAAATAGTTTTTGAAGGGGTGGGGTACATCGCGCGTAGGAGCGTGAGGGGCTGACATGCGTTGGTCTGGTGTTGCCTCCAGGCCGTGGCCTCAGCTGTTTGTTGGCTTCTAACGATATGTCTAATAAAAATTGGGTCCCACGGTGTCCTTTCTTCCCTGGAATTATAGAATTATGTGGTTTTACCTGCCAAAACAAGAATTTGATTATGAGGCATGCCGTAGAGGGGGACTTGGAAATAATTTTTACCACCAGAGGTCCTTTAACGTGTCATCAATGCATCCTTCTTTCTCGTTCATATATACACATGTATGTATAAAAGCCAATCCATAAAAAACATGTTGCACGAAGATAATCTGAGTAAAACATGTTTATATAGTAGAATGTTGTAACGCCTCGAGTGACAAAAAGAGGATCACCATAGGATTTTTGGCCAAACAGCTGCGAACAAAAAAGCTGTGTACCTAAACTGAATAAACCTACCCTAGTTAAACATGGGGCTGAAATCTATCTTAGTTCAGATTCCACAATATGCACTACTACTTTCTACGGAAAGGAAGTTGGATATATCCCCCCAAAAAAGGTCAGAACTGTTTTCTAATTCACAGTAGACATCTTGCCCTGTCATTGAGTAATATTACTTCTTACTGAATACCATTTTTTTTCTGGTTTTCTAATAGAGTTTTATGCGACGCCGCCCTTGCCGCTAACTACCCGTCCTATACCGCTGGGTTTCTATCCAGTTCCCCGTAGTGTGTGAGCGCAATTTTTGTAGGAAAAAGTAGAAAAGCAATAACGATATGTTTGCATTGACCGTGGAAAACTACTGGCAGAAAATGAGCTCAAATTCGAAAGAATTGCTAAAGCCTGCCGTTTTCATTGGTTCTTATGCTTTGAGGATTTGTCCTCCAGTGTGTTACTTGGTAATCCAATGAAAGACTTGACATGCCAAGTTTAATAGTACGGC
The DNA here is from genome assembly GCF_023375885.2 of Dermacentor andersoni. Classification (NCBI taxonomy): domain Eukaryota; kingdom Metazoa; phylum Arthropoda; class Arachnida; order Ixodida; family Ixodidae; genus Dermacentor; species Dermacentor andersoni. The sequence goes on along the minus strand of NC_092816.1, from coordinate 174,331,741 downwards.
TGGATAGATGTAGTCAATAAATTACGTGATCCCACGGAAGCTCTGCTGCTGCTGATGTTTGTCGAGGCCTCTACAGGCCAAAAGTGCTGTTAACGTACAAGAGCCAACCAATAACGAACTGAGCGTAAACAGATGGGCAATAAGCGCGACAAGCGAGCAATACCCCTCTGCCCTCACCCTGGTCGCGAGAGGAGAGGTAGACCTATTACCCGACGCAAAAAAAAAAGAAGAAAGAGAATAAAGCAAGTGGAAAAGCCAAAAAGACCAAAATTCGCGTTGGTTTTGTCTTTCGTCTAAGCAGCCAAATACACAAGGTGCCCTGGATGAGTTCCTATCCCTACTTCTCATTTCCGCAGTATAGTAAAATGCAGAGCTTTCCTTTTCTAACCTGGCTAATTCTATTGAGCTGCACGGATCAAAGAACACGACGGAATAGGAGCTCCTCACTTGATAAGTAAGAGGCTAATAGTCACAAGCAAGGCCCTGGCAAGGCCATCGACGCATTGGAAGAGCGCATGCCGAGAACTGTATTTACGAGTAGCTGGCAAGCATACTTTTTTGCGAGCAATGGTTCTGAGAGGGATACCTTGCTTACGAGTCTTTGTCAAGGTTTGTGCTTGCGTGGCAGCGAAACTTCCATAGAAATTCATACGTCCTCTTATGGTGGAATGTAGGCATCGCAGCGCCATCTACATTTCGCAGGCCAACTTCACGGAGAAGGAAATAACCTTTGCCGTTCGAGGCTCTCTGGACTAGCAAGCGGAATGTAGCTGCTGGGTCATCGCGAACTCACATCCATCGCAGGAAATACAGAAACAGACCACATAGCAACATTTTCAAATGCAGCACAAATACATGAGGATACTTTGCCACGACATCGCGTTACAATGCGAGGTGAATACAGTTGCCGACCCATCGGTAGTTCAGCCCCCTTTCTAACGGCCGGTATTACATCGATGAGCTTGAAGTGTTTCGTATGAATTCGGACCATTGAATTCGCCCAGATATTGAACTATGTACCACATGCGTGTACCCGCAGTAATGACGCACATCACTTATTCCTGCGTCAAGAGAAAACAATGCTATGTTACCATAATTACCACAAACGACACTTTCATCTTCACTGGCATAGCTAGCATATCACTTGTAGTTTTTTTTTACTTGTTTTACCGTATTGAACGCATAGCTAAGAATGTGATTTAGTTAGAACAGCATTTATAAATAAATCCAGGGAAAAGGGGGGGAAGTCGACAGGTGGAAATTAAAGACGATGAGAAAAAGGACAACAAGGTGAAAGCAGGACACAACATTTGCACATGTGGACTTGTCTTCAAGGCGACATATGCTTTCCTCGCCACAGTATATGTAGGTGGGGTTCTTCTAAAGGGGAGAGGGCGTAAGGTGGCTGGGTGCTGCTACGAGCGAAGGTGTGTTAGCGGCGAGGGCGTAGAATTGAGAATAAAGGAGTGCTATGCACAAGGCCACTGACACGGCCGTCTGTCAATCACGTTTCAACGGTCGTGTATCAGCAGGCGTGTGAACAGCCTGCACAGCAGCCCTCTATTACGTGTTCCACTGGTGGTCGTGGGCTATCGTGCCTGTGGAAGGGATAATAGAAGAAGCGGCAGAAACCAGTGCTCGTAAAAAAAAATACTTAGATGCTTAAAAATGCTTAGAGCGCAAGCAACAGGCAGCAAGGTGAAGCACGTCCACTTGTCGCGCCATCTATTGGCGGCTAGAATAAGCAGACATGCCTGATAGACAAGCGGCTGTGGACGGCTTTCCACGCCAGTTGGATGCGCAACAGGCGGGGCCTGCAATACAGCGTCTGCTGCTAGCAAACCACACTTGGTACGTTAGCGCATTGGAAGCGTAAAAGGACCAGCATATGCCCGCTAGTTAATAGGCACTCCCTGCGTATTTTAATGCGTAAGCATTATTTGGCTAGTACCGCAGCAAGATCTGTCCGCCACGCGGAAAGTATAATGCCTTGTATCTGAACAAAAATGCGCAATGTGCGAAGTTACGACATTTAGTCATTATAAATATTTGAAAATGTAGATGATTGCTAGCTTTATAAGCGATGAGGAACAATTGAAAAAGAATTGGTTAGAGAGCATAACCATAGAGACACATAGGGTCCACCGAAAATGCATAGGGAAGCCTATAGTAGGGATGGGCCAACTTGATATTTGGGTGTAGGCCAGCATAAATTTGGGAGTGGGCCAATTTCAATTTCGGAATGTGCCGACTTAAAATATGGGAGTGAGCTAACTTGACATTTCGAGAAATTTGAAGGTTGGCCAACTTTAATCACGGCATGCGCCAACTTATAAATTGGGCGTGGGCCAACTTGACTTTGGAGAACTTTGGAGGTGAGCCAATTGAAATTTGGGTGTAGGCCAGCATAAACTTTGGGGTGGGCCAATTTAAATTTCGGGGTAGGCCAGCTTAAAATTTGGGCGTGGGCCAACTTGAAATTTTGGGGTGGGCCAACTTGAAATTTGGAGAAATTAGGAGGTGGGGCAACTTGAAATTTGAGCGTGGGTCAACTTAAATTTGGTAGTGGGCCAAGCTGAAATTTGGGGTGGGTCAACTTAGATTTGGTGTTATGCTTATGCACACTTACGCAGTAGAGTTTCTGCGTACTTTTTTGCAGTGCAAAGCGCTCCCCCCATAGCATGAATAAACCTCACCAGATTTCTAGCGGTTTAGGAGAGAAGTGCAATAAAATGAAACTTCAGCTTAGGTAAATAAACGTATTTTATTTATCCTTCAGGCTTAGTTGTTTATATAATGATGAGATTCGTCTAATTAATTAAGTAACTTTAGTTAAAGTTATGACGAAGGTGCTTATATCTGTAAATAAAGATGAATATTACTTAATTCGGACTAACTAATCTGAAGGTGTACTTATTTCTTAATTAGGCTCCGTTTACTTAGCCTTAGGAAATATTGATCAGTCTAATAATTTAGCATACATTGATTTTAATTAGCCTCAGTATTCCTAATTACCCTCATTATTCGAAGTTACACTTAACTATATTTATTGTAACTTATTTCTCTCTATATAGTCAAAATCATAAGTCTCATTAGTCATACGTAGTCATCAGGCATTCTCATATACATCTCCGTAGGAGATCATGTATACCTATGCATGCAGTGCATCGTGTCACACGTTACAGACAGAAAAACGGACGGACGGACAGACGGACAAAATTTCGATGGAAGAAGCCCTAGAATGCTTACGCATTAATATAGGTACAGCCGTCAGCACGCTTAACACGAACCCTACGCAGCCTGCCATGGACCAGCTTGGACTGACGCCAGCTCCTCGAAGTGGTGTGCTCTGTTATCTCGCTATGTTTGAAGCGGCTTACGATAGCTGGAGCGCAGCTCGATTTGACTACTCGTCTTGTGTTTCGCTTGTGCCTGACCTGCGGCGAGAGTGCGCTCACTTGACATGTCCGTTCCGCCACGTTTCGCTCGTGGCTGCGGCCTCACGCGCGTTCAGAAAACACGCTGCGGTTTGCTTATCTCGACAAAGCGAAATGGTGGGCGAAAGCTCACGCTTCGGGTCTGGCCTCAAAGCTGGCGCTTTAAGGCAATGATAAATAGGGAAAGGAAAGCAGGATGCATGTTTGCGGAGTTTGTAAGTGTAGGACAATAAATAAATCCGCAATTCCGGTGGCATAGTTGTCCATGTTCTTCATTTCTTATATTCTCTGACAGCGCGCATTGGAGTGTTCTCGCAGGTTAGTGCCTGGCGTCCTGTTTATTCCACGATGCACTAAAGATGCACGGTCGGGGCCTAAGAACTGCGCGTGTCCTGGGCAAGAAACACGCGTGGATGCGATTCAAAATAAGCTTTTAATGTCGAGTTCTTGACAAAAAGCGCCAAGTGGCATCTTGTCGGATAAGAAACTGGCTTTTTAGAAAACTAGAAAGACTCTGGCCATAGATGCAATGTATCGAAAGGTAGCATCTTATAGCTTATAAGGTGCACATCTTGGTTACTTACACAGCGCCTTCCCGATTTTGTTCACAGTGTCATGTTTGACACGTTGCAATGCGCGTTTCCTTTTTCGCTAGTTTTCGAAAAGGCAAACTGCAGCTAATATCTTAAATGGCTGTATGTTCTTAAGGAAACAGATTCGGCAGAGACACTCAAGACTCAAGGGAAGACATGCAGGTTTGGTTGCGGTTTGCGAATTGAGCTTATTAAATGCGATGCATTTCGGCGCGAACATTTGCCACTTTAACAGTATCTATCTATCTATCTATCTATCTATCTATCTATCTATCTATCTATCTATCTATCTATCTATCTATCTATCTATCTATCTATCTATCTATCTATCTATCTATCTGTCTGTCTGTCTGTCTGTCTGTCTGTCTGTCTGTCTGTCTGTCTGTCTGTCTGTCTGTCTGTCTGTCTGTCTGTCTGTCTGTCTGTCTGTCTGTCTGTCTGTCTGTCTGTCTGTCTGTCTGTCTGTCTGTCTGTCTGTCTGTCTGTCTGTCTGTCTGTCTGTCTGTCTGTCTGTCTGTCTGTCTGTCTGTCTGTCTGTCTGTCTGTCTGTCTGTCTGTCTGTCTGTCTGTCTGTCTGTCTGTCTGTCTGTCTGTCTGTCTGTCTGTCTGTCTGTCTGTCTGTCTGTCTGTCTGTCTGTCTGTCTGTCTGTCTGTCTGTCTGTCTGTCTGTCTGTCTGTCTGTCTGTCTGTCTGTCTGTCTGTCTGTCTGTCTGTCTGTCTGTCTGTCTGTCTGTCTGTCTGTCTGTCTGTCTGTCTGTCTGTCTGTCTGTCTGTCTGTCTGTCTGTCTGTCTGTCTGTCTGTCTGTCTGTCTGTCTGTCTGTCTGTCTGTCTGTCTGTCTGTCTGTCTGTCTGTCTGTCTGTCTGTCTGTCTGTCTGTCTGTCTGTCTGTCTGTCTGTCTGTCTGTCTGTCTGTCTGTCTGTCTGTCTGTCTGTCTGTCTGTCTGTCTGTCTGTCTGTCTGTCTGTCTGTCTGTCTGTCTGTCTGTCTGTCTGTCTGTCTGTCTGTCTGTCTGTCTGTCTGTCTGTCTGTCTGTCTGTCTGTCTGTCTGTCTGTCTGTCTGTCTGTCTGTCTGTCTGTCTGTCTGTCTGTCTGTCTGTCTGTCTGTCTGTCTGTCTGTCTGTCTGTCTGTCTGTCTGTCTGTCTGTCTGTCTGTCTGTCTGTCTGTCTGTCTGTCTGTCTGTCTGTCTGTCTGTCTGTCTGTCCGTCCGTCCGTCCGTCCGTCCGTCCGTCCGTCCGTCCGTCCGTCCGTCCGTCCGTCCGTCCGTCCGTCCGTCCGTCCGTCCGTCCGTCCGTCCGTCCGTCCGTCCGTCCGTCCGTCCGTCCGTCCGTCCGTCCGTCCGTCCGCCTACGTCTTGGTGCTGTCATGGTCGTTTCGTTAACTTGGTAGGCTCCGCGTGCACTGTTTCGCATAACATCGACTTCCACAGGGCGTGGGATCTGCGTGCTTTTTCAGGCGATCAGTCGTTACTTTTTCGAATTTTAAGCACTACGCACACAGAGAGACAGGCCTGTATGACATCACCCGGAACGTTGTACGACGAACGGTTGCGTCACAATTTTTGTTGCGAATGGCACCTACGAGAGCACCCCGCCAGAGCACTCCGATGCGCGCTGTCAGAAAATATAAGAAATGAACATGAACCACTATGCCACCGGAATTGCGGATTTATTTATTGTCCTACACTTACAAACGCCACAAACCTGCATTCTGCTTTCCTTTCCCTATTTATCATTTCCGTAAAGCGCCAGCTTTGAGGCCGAGCCCGAAAGGTGCGTGAGCTATCGCCCGCCATTTTGCTTTGTCGAGATAAGCAAACCGCAACGTGTTTTCTGGACGCGCGTGAAACCGCAGCCACGAGCGAAACGTGGCGAAACGGACATGTCAAGTGAGCGCACTCTCGCCGCCGGTCAGGCACAAGCGAAATACAAGACGAGCAGTCAAATCGAGCAGCGCTCCAGCTATCGTAAGCCGCCGCAAAAATGGCGAGATAACAGAGCACAACACTTCGCGGCGATGGTGTCAGTCCAAGCGGTCTAGGCCACGCGGTGGGGCGTTCGTATTAAGCGTGCGGACGGCTGTACGCCATGAGTAGTACCTAATAACTACTGGGCGTATGCTGCGGCTTCCACGTTTCCAGTGCGCTTGCGTATCGAACGTGGTTTGCTAGCAGGAGACGTTGCGCTGCAGGCCCCGCTCTTTGCGCAACAGTCATGCGAAGAGGGGGGGGGGGGGGGTTCCAGCTAATTCTAGCAGGCTAGCAGGCCATGCCTGTTTATTCTTGCCGCCAACATATGACGCCACAAGCAAACGTGTTTCCCCTTGCTACCTGTTGTTGGCGCTCTAAGCAGCCTCTGCATGATCCCCTTGATAATTTGAAAGTAGCGACACTCTGCTCCTCGCGGCGCTTTCCTCCTCGATTCTCCTCGCCCGCCGGCTGCGCTCGGCACGCTTTTTCTCCTGGGCTTCCACGGACGGGCCGTAGCATTCTATAGAGGCGTGTTATTTTGGGCCAGTTGCACGCCCTAGTGGGGCTGAAAATTTTGAGAAATGCCGATAACAGCATCGATAATACTGAAGGCAACGTTTATGAGGAAGCTGGCTTTTCTTTTTTTTTTCAAAGCCGTATGAACGGGGTATAGTGATGTAAAAGGAGCTTTGAGACGAGTTCTATACTTCAGACAATTTTTCTGCCACGTGATGAGATTCTTTACTTTGTGCGGCTGATCTAGTATTGCTTGTGCACATCCCTTTGTGTGTGGCTTAAGCGAAAGCCTTAGATCTATATTTCAAGGTCGCGTTGTGAGCTACAGAAAATATCACGTGACCGAAGAAAGGCCGTAAGCGAACCAAAGCATGAGCAGCCGTGTATAATAGATGATTACTGATTAGCAATGTAATGATTGATTAGCCATTGGATTAAGAAGAATTAAGGTGTATTAAGGAGGATTGAGGTGTATTAAGGAGAATTAAGGTGGATTAAAGTCGATGAAGGTGGATTAGAGTGAATGAAGGTGGATTAAAGTGCGTTAGGTAAGATTATAGTGGATTAAATCATGGAGGATTAGGATAGATTAAATATGATTAAGGTGCTTTAAGGAGGATTAGGTTGGATTAATGTCGATGAGGGTGCATTAGGGTGCATTAAGGAGAGTTATCGTAGATTAGGGTGAATCAAAGTGAATGAATGAGGATTAGGGTGGATTAGGGATGAATAGGTTGCATTTAGGAGGATTCAGGTCGATGAAGGAGTATGAGGGTAGATTATGGTGAAATGATATGGATTAATATACATTATCGAGGATTAAGGTGGATGATGGATTAGTATGGATTAAGGTCTATTGCAGTAGGCTCTGCAACCTTAATCCTCCTTCATCTACTTTACTCCACCCTAATCCTTGTTCATGCACCTTAATCCACCCCAATCGGTCTAATAGTCCTTTATCAACCCTAATTCACCGTAGTCCACCATAATCCATCTTAATCCTCCTTCATAAACCTTAATCCTTATTCATGCACCTTAATCCACCGTAATCCTGCTTAATACGACCTAAACCATCTTAATCTACCCTAATCCTTCCTAATCGGTCCTAATCCTCATTTATCAACCCTAATCCCCCTTAATCCACCCTAATCGTCCTGCACCCACCTTAAGCCTCTCTAATCCTTGTTCATGCGCTCTAATCTACCCTAATCCACCATAATCAGTCTTAATACTTCTTCATCAACCCTATTTCACCTTAATCCACCCTAATCTTCCTCCATTAACCTTAATCCTATTTTATACACCTTAATGCTCCTTAATACACCCTAATCCACCTTTATCATCTCTAATCCTCCTTAATTCAATCACTAATGAATAATTAACTTGGCTAATCATTCTCTTATACAGGGGTTGACATGCTTTGAGTCGCCTCTGGCCTTCCTTGGGTCACGTGATATTTTCTGTTCACAACGCGACCTTAAAACAAATATAAAGGCTTTCGTCTTAAAACTTAAAAACCCTCAATGTGGACTAGCTAGCGCTCATCACCTGCACTACCACGGGTATATTTGTCACTAATTTTTTCAGCGCTTCCATTCATTGTATCTGACTGACGCACAGATTGACGCAAGCTAGAAATAATAGCTCCTCTACAAGCCGCTATTTCAATTTTCAGTAAAACATGCAACAGATCCTAACAATCGCGAAAAATGCGATCGAGAGGCTGTATCTTCGCACGTAATTGTTCACAGCGGAATGCAGAATCTACAGTGCTGTGTTTTCGACTGAATAACAACAATTGGCGGCGTGCGCGGTGATGGAGCCGCGCGGAATATTAAGCATACTAAGAACAACTGCAATATTATGCAACGTACAAATTCCCGAAACAACAACGCTGGTGAGCAGGCCAGAAGAATAAAAAAAGCAGAATTACGGGTTGCTTTGCTACGAGCTATAAGAAATACGCGTCACCTCGCAAACAACGCTGTTCTTCGTCGGAACAAAGTTCTTTCCGCCAATGTTGTCATGCAGCCACTGCTTCCTGCGCAAGCTGTCACGCTTTCCTTGTGGTAACATAACAACGGCATAACCATCTGCAGGCTTCTTGCTGCACTTATATGCGCAGCAGCACAGCATACGCTAGCACAAATCGAGCAGGAAACACAACGTACACCGTTCGCTACGCCGAGCTAAAGCGCCGAACTAGCCGAGCTGAGGAGAAAAATGGCGGGAACGAAAAAGAGAAACACAAGCAAAATGCAAGATCCGCATGTTTCTAGGGGCAACGGCCGGGGGACCAATCGCCGTGCAGAAAAACGGGGGCAGAACTGGTTGCCGCGAGAAGGACGCGCAAGGGGCGAGGAGGAGGCGAGGAGATCGCGCGGCGGCGGCAGATTTCAAAGAGTGGCGGTACTTGCAAATTATCAAGGGACTTGATAATTCCGCACAGCATAGGCCACGCACTCGCGTGTTCCCTTTCATAAAGAACCACCTTGTACAAATAAACCTAGATTTGACTTCGTGTGTACAACTGTTTACGGTGCTTTCAATTTTTATGTCACTTTGAAGCTGCCTGCAGTTTTTGCACCGGGGAGGCAAAATGCTTTTATTACGGGTGAATGGTGTTGGGTGACTTTTGCGTGTACTAACATGTCTTTTATGTTCCTGTTGCGGAGATACATGACACTTGGTACATCCGGGAGCGCTTTTCTCTGACGCTCGTTACTTTATAATATTGGGTGGGATTTTCGTAGGATGTTGTTTATGCTTGGGATCGCTTTATAATAATTTGTTATAAAGGCTGGCGGTCTGTCAGATTCTCGTGTACGCTGTTTCTTCGATTATTCCAACTGTCTCTCCAATCTTGACGCGACATCATTAGCTCTATCGAGAGCAGCTTGTATATAGTTTCTTTCTACTAGCGTTGTTTTAAGGTCCTTAAATTGGTGGACATAATCGTGGTATTCGCTGCAGGTTCTTCTTATTTCTTTCCCTTCTCCGACAACAATTCCTTGCTTGCAGTGTCGCGGGTAATGACTGTTGTAGTCTAGACATTTCTCGCTATCCGTAGGCTTCTGGTAAAGTGTCGTTCTCAGTTTTCCATTTTCTATGTAGATCGTCGTGTCGAGGAAGTTGATCTGACTAGGAGAGGGGTGGGTAGTAAATTTAATACTGTTGTGAAAGCGATTGAAATGGCTGATTAAATCTGTTAAAGCGCTTGTGCCGCGTTCCTATATTATAAATATGTCGTCAATGCAACGACGATAGGTGGGGGTTTAAGGTGTAGGATTTCATCAGGTCTGTTGAAGGTGTCCCATGAAAATCTTCGCATACATGAGCGAATGGTGTTCCCGTGCTAGTGCCGAAACCTTTCAGGTACAGAATAGAATAGAATTCGAAATAGTTGAGCGTGAGAACTAACCTAAAGAGCGACAAGTAAACTTCAGGAGCATGCGATTGGGGATTGATTGCTACGGATTTAGAAACTGTTTCAATTCCTTCACCCTTGGGTGTGCTGGTGTAAATTGCAGAAACATCCACAGTGACTAGAATAGCGCGGTCGGAAAGGATTTGCTTGGCGTTGATGCCGTCTTTAATTTAAAGGAAGCCTGGCGTGTCTTGAACAAAAGATGGGAGGGTTGTGGGGATGTTTGACAAGTGGTGATTTAAGAATTTAGACAGTGACTTAGTATGTGCGTTGCAATTAGACACTGTAGGCCGACCTGGGATTTCTGCTGTAAATATTTCTTCGACGGGAACTAAGATAAACGAAGGAAGAAGATAAAAGCGGCCTGCTTTTTTGTTCTTGGGCATCATGAAGGACAGGTAGTGACTGCGGATCCGGATCATGAGACTGAAATAATCAGAAGAATAAGAATGGGCTGGGGTGCGTTTGGCAGGCATTCTCAGATCATGAACCGCAGGTTGCCATTATCCCTCAAGAGAAAAGCTTATAACAGATGTGTCTTACCAGTACTCACGTACGGGGCAGAAACCTGGAGGCTTACGAAAAGGGTTCTACTTAAACTGAGGACGACGCAACGAGCTATGGAAAGAAGAATGATAGGTGTAACGTTAAGGGATAAGAAAAGAGGAGATTGGGTGAGGGAACAAACGCGAGTTAATGATATCTTAGTTGAAATCAAGAAAAAGAAATGGACATGGGCAGGACACGTAATGAGGAGGGAAGATAACCGATGGTCATTAAGAGTTACGGAATGGATTCCAAGGGAAGAAAAGCGTAGCAGAGGGCGGCAGAAAGTTAGATGGGCGGATGAGATTAAGGAGTTTGCAGGGACAACATGGCCACAATTAGTACATGAACGGGGTAGTTGGAGAAGTATGGGAGAGGCCTTTGCCCTGCAGTGGGCATAACCAGGCTGATGATGATCATCATCATCATCATGAAGCGATATTCGGATTGCTTGGTTAGTTCCCTGAACAGGAGCTCCGCTATTTTATTTTTGACAGTATTGCTCTAGTCTGAAGTTGGGTTAGAGTAGAGTTTTCTCTGATCGGTGTGGTTGCTCAGTAGTTTGAAGGCATCATTCTTGTAACTTTCTATTCGCCAGATTACGATACTGCCGCCTTTGTCTGCTGGTTTTATTACAATATATTCCCTTTCCGCGAGTTCTTTAAGAATTTGGTGCTGATCGGGGGACAAATTTTTGCGATTCCGGCAATGGCGCGTTGACTCTAGAATTCTCTTTGAGATCAGCTTTATGTATACATCCAGGTCTGGGCACGGTTCGGTTTCCGGTGTCCTAGTACTAGGTGCCCTATGAGAGTCTCCATCTTGTTTTCGTACCTCTGCAGTATCGAAATAGAACTCATTGATGCTCATGCGTCTTGAAAATTCTGTTACATCTTGTGGAGTTCGTAGTCATTTACTGCGTTGTTCGTGGGACAAAACTTCAGATCACGTTCCCTCCAAACAACTGAGAAACCGCACCAAATACAGAAAATCCACTCTAACCCTACTTCAGACTGCAGCAATATTGTGAAGAGAGAGAGAGAGAGATAGAGGAAAGGCAGGGAGGTTAACCAGATATCAGCATTCGGTTTGCTACCCTATACTGGGGAAGGGAGATATGGGTTAGAAATGGGACAGAGAGGAAAACGTTAAAAAAACACAATATTGTTAAAAACACAGTAGCGGAGAGCCTGTCCAGGGAACTAACCACACAATCTGAATATCGCATCGTGATGCCCAAGAACAGAACATTAGGACGCTTTTATCTTCCTCCTAAGGTACACAAAGTTCCCATCAAAGAAATATTTACAGCAGAAATCCCAGGTCGGCCTATTGTGTCTAATTACAAGATAGCTAATCAGTCACTGTCTAAATTCTTAAATCACCACCTGTAAAAAATCCCTTAACCCCTCGCGTCTTTTGTTCACGACACGCCGCCCTTCCTTCGAATTATCGACGACATCAACGCCAACCCAATCCTTTCCGACCACGCTATTTTAGTAACTTTGGATGTTTCTGCCCTTTGCACTAACATACCCATGAGTGAACAAATCAAAGCCGTTTTTAATCCCTCGCTATCAATCCCAAAGCAAACGCTCCTTAAGTTTACCTGTCTCTCTCTAGGTTAGTTCTCATGCTCAACTACTTCGAATTCGAGTCTATTCACTACATGCAAAGTTTCGGCACTATCATGGGAGCACCATTCGCTCCCACGTATGCGAACATTTTCATCGGACTGCTTAAAGCAGACCTGTTGAAATCCTACCCTTTAAATCTCACTCCTATCTTCGTTACACTAACGACATACTTATAATATGGGAACACGGCGCAAGCGCGTTAACAGACTTAATTAGCCATTTGAATCGCTTTCACCCGAGTATTAAATTTACTGCTCACCACTCTCTTAGTCAGATCACCTTCCTCGACTGACGATCTACATAGAAAAAGAAAAAGTGAGAACGACATTTTACCGGAAGCGTACGCATAGCCAGCAATACTTAGACTACAACAGTCATCACCCACGACGCTGCAAGCAAGGAATTTTTGTCGAACAAGAGAAACGAATGAGAAGACTCTGCACCGAAGACCACGATTAAATTCACCATCTAAGTGACCTTAAACAACGCTTGCAGGTACAAACTATCCTCAATTTGCTCTCGATAGAGTTTATGATGTCGCGTCAAGATTGGAGAGACACTCTAAATTAGCGAAGAGAGAACCTACACCAGAACATGAAAGGCCGCCACCCTTCATAACAAAATATTCTAATGCACTCTCAAACGTAAACAACATCCTACGAAAATACCACCCAACATTCTAAAGTAATGAGCGCCTGAGAAAAGCGTTCCCAGATTTACCAAGGGCTACCTATCACCGCAATAGGAACTTTAAAGACTTGTGAGTGCACGCTAAAGTCAGCCGTCGACATTCCCCCGTAATAAAAGCATGCTGTCGCCCCAGGTGCAAAACCTGCAGGCACCTTCAAAGTAACATTAAAATTTAAAGCACCGCAAATAGTTATACGCACGAAGTCAAATCTAGCTTTACTTATATACCATTTCATCGGGCGAGGAGGATAGGGCGCGCGGAGAGCCTTTCCTCCTCTCTGGCTTGGGTGATGCGGCGCGGCGCTGTTGAAAGTATCGCTGTCGCGTGCTGCGGAACGATTTGGGAATGGTTTAGATCTTACTTTGTGAAACTTACGCCATGTTCGTTCATATAAGGCCGTCAGGGAAGCCTTTCGGTTCATCGGTAACTACTGTAGGTAGAAATATGTCTTGGGGGCGCAAAAATGTGACTCGCATAATCAGCAGCGGTGTACGCGCATTACCAGTCGCGGTGCGCGTATGTGTTGTTTACTATTTTGCTTATATAGATTTTAATTCAACAAAAAACCGGCGTCTCTGTATTACCAGCATTAAATAGTAATAGTGTCTGATCGATTGGCGTAGGAAGTAAAACATAAAACATAAGAGCGCATGCTCGTGCACGGCCAACCTAAGGCAACCACGAAACATCTGAGCGGCAGGCGCTATCAAATATTTGCGATACACTGGCATCGTTCTCACGCATTTCAAGTCTAGTGTGCTTGAAATTACCATATCTCTACGCTAGCCTTCCTGCATGAGGCCGATGGCGCTGCTCAACACAGCGATCACTGCGGTTGGGGAACTAGCACGACACTATGTAAGCTGTGCTATTCGGCATTGCCTTTTTGGCCTGTATACAGCCATAATATATGAGAGGGTTCACATAAAAAGAATGTGATGGCTATTCTTGAGCGCCAAATTTCCGTAATGCGTGTGAGTGCGTCGTATAGAACTGAACGAACACAACCGAAAAAAAGAATTCGGTTATCATCCTCTTTCTCTAAAAAGCAAGAGAAAACGGGCTTACGCCGCACAACGTTTATAAATATATAACCGCTGATGCCGTATGCTTGGACCATGCGCTATATAGAACAAAGATATCTGTAATCCAGCACCTACTACTGCTTAGGACGCTCGCGCAGTTCGTAAACGGTCGCTTTGCTGGACAAGCTTAATTCAGACTGTAAGGTATGCTGCTATTACTAGCCAAGACTATTTTATTCATCGGTGGAAGCTTCATCCATCCAACCAAGTAGTCACACAATGTAGCCTGCCGCGAACAGTTTGAACGCTTGTCAAAGTATAACAGCACTGCTCCTATCGTAGCAGAACGGTACCCACGTTGTTTCGATCGTCGCGTATGTTTCATGGCACCTAAACCGCAGCTTAGAAATAGAGGATAACACTGCAATAAGTCACATTAGTGATTGGAACGTTAGCAAATACACAATTGATCTCCGAGGCTGGTTGTAGGCTCAAATATGCGCGCACACACCGCGCTACGTGTTCCGTCCACCTCAACGCCAGCAGAAATTCCGGCCATGGCGCCTTAAACCACTTCAGCACGTCTCACAGAACCGTTTCCCACGTAGAAGACGCACGTCATACTAAACAGACCGCGAAAACAAACGCCAGAAACTTCCGCCGAGCGTATACCTGCCATGCCAAAGACAGCACCCAAGCCAGTATGGCGCTGCTCATAGGCGGCGCCACTGCGTTCACAATATGGCGGCGCCTACGAAAAAACGGCTTATACATGTTTGGATATTATTTGTGTGCTTGAATATTCCTTTTGTACGAAACAATATATCGGTGAAACGAGACACTCAGTGAACGTCCCATTAAACTGATATCGCGCGGCCACACCTAAAAAGCTCGACAAAGTCGTCGCCGAGCATTTCAACCAGCCATGTCATATCATCAACATATTGGTCAAGTGGGACTATCAATGAACGTCAGAATAAACGGACATCGCGCGGACACACCTAAAAAGCTTCACAAAGCCGTCGCCGAGCATTTCAACCAGCCAGGTCATATCACCAATATATCGGCTAAACGGGACACTCAATGAACGTCAATTTAAACGGACATCCCGCGGACACACCTAAAAAGCTTGACAGACCCGTCGCCGAGCATTTCAACCAGCGAGGTCATATCATCAATATATCCGTTAAACGGGACAATCAATGAACTTCAGATTAAACGGACATCACGGGGACACACCTAAAAAGCTTCACAAAGCCGTTGCCGAGCATTTCAACCAGCCAGTTCATATCATCAATATGCCGGTTAAACGGAACAATCAATGAACGTCAGATTAAACGGACATCGCGCGGACGCACCTAAACAACTTGACAAAGCCATCGCCGAGCATTTTAACCAGTCAAGTCATATCATCAATACATCGGTTAAACGGGACAATCAATGAACGTTAGATCAAACGGACATCGCGCGGACACACCCAAGAAGCTTCACAAAGCCGTCACCGAGCATTTTAACTAGCCAGGTCATATCACCAATATGTCGGTTAAACGGGACAATAAATGAACGCCAGATTAAACGGACTTCGCTTGGATACATCTAAAACTCTTAACAATGCCCTCGCCGAGCATTTCAACCAACCAGGTCATAACTTTGATGAACTCACTCAGTCGGGAGGAGGCTGTAATCCTAAGGCAAATACAAACCGCGTCACTCCTCGCCCCCGCAATGCTGCACGTGCTTAACCCAGAGCTCTATCCGAGTGGGCTGTGCGGTGTTTGTGTAGCGGGTCCGGCGGACCAATGGCACATCATGTGGGACTGTGTCAGGTTCCCGACAGCAGCTACCTCCAGGACTTACCCGCCCGAACTTCAAGGTGCACTGTAGTCTGCAGACAAGGACTCACAACTATGGGCCGTCCAGCAGGCCCGGTGTGCGCTCGAAAAGCACAAGCCTCATGACCCACTACAAACGTGCCCAACTGGGCTTGTGCAGAGTAGGGTATAACCCCGGGTCGACGCTTGGCCAGCGTCACGACGCGTTAAACCTTCGTTTGCCAGCACTTTATTAAAGTTATCCCTATCCTATCCTTGATGAACTCAATATCTCAGTCAAATTTCCATTCTAAACGATAAAGAAAAAACAGAGAATCTTACGTTATCCATAAGTCCAAGATGATGCTACCAATAGGCATAAACGTTTGAAAGGGAGCTTTAGAATTTATTTGCTAAGTTAAATTTCAAGCAATAGGTAACAACACTTACTTTGGCTGCTTAGCGACATTTGTTTTCTTTTCTTAAATTCCATTTCATCATTTTCTTTAATTTTTTTTCCCCGAGCACTGGTTTCTGCCGCTCCTCTGCCGGTTGCATAAGCTACTTTTGCCGCTTCTCAGCAACAGCAACCTATGCAACCGTAATCTTCAAAGGGAAATGCTTATGGCAAAGGCTGTGCGCGAAGACGAGGTTTGTGTTTCTTTTTATTTTCCCCGCATGGCCGGGACCACCGCTACTGCGGATGCGCAGAGGCGGGCGCCATCTGCTGGTATTGCGAAAAACCCCGCGGCGCACGCGGCTCGCGTGGTCGCGCGGCTTGCGCCTCTAACTGATACCGCCGCTGCCGCGGATGCATGGAAATATGCTATGAGAGTCGCGTCTGAAACGGGGCCTTGCATTGCACGACCAAGTTATCATTATTTTATCCAATTTCCTACCTATGTTTATAAGAAAAAAACAAAGATTTTCCAGCATTAACTTCCACAATCCCTATTGGGAACTTTGTTTTTGGACGCCTCTGTTGTTTGTCATCTCCCTATTTTTCTGCCACGAAACTTCCAAAACTTCCAATGGCCTCTTACAGATCTTAATTGCAAACATGTTTACTTTACCCATGCAATGTAAACCCAATCGCTTCATGGAGGCTAGATGGGCATAATTTAATCGCTGGGCGAATATGTTAACATTCTATTAAAGCATGATTCACAGTTTTCTTAGCTTTACAGCATCAAGCACATGATAATTTTTCTTGTTGTACCTCGATCTATAAGTGAGCGTTCTAAGGAATCCTGATCTCGCTGGGAAAAGTAAAGTGCTTCCCTTTGAGTTATCGTAAGTTATTTCGTTCCTGATTTCGAATTTCCCTCTTGAGTAGTTTGCTCACAGGAGGTTCCTTTTCCATTTCCGCCACCCACGGGATTGTTTCACCGACTTTGACTTTGCATTGACGTTCTTTGTTGCCATCTTACTGATGATACTCTTCGCATACTTGCTGACAAGCTTCCATTTTTTTTCCTCCACTGTGGCTCAATTTTGTTTCTTGTAAAAATATCTGAACGTTCTCCCAACCATTTCCTTTCTTCCATATTGCTCATTCCTAATGATCAATTTTACGTTGAGCTTCCCTCACATCAAATCTCGTCTAGCCAATATTACCCTGCACAGTTTCATTTGTAATCATCCCGTGAGCGCCCAAAGCTGACTTTTGCTTGCTATCGAGTCCGGATTGTACCTCTGAGTTCAAGAAACAACCGCATTTACAAATGTAAGTCCTGGAACCGCCACACTTTTCCACATGCCCCGGAGCACCTCGTACCTATTGTAACCACATATGGCTCTGGGTTTCATTACGGCCGCATTTCTCTTCCCGTTTGCAGTTACAGTTTATTCCTGGGCTTCCATATGTATATTGCCTTCGTTTATCCTTAAGCAAAGGCATTTGTATTATTTTACGCGAGTCATTTCCTGGCCTTACCTTGACACTGTTGACTTCTCTCACTTAATTCTATAACACCTGATATTTAAAGCAGATTTTAACGCTTCATCAATCCTAAATTCTCGTCTTCCTGGCCGCAGATATTAATCAGACGTTGCATATCACTTTGCCTGTTAGCTAGCGACACAATGCCGTCCGCTTCCAACAAGCCTGGAAGCTGCTACTCTATTATTGTGCCAGCCTGCTTGTATGAGAGTTTGAACCCAATATTGCTTCCCTAGCGCCCTTTCCATCGCTAAGATGTGCATCATAAACAGCACTGGGGATACAGGGCGCCCCTGTCTTACTCCCTTGTCGATATCAACTTTCTTCTTGTTATTCATCTGTTCCCGTTCATTCAACGCGAACTGTATTTTGGTAAATCTCCCTCAGAAGCTGCATACAGTCGTTGCCTAAGCCTTCCCCTTACAGGATATACCACAATACATTGCCGTCTACGTTATCATACACCCCGGTATGTCTAAAAATGCCACATATAGCGATCTCCTTTCTTATCTGGTTATTTTCACTACACTAAGTAAGGACAAACACGTTAATACCCAGACGCGAAGATTCTGAAGCCATTCTGTAGTTCTCCCAAGGACATAATTCTCTGTCCATGCTTCTAGATTTAATTGATTCACCTGCATTGGTAACCTCTATATTAGCCATATAATTGTCAGAGGTCTATATTACTGAATTCTGTCTTTTACAGCGAAGCTGCTTGCGGCTAGGGTTCCGTGTATTTTTGTTTTCCGCCAAAAAGACTATCATCATGAATTGCTCACAAATGTAAACAAGCAACAAATGCAATGGTACATACCCCCCGCAAAGCAGAGGCTTCAAACATCAGCAAAGTGTAGCGAACAGTGCATACATTCTTTGGAATCACGCATACAACACATAGAACAACATACGTTTCAATAAAGAACACGCAGAAAAAGGTATCCAAGCCACATCACTGATGATCAGGCGCTCCTGATATCAATGCGAAGCACGTAGCGCTTCCTGCAAGCGTTTCCCTGTAAAGATTGATGTTGCGCAAGCTGCCACAGAGGCGCCAGCTTTCGACGAGGGGAGTGATGCCCCTAGCCTTTCGTATTTAAAATAAGCAGCCTAGCAGCTGATTTCAATGTTGTTAGAGCACCGGTATGGACGGCGGCGTGCTATCAAAATTACGACTACTCCCATTGCTACCACTACACTAACATTGCGCCTACCACTACTCACGCACAGACCAGCAACGCAAGCGTTCCCGCTCCAAGTCCCCGCTCCTTTTCGCGACAGCAACAGGGAGCAAGCCGTAACCTCAGTGGACCTGCTGTTTTGGGACAACAAACTGTGAGCTGGTCAGTACAGCTCTATCCCTCTCACACAGCTGCCTAAAACATACACCCTCTCACGACACCTACACCAAGCACCCGCTCCTCACAATTATTCGCCCGTCCACAATATTGATATTCAACAACAAATTCTAGCTGGGCTAAAGGCCATCAGAGAGGTAAACAAAGGCATCCACGAAGAAAACAACAACATTCACACCCACATCACAGAACTATACGCCAGTTGTTCCGCCAGTGAGCAGCCCACACCATTAAGCACACCCTCATCGCCATCATCTTCGGAAAGTTCTGAGCCCCTGATTCTCGCGCAATCAGCAAAATCGACTGAAATCGCCCAAGTCAAGGAGAAAGTCGATGTACTGCAACAGCACCTGCTGGCAATGCAACGAAAAATCGAGCAACTGGCAAATGTAATAGAAGCACGGCTCGCAATATATCAGTGACGCAAGAAAGTGAAAACACTGGCACAACAGGAAGTAGAGCCGGGACACACTGCCGATCCACCCGTAAGCCAGGTTAAATAGCAGAAGCAAGTACAGGGGGAAAACCCACTCCTAATCGGGTAACAGAATTGTCGTAGCTACAAGCGCAAGCACGGATCATAGAGACAGTACATAAGTGACGCCATGACGACACCAAGTGTAATCACAGTGCAGGAAACAGGCAGACACCCAACTTAAGCCGGCTACAACACAGATACCTCCACGCCTGAAAGCCGCATGGCCCCACCTACAGCTAAACACTCACAACAATAAGCACACAATAGACAGCAATGACGTCGATCACAACCTAATTAAGATCCTTCCGTTTCAACGAGTCCGCAAGCGCATTCTCATATTGAACATCTGCAGCCCACCCAAGCAGAAGCCTCCCAAGTTTGACTAATTGATCACAAAAGCGATTGCAACACACAAAAACAATTGCCTGCTGTTAGTGCATGAATTCAGCACGGCTCACCAGGCATTAGACTACCCGACCGCCATATAAAAAGGCTCTACACTCTAGTACATCACACAGCAGCGCCGTCGCACCATCCGCACAGGCCCCGCATGCATCACACGTCTAGGAAACAGCGTCTCCAGGGATGCGTGCCCCGGTTATACCCCCACTAAAACGTTACGACAAGCCACCTTGCACAACACGGCTTAGAGCTTCACTTCTGGACGGATTACCCGTGTTACGTGTGGTTACCGTTGTTGTTTCGTGAATGCTGTTGAACGGCAAGTGGCACATCCGCAGTTACTGTATGCTGCCTCTAGTCGAAAGCGCGCCGGAATACCATATATCCCGTCTTCAAGTGAAGCTCTAAGCCGTATTCTGCGTTCATACAATGTTCAAGTGGCACACATTCTAACCCGGGAACTACGACAATCACTAGTCAATGTTAAGGACTAATTACCAAAAGAGAAATTCCCATGTGTTGTGTACGTCCCATACGCAGATTGCGACTACGTGTACATTGGCGAAACTGGTGACATTGAAAGGCGTCTCAAACAGCACAATTATGACGTCAGAAAAGAAAATGTGAAATCCAGTGCTTTGGCTGAGCATGCCGCTTCAGGCGGCCGCGCAATCGACTGTGGGAAGGCACGTGTCCTTGTCATTGTCAGGGAAAAAGGGCTATTTCGACACCTTTATCTTGAGTCGCTCACGATTCAGACTACGCCCGCACTCTGAACAGGAGCGATGGCATTCTGCAGTCAGTGTATGCGCGCTGCCTGCGTCACGTGTTCAAGACGATTTAGGTGAGCTGCTCGAACACCTTTTTTTTTATTTTACCTGTGAACAAGGCTCCAGTGTGGGAGCCGAAAGGTCTTCTACCTTTTACCTGCCTTTTACCTGTCTACCTTTTAACCATGTTTCATCCCGACCAGACGGGCTTCCGTCAAACACTCAACTTCAACGGCCATGTCTTCTGCAATAGAGGTCACCCAGATAAGAAGCAATACGGGTAGGATTCTTAAGCCATAAGGATGTAGCGGGCAGCATTGACGAATTACACTCAATAATGGAGGGCAGCAGTAGTAATCAAACTTAAAGAGGTATAGATTACATGTAGTAAAAGCCTACGCTCCAACACCCAGTCACAATGAGTTTTATGAAGGTGTTGAATTGGCGATGAGAAAAGTGCAAACTCAGTATACTGTAGTAATTGGCGACTTCAATGCAAAAGAGGGGGAAAAACAGGCTGGTGAATAGGCAATTGGCAACTACGGTGTCGATTCTAGGAACGCTAGAGGAGATATGATGGTAGAATTCGGAGAAAGAAATGAGCTGAGAATAATGAACACCCTTTTCAAGAAGCGTTGCAACAGAAACTGGACCTGGAAAAGCCCTTATGGTGAAATAAGGAATGAAATTGATTTCATACTTTCTGCCAATTCCAGCATAGTGCAGGATGTAGAAGAGATGGGTAGCGCAAAGTGCAGTGATTACATGTTAGTGAAGGCTAGGATTCTCTTCAATTTGAAGAGAGAAAGGGTAAAATTGGTCAAGAAGAAAGAGGGCAGCCTAGAGGCAGTAAGGGTAAAAGCAGATAAATTAAGGCTGGCGCTTGCAAGCAAGTATACAGCCTTAGAACAGAGAAATGAAGTTGACGTAGAGGTAATGGATGAAGCCGTAACTAGGTTAGCTTCAGAGGCAGCAGTTGAAGTGGGAGGCAAGGCACCAAGGCAACCAGTAGGCAAGCTCTACCAAGTAACAAAGGACCTAATAAAGAAACGACAAAGAATGAAAGTGTCCAAATGAAGATATAAGATACAATTCGTGGAGCTGTCAAAAGTGATCAAGAAGCGCCAAAAACATAATCGCAAATTGAAAGAACGTATAGCGGAACTCACGGTAACCACGGAATCCGATACTGGGGAGCTCACTCTTCCCAACTGGTGACAACTATGCAACAAGTTGCAGGGCATTCATAGCTTGGCGAAATCATGGTCGCTGCTGCGCCATCTTCTTGACCCCATGCAAAGCAAAGCAGTAAGCCAGCAAACAATCCAACCTCTCCTGGACCACAACCATCCGGGTTCTGATGACATTATCCTGGGGGAGTTGCGGGGCCGAAACATAGGCGATTTTAAACCCGCACAGGGACAACCTCCCACGCACAAAGGGGTGACAACCATGACCTCGACAAGCCGATGACCTTCTCTGAGGTGCAACAAGCAATCTAGGCACTCATACGAAAAACCACCCTAGGCAAGGACAATATAAATAACAAACTCCTGTGCAATCTTCATGAAGGCATCATTCAATCTCTTACTGACCTCTTTAATCATCATTGGAAAGTGGGTGCGCTGCCAGCAGATTGGAAGCAAGCGGATATCACACTCATTCGTAAGCCAGGCAAACCCTCCTGCTTCGAAACTGTCACTGACTTTATGCCTGCGGAAGTTTCTGTGGTAGAATCCAGCGACTTCTTTCCCGAAACAATGTTCGAATTCCGGTCCCACCTTTCTACCAAGGACATCGTTCTTCAGCTGAAGGAACAAGTCCTTGAGCACATCTCAACACACAACACTGGAGCGACCCTAGCACTGGACCTCAAAGGCGCTTTCGAATGTGCGCCTGACCATACAATCCTTACTAAGCTAAGTCTGACCAACTGTGGTCGTAATGCTTACAATTACATACGCGCCTTATCAGCGACCGCACGGTCACAAGAGGCATTGGCTTAGTCAGAACCTCGACGTTACCTACCCGCCACAAAAGAACCGCACTAGGTATTTTTCTATCGCCCACCATCAGCATTGCTTTGATGAAATTACCTGATAAAATCGACGCAATACTAGGAATCAGGCATGGAATATACGCCGATATGATTATGTGGAACACCACTGGTCCCGTAGGAGAGAAACAAAGCGCCCTCCCACAAGCGACTAACGTTGTCTAGCAATATGCAAAAACAAGTGGTCTCCGATGCACACCCGAGAAATCGGAACGATTAGTCGTTCGCCAGAAATTACGAAGAACACTAAATGAAACACCGCATGTCACACTTGACCTTGACGGCACGAAAATACCCATAGAAAACCGTGTATGCATCGTCGGCCTCCACATACGACAGGACAGCGCAGGCGAATACACTATCCAACGTCTCAAGCAGACCACCTTCCCAATCATGCGAATGGCCAGCCGCATCACCACCAAACAGTAGGGATTGAAGAGAAGACGACAAAGCAAACTCGTCCAGGACTTTATAATCAGCCGCATCGCCTGCACTGCCCCGTACGTACTCCTCACTCCGAAATAGAAAAATCGTATAGACATACTTATGCAGAAAGCATACTAGCAAGCGCTCGGCCTACCACCAGGAGCAGCCACACTCAAGTTCGATCCCTAGGAGTCCATAACGCAATAAGAGAAACCATAGACGTCATTTCTCGCAAGCCAACTAGAACGCCTAGCCTTCGCACGTACACCAAAACGGTCCTAGTGCGCCTAGGTTGGCCCACACAGGGCCAATGCCACGAACAAGCAGTCTATCTCGCTTGCGAAATCCGGGAGCACATCATGATAGCCTCTATCCCCATAAGCATGCACCTTCAACATCATGCCGGCCCTCGCCAAGCTCTCGCGGACCCTCCAGAGAAGATATTGCAGCCTCCCAACCACACTATATATAGATGCGACCCAGTGCCCCAGAAAGCAGCCAAAACGGCTAGCGTTTTTGACCATAACATTCAATAGGTGGTCTCGATGAGGGTACACAATGCCAACGCCCTCGAAGCGGAGGAGACAGCCATCCATTGGTCAGCACTTCTATAGCCTAACGAACGAGCACGTCGCACTTGTTACTGAGTCCCAGGCTGCTTGCTGTATTACGCGAGAGGCAGAATGTATTCCATGGCCCACCGACTCCTCAAACAAGCATACTAACTCCCGTACGGTGAAATAGCATGGACTCCAGAACACGAATCCCTCGTATACTATAGAAATCAGCGTTCGCACGCTGTATCGCGAGCGCATGCCCCCTGGAAGCCACAAGAGAGGGATACGGCCGCAGCTATGGAACCCGTACCTTTACAATGCAACGCCGTACTAGGACACCACGGATAGAACAGACGACAATACCCATCCCCACAAAAGACTCTCTCACATCAAGAAGCCGTATCATGGCGACAATTACAAACCAGCACATACCCCTTTTAACCATACTACACACAGTAGATCCTTTACTATACTCGTACAAATGTACCTTTGTTAACGACTACGCCTCCCTATGTCACATCGCATGGGCCTGCCCCAGCAAACGCAGCCACTCGAATATTTAACCCCACACGCGAGCAGTGGGAGCTAGGATGCAGTGGGAGCTCGGGAGCACGTTGCTTCGCTTTCCGTGTTTCTGTCGTGATTAGAGTTAGCAACTAATTATATTCTCACTTTTTCGTTGGCCATTTGACTTCTTTCTCTAGTCTTGTGACTACATTCGTCATTTCTTGAGCTTTCAAATCACAACTGGCCATTCTTCGCTCCTTGCTCTCTCTTCCAGTTATGTGCTCCATTGTCAAAGTTAGGCATGTATGGCCACTCCCTATGATGCTATAGCCTTTCTCTCAACTTATCACATATTCCTCCTCCATCAGACAGTAATCAATGCAATCAATGGTCGCTTGCCTATTTCCCACTACCCCACCTCATCTGCCCATCACACATACACCCTGTATTCATTGCGCCGAGGCGAGCGCCAACCGCTGGGGCTGCAAGGAACCCGGATGCGCATTTGGTTCACGACTCGAGTTTGTCTACGGACATGACAGGCCCATAGGCGCCGACCACGGTGCCCTCCCTCCCGGCCCGGTGATCCCAAAGGCTACCCCCTTCCCCCTCCCGCCGAAATATCATTACTGTAGTTCTGTTACACACATCATTTGAGATTTCTTTTGAGTTGCCTTTGCCTTTTCACTTAAAATTTCATTGCAGCTATGAGCTTACTGCATCTCTGTTGGTGCCTACGTGCATGGCCTTTATTTCATACTCTCGCTTTATTTTTGCAAATCCTGAGGATAGGAGAAATCATCCGTATTTTCTGACTTTATCTTTGTTTATTTTCGCTGTGAGCACCACGCGCACACAGCATATATTTAAATATATACGCAGGAGCAAGCTTACTTTTTTTTTTCTAGAGAACGAGGCAGCCAAAGATTCGTCACGGGCATCTACGACTACAAAATTAGAGGTTCGCAAATCAAGGAAAATCTAGGATGGAAGTTGCTGTCCACACGCAGAAATATAATCAGGTTAAAGCTTTTACACAATATTAACAGCGGTAACACAGGAATCGATAAGAACATATATTTAAAACCACCTCATTATCAGTCTAAAAGACGCGAGAATTCCAAGAAAATGAGGGCCTACCAAAGTCGTATTAATGTATTTAAGTTTTCTTTCTTTCCGCGAACAATTGCAGAGTGGAATTTGCTCCCGGATGAGATAGTGTCTGCACCCAATTTTTCATCTGCCATTGAGAACTTTATGTGAATCTGTTTTAGACAATATATCCAGTGTGCCATGTTATGCATTGTGTAACAAATTTTATAATCGGATGTTGTTAGTATTGGGTGTGTTGTCTTTCTTTAATAATTACGGTTATTGTATTTCTAATACATACCACAGTTGATATGATGCCGTTGTTCGCGAAGTTGACTTTTATGTTTTTAATTAACCCCCCTACGATAATGCCCAGCTCGGGCGCTGTAGGTATTTGTAATAAATGAATGAATAAATAAATAAATAAATAAATAAATAAATAAACAAATATTTTAATGGTATGGATAGCCTATGCCTATGGAATGAATATGTTGCTGTATGTTCACCTAGCTTCAAATTGCTTTGCGTGCTCCCTTTCGACTCTAAAAAAAAACCTGCAGACTTCAATGAACGGTTCGGCAGGCTTTTATCAATGGCGTGCCAAATGCACCTGAATGCTATGTTTCTCATCTCATTACTGCTTCTCTTTGGAGTCCACAAAGCAAACGACTGATGAAAAAAAAAATGCTTCGCATAATGTATAATATTAATTAGGGATCAAAAGATCGCCACTCACATGCAGAGGTCATGAAGATATATAATTCACTCAGTAATAGAAATGAGGCCAAGCCGGATTTACTTGGTATCACATTCAACCACTGTCATGCGCAGTAGCACTTCACTCGGACTCACAGTACAAAAAAAGAGAGACAGACAGAGAGAGAGAGGCTGCAGTATCGCCGGAAAGGCGACGCTCTGTAAGTGTTAGCGAAGTTTAAGGCAAACACGAATATTCTCACCGTATAAATCCGTGTTAGTGCCGCACTCCCAACTTGACAGCCAATATATAGAAAAAGCCCAACAGAAAAGAAATGGTCTTCGGTACGCTGATTGCTTTTCATTTCGCTTTGTCTTAATTATTAATAATTCATTTTATAATACTGTTGTTTATTTGTGCGCCTGATAATTTATTTTTCTATTATTCTTTATTCCGCCGCCGGGAAATAAATGAAACAAACGGTACAAGGAATGCTTCGACAAATAATGCAACTATTGCGTTATGGAGGCGCACGGCTTTATCCTAATAATACTAGTTATAAATTGGGTTAAAAAATTGTTCTATATATTGCGTATTTTTATTGTATGTGTTATGCCTCATATTCTTAACTAACCTTTCATCAGGAAAATATTTCTTCATTTTATCTTAGTGTATGAAAGCTATGAAAAGGTGTTACACTAATTTTCTATTCTTACAACTTAACACGCACAAAACACATATATCCCCCTAACGTGTTTCACTGAATCCACTTGACGCATGCATCATCCGAGAGACGCTAGTCTCTTAGTGGTGCGAGCGGACTCAGTCTGGGAAATTGAACTTGTCTCCAACTATGACGTCTTTCTTGCATACGCTGTTACAGGGCCGTCAATTCAGTGAATAATTTGTCGAGGTCACACGAAGTTTCTTCTAATGGAACTGTTATAAATTTATATATATATATATATATATATATATATATATATATATATATATATATATATATATATATATATATATATATATATTGTTACACACGAGGTGTTTAACGCAGAACCAGATGAATCTGGTTGATAGGCGCGGTTGTTGAAAAGCGGTCTCGCGGCAGCTTGGCCAACGTCGTTCTCTTCTTCCTTCTGGTTGTCTCCGCGGCAGGCGTGGTTCATGACAGCTTGTGACATTTCCCCGCTGGCAGACGAAGCCCGCCGGGCGAGTCAGTCATCTCGTGGGTTGTAACGCCTCAGACGCGCGACGTGCGTCACTTCAGCCTTGGCCGAGCGTCGTCCACTGCTCGTGAGACGCGCAATGCGGTAGTTTACTTCGCTGAGGCGCTCCAGAATAACGTAAGGGCCGACGTAGTGGGCGAGCAACTTCTGGCACAAGCCACGCTTCCGCAACGGCGTCCAGAGCCACACAAGGTCACCAGGATCGAAGGAAACGTGGTGGTGACGCCCGTCATAGCGGATCTTGGACCGGTCCTGCGATGCTAGGGTGCGTAGCCTGGCGAGGCGTCGCGCTTCTTCTGCTCGACATAGGATCTCATCAATTGATTCGTTGTCATGAGCGAAGTAGGGAAATATGGTGTCGAGGGTGTAGCGCGGCGGACGAGCATACAGAAGGAAAAATGGTGAGTAACCAGTGGTCTCGTGTCTCGCGGTATTGAAGGCATAGGTAATGAAAGGCAAGATACTGTCCCAATTCTTGTGTGCTGAATCGACGTACATGGACAGCATGTTGGCAAGCGTTCTGTTTGTGCGCTCGACCAGACCATTAGTTTGTGGATGGTAGGGCGTAGAATGGCGGAAGCTACATGAACACAGACGAAGGGTTTCTTCAACCACGTCCGCGGTAAACTGTCGCCCACGATCGCTGATTACTATGCGAGGAGGTCCATGTCGGAGTATAACGTTAGCCAGCAAGAAAGAAACTTCTGTAGCTGTGGCCGATGACAATGCGGCGGTCTCACAATAGCGGGTAAGGTGATCTACGCAAACGATAACCCAACGATTACCCTTGGAGGATCGCGGGAAAGGGCCCAGAAGATCTATACCAACTTGCTCAAAGGGGACGCTAGAAGGGGGAACTGGTTGAAGCAGGTCATGTGGCACTTGTGGCGGACGCTTGTAGCGCTGGCATTGAGAGCAGCTGGCGACGTACCGTTCGATATCTTTCCGCATCTTAGGCCAGTAAAAACGTTCTTGAGCCCGGTAGAGTGTACGCGTGGAACCAAGATGACCGGAAGTTGGGTCATCGTGCATGGCGTGTAATACTTGGTGGCGAAGGTTCTTGGGGACAACTAAAAGGTAGCGTGCACCGGTGGTCGAGTAGCTCTTCTTATACAGCGCGCCACCATCACGTAGGCGAAAGTGCCTGCCTGCAGGTGACTCCTGTGCTGCCACGAAGAGCGGTTGTAAGCTCTCGTCCTTGTGCTGCTCGGATATGACGGTACCCATATCCGGAAATTCCGGGGACACAAAAGCGATGTATTCATCAAAATTGTCCGCATCACATTCAGTTGTTTGAAGTGGCATCCGAGAGAGACAATCAGCGTCAGCATGTCGCCGGCCACTTTTGTAGCAAATACCGAAATCGTATTCCTGTAGACGGAGGGCCCAGCGCGCTAGTCGTCCTGAGGGATCCCGCAGATTCACAAGCCAGCATAGCGAATGATGATCTGTTATCACAGTGAAGGGGTGCCCATAGAGATACGAACGAAAATGTTGCACGGCGAAGATGACCGCCAGACACTCTTGTTCGGTGACTGTGTAGTTGCGCTCCGAGCGGCTCAAGGACCGGCTAGTGTAAGAGATCACGTGCTCACTGTCGTCAACACGCTGAACTAGCACAGCACCGATGCCTACGCTGCTGGCATCGGTGTGAATCTCAGTTGGTGATGAAGGATCAAAGTGCCGAAGAATTGGTTGGGATGTCAACAGGAACTTGAGCTGGCGAAACGATGAGTCGCAATCTGCAGTCCACTCAAAGGGAACGCCTTTTTGGAGAAGGCGTGTAAGGGGGTGAGCCATGTCAGCAAACCGGGGAATGAATCGGCGAAAATAGGAGCACAAGCCCAAGAAACTTCTTAACTGCTTGACAGAGTTGGGTACTCTAAATGCTTCTACGGCCGCAGTCTTTTGTGGATCTGGTCGGATGCCTTCTTTAGCGACCAGATGGCCTAGCACAAGAGTTTGTCGTTCCCCAAAACGGCATTTTTTTTAATTGAGCACAAGGCCCGCTTTCTCCAAGCAGTTCAAGACCAAATCCAAACGTTTGTTGTGCTCACTAAACGTTCGCCCGAAGAGCACAACGTCGTCTAAGTAGCACATGCAAACTTCCCATTTTAAGCCGCGTAATATCGTGTCCATGAACCTTTCGAACGTTGCAGGTGCGTTACACAACCCGAAAGGCATCACGTTAAACTCGAATAGTCCGTCGGGTGTTACAAATGCTGTCTTTTCTCTGTCGTCCTTGTGTATAGAAATTTGCCAGTAACCTGACCGTAAATCGATTGAGGAAAAGTAAGATGCCGCAAAGAGACAGTCGATGGCGTCGTCAATTCGTGGGAGCGGATATACATCTTTCTTAGTGACGGCGTTTAGGCGACGGTAATCAACACAGAACCGCCACGTACCGTCTTTCTTCTTCACCAATATCACGGGTGCTGCCCAAGGACTAGATGATTCTCGAATGACGCCTTTGCATAGCATTTCTTGGACCTGATCACTGATTATCTTTCGTTCTGACGGAGATACACGATAGGGTTTTTGTCGGATTGGCTGGGCGGCTCCTGTGTTGATGCGGTGACGAGTTCTGGACGCAGGAATTGATGGCGGGCCATCGTGCTGCGCAAAGTCGATTACCGAGGTATGTTTCGTAAGCAGGGCCATCAAATCTCGACGCTCGTGATCGCTGAGTGACTTGTCAATCATGGAAAGTATCTTCGAGCTCCCGGGGCTCGAGACACGGTTGCTCCTGCATCGGGGAGCTCTGTAAGTACTGCCACCGATACGGGCGAGTCTTCCTGAAACGTGGCAATCTTTAGGCCTTGAGGTAGCACTGCCGCTTCAGTGGAACAGTTTAGCGCCCACAGCCCCGCGCACCCATTGGTCACTGAGACTACGCAGTGCGGAACTAACACGTTTTTCTTCAGGCAGTTCCGATGTACAGGTTCCACTGCAGCGTCGAACGAGATAGGAGCCGGAGATGAACAGGCGACGGCAACACGCATCGCGGATAAGGCGGGCACAACTGTATACTCAGACACGCACAGCACACTCTCCGGGCAAGCTTCACCTTCAAAGAGCACAGGTGAAACACTGGTGTCGACACTGAGTTCTCCCGTCCGGCAGTCAACATTCGCACCACACAATTGCAAAAAGTCAATCCCGAGAATCACGTCATGCGAGGAGCGAGGAAGAACAGTAAACTCTGCATTAAAAACTTTCCCACCCAATGACACATCCACGTTACACACACCAACCGGGTATAATGATTCACCACTGACTCCACGGAAACTTGTGCGCTGGTCCCAACGAAACATAACCTTGCGTCCCAGAAGGCCTTTAAACCCCACACTCATGACCGAGACAGTTGCTCCCGTGTCGACTAAAGCCATTGTAGAGACCCCATCAATCAGTACATGAACCTTATTCTTTAGCATGAAAATAGTTGGAGGCAGTTGAGTCGGCAGCACACATTTTCCAGCGACCTCACCTCCATCGGCCGCGCTGGCTAGTTTCCCGGCGGGGGCGACACGAAACGGCGCCGAGGCGATGGTGACGTGAATCGCGGCCGAGGGTATGGTGATCGAGAGGCTCGGAAGGCTGGTGGTGGCGTCAGAGTACGGTCGGAGGCAGGGGAACGGTAGCGGTTCGGGGTTCTTTCTTCTCCATGGTAGGTCTCCTGGGCGCTGCATCGGTCCTCTCGAAAGTGGCTTCCTGAAGTGGAGTCTCCTGGCCACTGAGTGCGCAGTGTACGACCGCTAGACCGCATAGTCGGCGCTGACGATCCGTAGTTCGATGCTCGGCGTCGGCTACAGTACCTAGCTATATGGCCAGGCATGCCGCAGCAGTAACACACTGGCGAAGGGCGAACTTCAGAATGCGGATTGAAGTATTCTGCCGAAGACATCGGTTGAGGGTAACGAGGCTCTTCCCCTTGAAAGTCGTAGGTAGCGGCGAGTCTTCGTGGACGAAAGTTGCGTGGGCGTGGATCAAAACGTTGAGGGGGCGAATCATTGCGTGGTGGTTCGGTCGTAATGTAATGCGGTTCGTCTCTGGAGCCGTTAAGATCCACGACGTTCACCGAGTGGTTCCAAGTAGCCGAAGGGGGTTCCCAAAGAGTGTCTCGGAAAACGGAGGAGCTGCAACGTGGCGCCGCATAACGTGCCTGTTCGTCATGTCGCTGTAGCTCATCGCGGACTATCTGGCGGATGGCGGACGAAAGGTCTGGGAGCGGAGGACTCGTGTCAACACTTGCTACAGTTGTTACATTGGCCAGCCGTCCAAACTTTGGTGTAATTCGGCGAGTCTTCAGCGCCTCGAACGTACGGCAGTGCCATATCAGTTCTGATACAGTGTGCAAGTTCTCTTTACCAATGAGGAAGTTGTACACGTCTTCCGCTATTCCTTTTACCACGTGTCCCACTTTATCTTTCTCTGTCATGTGAGGGTTCACGGTTCGGCACAGCTTCAAAATTTCTTCGATATAGGTAGTGCAAGTCTCGCCGGGTACCTGAGCTCTCTGGGCTAATGTGAGTTCCGCACGTTTCCTCTTTGCGTCCGAGTCACCGAAACACTTTTTGATCTTCTCAACGAAGCGTGTCGATGCAGTTAGCATGTCCGCGTGGTTGTCATACCATACCAGCGCCGTGCCGGCCAAGAAGAAAACAACGTTCCTAAGCTGACTGACAGCATTCCAGTTATTGTATTGGCTTACCCTTTCGTAATGGGTTAGCCACTCATCCACATCTTCCTCTGCCTTCGCCGAGAACGTGCGTGGCTCTCGGTAGTGATGGATAGGGAATGGGCTTGCCGAGGCACTGCTGGTGAGGGTATTTTGCTCTGTAGCCATGATTGAGCGCGACGGCGAAAGTCCGGCGAGGCGACGGCTTCGGCGTAGTTCTTGTGCTGGTGGTTCCGTTGTAGGTCGTGGGAGTTACCCCGCACAGCTCCACCAAATGTTACACATGAGGTGTTTAACGCAGAACCAGATGAATCTGGTTGATAGGCGCGGTTGTTGAAAAGCGGTCTCGCGGCAGCTTGGCCAACGTCGTTCTCTTCTTTCTTCTGGTTGTCTCCGCGGCAGGCGTGGTTCATGACAGCATGTGACAATATATATATATATATATATACATATGTATATACGGTTGGGGTTCGGAAAAAGCTGGTAAGGCCCAGCTCCCCGAAAACATGAAAGCTTTCCGCCTACGGCCAATTGTAAGGTAGACATATACAGCTTTCCTGTAATAACGAGAGCTTTAGTTGCGCATCCGCAAGCACTCACGTATATTGCATGCGCATTGCCGCCTACGAGGGTTTCCTGCGCGCGCAGAGCTGCTGCGGACGGCCAACAAAAAGCGCCTAGTGTCAGTGCATCAAGAATACAGAATTATTTTGTTAGCCGTTCTTCTTCCCGCAGAAGGCAAGCGTCGTGCACGCTCATGAAAGTACTGCTTATAGTGCGAGCAAAACACTTCGTTACTCGTACTTCTAATAGTCGTTCTTATATTAACTCTCATAGTTCGAGGTGACTCCTTTTTTTTATTTATTATCTTCTAAGAATCTACGCCGATTCCTCACTGGAAAGCGAAGTCGAAGATTCCTTACGTTTGGGTGTCGTTGTCGCCTCAGTGGTCGCCTCAGGGGTCGCCTCAGTGGTTAGCAGTTCTGGATCCTCAACCGCATCTCGAAGCCACCTGTTCAAGCAAGGAATCTGGAATGCAGGGCACCAAGGGTGTGCGCATGTGTTCTCGAAACCTGTGCAATAAAAATAGAAATTCCTTTTCTACTGCACATTGCCAATCATCGCTGATGGTAAAAGAACTGGTGAATGTAATCGGCACAAATACCAGGAAGAAAGAACAGGGAAGATTCGCAATGTGTGGCGTGAACACAGCTCATTCCATTTTACCTTCCTTAGAGACCCCACATAGGAGTGTTTATAAGGGGTGGAAACGTACAAACAATGCAAACTTATTACCACGTACCGTCAGTTATAAAGATACCTTGGCATATTTCAAATAAACAATGATAGACAGATGATGGCAATTGTACCGTGAGAAAGTTTATTCGAAACTGGTACAGAGGGGAACAAAACATGATAAAAGCAGGACTTTACGAGCACGGGCTGGAAGCTTCTAGTGGGTCACTGGTGCGGCGATATATTTGTCTGGGAGTTTTGAATGCAGAAGAGCCTTTTATAACTGCGGGAAACGAGAACGGGCAAGGCAGCTTTCAAATTTGACCGGAGGAGAGTATCTGCGCCAGCGGTTGTTGTCACACGTCGTTTCATGTGAAGTATGCTCATACACAAAAATCCGACAGCGAGAGCGACGTACCTGCTGTAGCCGCCTGCCCCGTACTCCGACTACACAGCTTCTTCCAAGTTTCCTGTGCCGGACGATGTTGCCAGAAATGAACAGACTTATGCCGCGCTCAACAAAGGCGCAAGGTGTTCTAAAGCGAATAGCGAATTTTGGCTCTTCCCGTCGTTTTCGCACAGTGTCGGAGTCAGCACGAAAAACGTTAATTGGTTTGCTCTGTCTCGTTCTTTCGCTTGCTTCTTCTTCGGGATATTGGCTCACATTGAAAATCGCGTACCTAAGTTCTGTATAACTTTTGTTCTACCAGGTACCCTGGCGCATGAAATACCGGCCTTCAAGGTGCGTGTGATCAACTGCAGAATTATGAGGTCTACGAAAGCTGCCTTTTACGAATATAACTGCCTTTTGAGGAATATACAGCGTACACATCTCCGCCCTAACCCTTTCAGCCCTGGAATTTTTGTTTTTACCGCAGATTTTTTCCCCTTGCATTTTGTTCAATTTGAAGGTCCAAAGGACATGCTCACAAAATACAAAGCTTGTGCGTGAAGTAATTACCGATTTGGCTTCATGTCCTCAAAAAGGGACATCAGGGCTCAGTGGGTGTAGGAATGAAAAAGAAATTTACTTTATTTTACGCGGCTATTACAACAAAAACTAAGCACAAAATTGATTATTTCATTATGTGAGAGTCCTTGAAGCAATTCCTGGACTTCGTCAAGCACAGGTGCACTTTGCACTTTTCACGAAAAATTCGAACTTTCCCTGCGAAACCGTCCATTTCACACCGCTGTGCCCTAGCGTTGGTGCGAGTTGGCCTTGACACCCCAAGGGTGAGGCTTGCCCTTCACATTTTGCGTTATGTCCAAACGGCCCTTGAAAGGGACAATCTGCTCATCAATGCACAGATGCTCCTATACCTCG
Source organism: Dermacentor andersoni (assembly GCF_023375885.2). Taxonomy (NCBI): domain Eukaryota; kingdom Metazoa; phylum Arthropoda; class Arachnida; order Ixodida; family Ixodidae; genus Dermacentor; species Dermacentor andersoni. The sequence goes on along the minus strand of NC_092816.1, from coordinate 174,297,338 downwards.
AGATCATGGCACCGTGCTTGCAAACTCTTGAGCAGAGGTCTCACCTTCCAGAGTCTCTCATTGATGTCCGGCTTGTTCGCATCAACAATGTGAGGAGTGTTGCGCAGCTTCTCGAAGCGGTTGCGCGAGATCTCGCTTGATGCAATGTTAGCAATTCTCATTGCAGGATTCCAATATAGGTGAAACGTTGAATATTTCAGGACACCCATTATCAGATGGAGAGCCACCAGACGGCTGATTTCATCTTCACCAGTGCTTACACACGTGCCAAACTGAAAAACAGAATACTGATATGTTTTCTCAGCAAGATCAGTAAAGACGCTCTTCGGGACATAACGGCTAAAATAACCAAATGGTGAGAATATCTCATCTTCCATGTGAAGGTCTTCGTGAGCGGCCTCTTTGAATATGGTCTCTGGCACCTTGAAAGGCTTTCTCGCCCAGCCGCTTGCCATTGGTTGTGTGCTATCCTCTTCCGAATCAGCTTCTCAACTGTCACACTCGCTCTCCGCTGTGGTTCCAAGCGCGTCGTCCCCCTCGTCACCGCTGCCGCCAGACTCGTCGCGCTCGCCTTCCACGTCTGATAATTTACCGTCGTCCAGTTCTTCAAAGAGACTATCCGTGCATTCTTGCAAGCGTCGTGAGCGTTGACATGGCACGACTAAAATAAGGCCGCCATTATCGATGCACCAAAAAATATGAAAGAGAATACGGCTAAAGCGAAGAACGCACGACTTACAACCACTAAGCCCTGATGTCGTCAAAAGTGGACATGTAAACAAAGGGTCACAACAGAAAAAGTATGCAGGTTAGGCCTACAATTTTTCGCATGCCGCCTACGCTAGCAGTAGGAAATAAATATAAAAAATATCAGCCACAAATACCCGAGACTTCAAACGTTATACATTGTGAAAGTCGATACTTAGCCGAAGGCTGCTCAGCCATGGTACGAACAAACACTTCGTCGTCGTCATCACGTGAGCGTCCACAAAATACTCCGCTGCTGATCGCAGTAGTGATAGGGCTCTCGGAGGAACAACCCAGAAAAAAAATTATTGTTTTCAGTTTTGGTTTTACACGTGAGAAACACGTTTTACTTTGTGGGATCAATTGACGACGCCAGGGCCGAAAGGGCTAAGGATTTTATTCGACAAGTTCTCGCATATTTCTAAGGACACAGCCTTCAACTTTTAAAACCAGATAAAGGAAGGGGTTTCGTTGTGGTGTCCTCCCACGCGTTCAGTGAGGAAGCAGCGTGAGCAATAGCTAAGAACTTCCTACTAGTCAAAGGGAACGTCAACCAAGCAAAGCCTCAAGGCCATATCTTTGTCTAAAAGACTTCATGCGAAATTATCGAAAGCCGTCAGTGACTCGAAGCATGGCCCTCTGTCGGTGGTTTCCACTATTAGGACCATGAATCACGTGTTCATTTTGGTACATATTGTGAATGAGCTTTGCTAGAAGCATAATTTAAGTCGATTTCGGAAGATATTCCAATGTGCTTAAGTGAAGCGATCATTTGACTCGTTAGAATATGACAGGCGTCCTGTCTTTTCAGCGAATATAGAAGGTTTCTTTTAGACTGTCCTGGGGGTCATATACAACAAAATACAGCTGTTAGTACCTGCACTACACTAAATGATGTTCATGGTTGTTGTGAGGGCTTCAGGTATTTTTGTTCACATCTGATAAATTTGTTACAATTTTAAGTTTCCTCGGCATTGGTTTCTTACAATTATCAAGTTTGCATCCGACGTAATCACATCAGCAGTGGTTCGCCTGTCACGCTAGTTTGACGTAACAGGTTTTCTCTGCTCTTAGCTGAGAGATGGCTGAGGCCCTTGGCAATACAGAGGCGCTTGGGATTCCTAAATATATTAAAAAACTTCAGCCATATTAAAAACAAGCGCTTATGTGACCCACACTATGTTATGTAATGATATGATATGTTAGGGTTCTATGATATCTTAGGGTTCTTTGGGCAACATCGTAGAAATCTTTATTTTACGTATTTGTTTGCTTGTAGTGACGAATTACAGTGTTTACACCTGAGGCTGAGCTTTTCTGAGCTGCACGTACACTTGCTCGGCCGTATTGCGCACGCAAATGCAAGGAGCATCTGTCGTTGCACTCTTCTTCTCTAAAGGTGTAAAGGGAGCTTAAATAGTCGAAACAGGTCTTACCATCGTCAAAACGCTGTATTGACACTATCGTCCTCTTTCCGTGACCGCTGTCGCCATTCCATCGACAGAGCTCACATTTGTTGTCGTAAACATGTACGGTCGCGTCAGACCCAATTAGATATCTAAGCAGTTTTCTACACGGAGTTATCGCGTGACTGCGTTAAGCATTTATGGGCTAGGTATCAGGATCTCCCTGTAGCATCACTCTTCCTTGTGTTAAGCGGTCTATTTTATATGATTACCGAAATGCCAACTCGGTTGTGACGAACCGAACACCGAGTTCGAGCATGACCGGAATTGTTGGATTTATGGTGGTTCGCCAGTGTTCGTCGTCTTTGCTGCGATTGCCACCGGGAACAAAAAGGAGGCCGATCTTCTTATCTAGGAGCTTGCGAGAATGAGTGAGCCGTAGTACGTAGGCGAAATTTGCGGGAGACGTTCGAAGTACGACGCAGTAAAGTCGTTTATACATGGGGAGCAGTTTCGAACAGAGAACAAGTGCACTGCCAGGTGGGCAAGGGCCACTCAAGTGCGGGCGACGGTGATGCTCATTTCGCACTCATAGTTAGTTGTAGCAGAAACAGGCTTGCTTATAACAAGGACAACAAGAGACCTCCATGGACTACACAAAGGTGAACTCACATGACGGAGAAACATGACGTTGACTTGCTCGTTGATAACAAGACGCTGTGTTGCACGTATGCGATACTGGCATTGTCGCAGTGGCAGGTATTAGGCAGTGTTTACGTTGTATGCAACAGTTGATGTGTGGCCCAGAGAAAGTTGCGTGACATCGAAAGAACTCAATTCTTCTAAGATGCATAGAAGCAGGGAAATCTGAACCGGTCTAACAGCTTCGGTTACAGACGGGCCAAACTCATCTGTGCACACCGTGTCATTTGTAGATATAGCCATCAGCGTATGGTTGCTGCCGCTGGAATTTTATGCAGCTAGTTTATGCTTTCCTTGTCGTTAATGGCTTCCACATCGATAGGGCACTTGACTCGAAGAAGTGTAACAAGTACGGAAGCAGGTCAGGAAGGAAAACTGTGCTGTAGCACGGAAACAGTGCTCGAGCGCAAAAGCTACCACAACAGCCTTCATAGTGAGGAATAGGTCGAGATGGTGAAAATATTGCATTTGCTTTCGGGAAGCTGCTCCAGCAGAAACGCAGTAGCACTCAGGTGTTGGGACGAATGTCACTGTATCTATACCGAGAATTTGACAGAAAATGCGGGTGACGTCTGCGTCTGCCATTGGTAAATCTTGCATCTGCACGTGCACAGTGTATGGCGGCATTATGGCGCGGGAGAAAAACCCAATCGTGTATAACGTCACTGGAACCATGATGAAATCACAATAAGCACGATGATGTATAGTGCATCCTCAATGACAAAGCGCGCCGTAAACACCAATAAGGGGTCGATATGCTGAGCGCTTGCTGTGCGAAGGAAGAACAATGAAAGATTGTGTCGTGACTTTCCTACACAAGAGACAATGTTTTTCTTCCATTACAACCGTGGCCCCTCCTATATGCACGAGAGCGAATTTCCAAACAACGTCAGCGAGACTATTACTGACATTGGAGGTGTGACGATGGTGTTATGTATTTCAACGGCGCCGCAGCCCTTTCCTCGTGGATTGCGACCATCACTGCGCGGCCGGTGTCGTCATGCTTGCCATACGACTTTTTAATCGTTGCAATCACCTTCTCCATTCTTTTCGATAGACCTTGCGCGCTCTTCATCCCTTTTTTTTTCCTTTGCACATTTCTTGTCTTCTGGCATAATTTTTTTTTTCACAGCACCTCTATTGTTCTTTCACCATTCACTGTATGACTGGAATGGGAAGTGCCTAATGTGATTTCTGATACACCCTACAAATGTTTTTCTTTTTTGATAATCATGTTTCTTCTTGAGCCTTATTGGTTGCACCGGCCGGTTGGGCGTACGTGTGGGCTCGGGTGTTTCAGCGATGACTGCCCGGTTGACCTGTGTTGCAGCACCTAGCAGTCATCGCTTTGCCTCTGTAGTTATTTTTACTTCATTTTAGATCCCTGTTTACTGACTCCAGTTTGCCTCCATACCTATCACCTCAACCTGTTCCTGTCATTATTCACCCAGAGGCCTTCTCACTAGGATCGGGCACTTGCAGCCTCTGTCATTTGAAATTCAATCTCTCTTTCTTTCACCAGCTATTGTCATAAATAGACGCTCGGCGCGAGTGCTTTGTTCGTTCGCTGACAAGGCCCTAAGGAGCCCAGGGGTTACCGTACCCACCTGTTAATTTTCCACTTGGCTTCTTCTCCTAGATTAGTGCTTAAGGTCCTTTCACAGACTTTTTATTTTATTTTTGGTTGGCTTTCATGCCCCTTATCGCTTCAAGTAGGAGCGGGCTTACCCCCCCCTTTCTTTTATATTATTTTTAAATACACGGTGGCGAAGAGTTTGGAGCAGCGCGACAATAGTGGAATGCATTTCAACGGCGCCGTAGCCCTTTCCTCGTGGATTGCGACAGTAACTTTCCCTTTTGCCGAGCTACAAAACGAAGTGACGTAGCTGATGATGAACGGTGATTTCGGCAACGTGAACGCCGGTTAATGGGCCTTGGGCGAACAGCTGCTCAGGGAACCAAAGGCGTGTTTTCTTAGCGGTAAATAGGAGTGGCGCAACAGTATCAAGCCTTTTCAAAGGTATTGCTACGTCAGGAGATTCACCGTGAAGATAATAAATAGCCGTACGACAGACGTAGTCGCCCGCAAAGCATACAGGCCCGTTGTCAGAGGCGTCTGCTGAAACAATGGGACAGCGTGTCGTGTCGGTAACGACTCACGACTTTGCGGTCACTGAGACATAGCGCGGCATATAACGGTACGACCTTTGGCTGCACCGAAAGAACTGAGAGACGCCGCTACGGGGAGCTGCTCCCAATGTTCAGGGTAGACCATGGCTCTTTATTCTCAGTTGGCTGACGGAGAGTCAGTACGAGACGCAGAGCAGGCTGGTGCGTCTGCTGCGGCTGAGCGAATGACAGTAAGGAGAGCTGGCGGGCATCTTCGTCACACACAAACGCTTTGATCTATAAGAGCAGCGTGGACTGATTGGAAGTGGCCACCAATCCAGCAGAATGCTAACCGTGTGAAGGAGGGCCACGTGCCATGGATGGCTGCTATACCATTATTTGTAGCTTTGATACAGAGTAGTATTCTTCGGCACAATGTGGGTGCTCCTTGTAACCAGCCTGTAAAACACGCCGTCTTGTGTTCACTTCATTACATTCTTAAATTTGGGCACTACTACAAGGCCACGTTGACTGTCTTTCACAGGTTGTCAATGTATTCGATAAAGCTCGCGAACCATTCACCCGGTGGCTGTGCTTGCTCCCTGAATGCCGCTCTGGGCGCAGCTTGCGATGAGCAAGTCGGCGAAATACTTTTACGAAGAACGTCTTCAATAATGGCAACGTAGGTATGCAAATTTTTTTATTCTTCCATCACACCCGTGAGTTAATGCTCAGGTTCTTCAGTTTCGTGACATCATCCACTGTTCTCCGCTTAAGCCAGTCCTTGGTGTGATTTTCATCCGCGCCACTGAAGCCAGCACGGTCTATCTGTATGAGCAAACCGGTACAGACGAATGATGGGGAAGGGAGCAACTGCAGGGATACGTCCTAGGTTATGGTTCACTGTAGAGCAAACTAGGGCGTTTTCAAGCCACACTTACCCTCAAGCAAATCCTAAGCGGTTTATTAAATGCAAGTTCTAAACTTCTCAAGTGACGCTCAGAACACCAAGTCCAAGTGTGTATTCTGTGTGTATTCTCCAGCCTAGCGCTGGACAATCATCGTTGGTCTGCGTTTGCTGTCTTCGCTAAACATGTAACTTCACGGTTAGTTGTAAAAGACCAGCTCCTAGTAAAGTTACGCTCAAGGACATGGAAAGTAGGGTAAAGTGTTTTCATGAATTTCTTTTCCAGAGACACAACAGTTATGACAGTGCACGGTGGCATTCAAGTAAACGCCTATCTTGAGCATCCGCGTACGCGCAAGAACGACAGCAGCTTGTCTGTTCCATTGCAACGATACATAAGAGACCGCCATCAGACGAGTTCCTTTTAGGTCCTTGGCCTAATGCAAACAGCGCAGCCCTGGTAACAAGTGCCGCTACAGCTTTTCTCCACGCCACTGGGCTGGACGCACGGCTTTAAAGATGCCACAACTTTGTGAATTTGTATATATGCATCTCTTCCTTATACCATCATCATTCACCAGCTCTTTCCCTCCCCGGCCATTTTCCCTAGTGTAGAGTAGCAGGCCAGAGCATGTTATAGCTCAGGCCGACCTCTCTGCCTTTCTGTAAATAAACTTTTCTCTCTTTCATGAGCATTGCTTATGTAAACATTGGTTCTATTATGTGACCGGCATGTCATGTGGAGGTGTATATTGCAATGAAGATGCTTAGGGCAGTCATTGGCTTGCAACTGCTAAGTCTGCTTCTAGCTTTTAGGATGTCAGGCGGCGGCCTCGAGTGATTGAACTTCTGTGCAACAGTTTGACGCGTGCCAGGTGCGCACAACTATCCAGCATAACTGTTGCCAGATTTTACTCATAAACGGAACATTTCTTTGTGAGCCTGCTGCTACCGAGCGCCTTAACGCATCTCTTTAATATGGACATAACTATTACTTGCTTTTCTTTCTCTCCTCCAAAAGCGCCACAATCTCTGGATCAACAGGGGCATCATTAAGTGCGCCGTTCTTTGTTGGATCCCTAAGCGCTGGACACCACTCCCGCAGGCAGGAATTCTTGCACGCTGCAAGAAACGAGAACAATGTATTGATGCCTCTTCTTCGCCTAGCACATTTTTATTTGTATGGTAACTGTTACAATGACCGGTGCAAGATGCCGGCCTCTTCATGCATTATTTTCTGTCTCGGTTTAGATGACCTGCGAAATACCTGACCCATCATACGAATAGTCCATGACTGCATTTCGCTTCCCGTGTCACCAATTTTATCCTCGAAGAGACTACAAATTAATAGCCTTAGGCCCTACATAATTTCTTACTATTTGAGAGCTCCTGCAACGGGGGCTCTGACCTATATTTATGTGTTTGCAAATGCCCTCCTCAAACTTTGATCCTCCCAGACAAGTTGGCCTACTTAAACATAGTCCCGCATAGCTGCAAGAAGCTTAAGTGGGATAAAAACGCTCAGTGCCTTTTCACTTTGTGACCAAGGGTGATCACCTAAGCTGTGTATGAGGACTCCTTAATGGCGAACTGCACCACCGCCGCGAGTCCGCCCGGCATTGCACTATCTTCGGGATCGGCGCACATATGGCGAGTGCATAACGCATGCTTCAGCTCCTCTGCGGGTCGGCCCAGTATTGCACTATCTTCGGGATGGGTCCGCGTACAGAGAGTGCTTAGCGCCTGCATGACCTCCGCCGCGGGCTGGCCCGGCATCGCACTGTATTCGGGATCAGCCCATGTATTTAGAGTGTTCTGTCTACACACAGACACGATGCTGGTGAAACTAGCCATTAACCGCTTCGCTGTAAAATTGGTTACGTCATCGTTAATTAATTAATTTATTAATGACAACGACGAACGCGGGAGCAGTGGTAAGAGCGCGTTCGCGCTCTAGCCCCGAAGGGTGCCAACGAGCCAGCTGGGGAAGACGAGGACGATTCTGGAGCCAATCCTAAGGATGACAACTTGGTGTCTACCACGGAGTAAGCTAAACAGGAGCGCAGACTCCGACGCTGCGCAACACATTAGCTCAGGACAAACCGTGCAACGCCCCCGACAACGGGGTCTCTCCGCTCCTCGTCACGCTTTCACACATGCTTTTTCCTTGCCTTCCACTTTCCGCCGGCTGGACGGACGGATGGACGGACGGATGGACGGATGGATGGATGGATGGATGGATGGATGGATGGATGGATGGATGGATGGATGGATGGATGGATGGATGGATGGATGGATGGATGGATGGACGGACGGACGGACGGATGGACGGACGGACGGACGGACGTATGGATGGATGGATGGATGGATGGATGGATGGATGGATGGATGGATGGATGGATGGATGGATGGATGGACTGGACTGGACTGGACTGGACTGGACTGGACGGACGGACGGACGGACGGACGGATGGATGGATGGATGGATGGATGGTTGGATGGATGGATGTTATGAACGTCCCCTTTGAAGCGGGGCGGTGGGTTGCGCCACCAAGCTCTTGCTATTATACAGCCTAATGTGCTACCTAAGTTAAACAATAAAAAAACACTGTGAACTCCCACAACCAAATTTTCTGATCCCCTATTGCGAACTGTGCTTTTGTACGTCTCCGTTTTCTGTTGTTTCCCTATTTTTATTACACCAATCCACCAATCGCCTCTTACTAATTAATCCCTATTGCGGACATGTTTACTTTTCCACTGCTCTCGCTGAACCCAAGGGCTTCAAGGAGGCCAGTGGTGCCTAAATCGGCCGCTGGGTAGACGTCTTCGCATTCTAATCAAACATGCTCCATAGTTTCCCTAGCTTTACCGCAGGAAGCACATGCTCCTTCTTCCTTCTCATATCTCGCTTTATAGGTGTGTGTTCTAAGGCATCCAGATCTCGCTTCGAAAAGTAATGAGCTTCACTTTGAGTTATCATAAATTGTTTCTTTCCTGATTTCGTTTTTTTTTCCTCTTAAGTAGTTAATCATGGCAGGTCTCTTTCCCTTTGCCACGACCCACGAGATTATTTCAGCCTCACTTAATTTCCGCTTGAATTGTTGCTATGTTGTTCACGCTACAGGCCGCATACTTGCTGTTAAGCTTACTAGTTCTTTTCCTCCACTGTGAATCAATGTTTTTCCTGTACAGATACCTCAACACTCTCCCAGCCCATTTACTTTCTTCCGTATTCCTCAGGCGTTCTTCATACTGAATTTTACTGCGAGCTTCTCTCACTTCAAAACTAGTCCAGCCCATATCACCCTGCGCAGCTTCATTTGTAGTCGTCCCGTGAGCGCCCAATGCGAGGCGACCCACTGACCTTTGGTCCACGTCGACTCCCGTTTGTACCCCTGATTTAAAGCAAACAACCGCATTTCCAAAAGTAAGTCCTGGAACCTATACACCTTTCCAAATACCTCGGAGAACCTCCTACCTATTGTATCCCCATAGCGCTCTGTGCTTCATTATGGCTGCATTTCTCTTTCCCTTCACTGTTATTGTTTTTTCCGGTGTTTCCATATATATATATATATTGCCTTCGTTTATCCATATACCAAGGTATTTATATTCTGTAACCCGAGGTAATTCCTGGCCCTGTATTGCCACTCTCTGTTCATTCTATTCAATGTATTCCATAACACTTGATTTTCTAACACTACATTTCAAACCTAACTTGTTGCCTTCCTGTCCACAAATATTAGCTAGACGTTGCAAATCACTTTGCTTGTTAGCTAGCAACACAATATCGTCCGCATAAAATAAACCTGGAAGCTGCTGCTCTACTGCTGTACCCGCCTGTTTGTATGTGAGATTAAAACCGATATTCCTTCTTTTTACCGCCCTCTCCATCCTCACCACGTATGTACATCATAAACAGCAGTGGGAATAAAGGGCACCCCTGCCTCAGTCCTTTGTTCGTATGAGCTTTCTCCTCACTCCTCATTCCTTCCCATTCAACGCAAACGCTATTTTCTAGTTAAATCTCTCTCAAGATCTGTAGACAATCGTCACCTAAGCCTTCCCCTTCCAGCATATCCCACAACATGTTGCGGTCTACCTTGTCATAGGCTACTGTAAAGTCTAAGAAGGCCACATATCACGGTCTGCTTTCTGCTTTTGATATTTCAATACACTGAGTAAGAACAAATAAGTTATCATCTCATCTCAGCTACCTCATCGCATAGGGCCACCTGCCGAGGCGCGTGGAGATCATTCAAGAGCTTGCTTCCAGGTGCGCATGCGCTGAGTGGTGAAGGCCGGCGAGTGCAGCAGCGCAGAACACCAGGTGGTGCGGCACACAAGACGTTCATTTGAGGCATCGCCAGTCGTTTGTGCGCATGCGCGAGTAACAGCGGGCGCGCGAGAGAAAATCTGGGGGCATTTGCTCTCTGAATATATGGCTCTCCCTAGGTACTACGGACGAGGCCGCTTAGCTCTTCGGACAGATCAATTCTTGGAACAATGCTTGTAATACATAGGAATGACCTTCGTGTGAGAATTTTCACTTCCCGCGTCGCCTTGGTTTTGTTTAGTTGTGCCTCGGGACTTGCTAAGTTGTGCTAAATGAGTACTGTAGCTTTCTTTTGCGTAAGTATATTACATGAGCCCACCGTCAATTTCGTCTTCAACTATCGGCGCTTTCATTTTAAGCTTACAGAATAGGTGCCAACTTCGCTGCCATGATGCGGTATTCTCAAGCCGAGTAAGCATCCATTTCCTAGGGGACTGTACGGCGTGACTGCTCGAAAAAAAAAAACGCAGGCAACCACTCCCGCTGACTCGCCCCCGTCATGGAAAGGCCGTGTATCTATTCGTCGCAGCACTTCTGTGTCTTTCTTTGGACATCTCCTTCTTCGCAGAGGTCTCACTTCATGCACGGTTTCGCGCTTCTGTCCTCACTACATGATTCTCGTGAATAAAGCGCAAGTACAGTATTGTATCTAGCCCTACAAAGCTGGAGCGATTTCAAGCAGTCGGACTAATGCTTGTTCTTACAAGGATTTGGTCATTTCGCCAACTTTCTATTTTGCTATCAAATACACAGATGTTCCCCTGAGAGGGTCGATCCGACCCTTTTTCCACTATGTACTCTTCGAAACGTCCACGCCACCACGGCGACTCAATGCTGGTGACTTCCCCTGGGCAATTCTGTTCTGGTGATGCTTGCGACAACGCGCACAGGGCTCTCTCTCTTTGCTTTCACATCTCTCTTTCCCCTCAGACCCCTTACAGTTTTTCAAGGTGTCGGGCGATGAGCTATCGCCACAAGTGCCACATAATTCTGCCGAACGATTCGCCGCCTTGCCACTTCGACCGGAGAGGCACCGTTTGCACGCCTGCGGAGCACACCAGGCTCAATAACGGCCAGTAAAGGGACTTTACGGTGCTTCTTCACTGATGTATCAGGTATGATAGGTATGATAGTCTCAGGTATGATGCCTCCAGTTAAAAAAATGCACGCATCATTCTACGTGAACATAACACCAGCACTGCTTCATTGCGCTACTATTGGGTGTGCACGGGGGTGCAGTCACTGTAGCCGTGTCATCAATGCAAGAAAGAAATCTTTCTTCCCCATTCGAGCATACGACAACCAATCAACCCAGCAGTAAAATACTCGCCATGAACAATCCGTTGCCGTACTAAGCCAACCTGGCCGAATTTCTCGACTTCACTTATCTCAGTGAGCTTCCATGAGAGCCGCGTCACAAAACTGTCTACGTACGATTTCCTTCCGCGTCCGTCGGCCTAGGTCCGGACCACCTGTACATCACCCAAGGTAACTTTGTATCCGGGGTCCAGGTTGCAACTGCACGCCGCTCAGAGAGATGGCGGACATCACCACTTCACCTAGTATCGAAGAAGACCGGTAGCTGGCCACAAGGTAGGGCTTGGCGTGCCGTCAACGGCTGTTCTATTTCAGAGAGGTACTCCGTCTTTCCCATACAGGACTTCGCCCTCTATTACGTGGCTGACACCGGTTCTTTACATTTGATCTCGTCAAGGTGTAATCGCCAATTCCTTCCAACCCGCACAACGTCTCCAATAGTGCGACCATGTCCGTTGCTTTGTGCGAGTAAGAAAGGCGCACAAAACCTTCAAAATTTTTATCGATTAAGTCGTCCGTGTCCACGGCTTGTGCTTCCTCTATCTCGGCAAAATACTGTTCTTTTTTTTTTCATGGAAAGCTGAAGTTTACAACTAGCTTCATCGCCTATATTCGATCCCCTCTATCACCGAACCTCATTCTTCGACATACTGAAGGCACCTGGTGCACAATACGTCACTTTTCTAGGCTACCATGACTCAGCAGAAGCGAGTCAACCTTTGTTTTACCGCGTCTTGTCCCTGGAAGATAACCCTCAGGCAATCACAACGACAGACATCCGTCGTTTCCTCGGCGTTTGAACTTCTAGTGGTGCTGCTTGCTTAAAGTAGCGGTTTACCAGGTTCTTCAATAAGACGCCTAGGCCGCTCTACTAGGTAACCCATCCATCTCCTGGACACCAGCTTTAGCATAAGCCCTCTGTGACTGCGAAGCTTCTGCCCTAGGTGCCCCTCTGTTGTCTCATCCAATACCAGATGCTCTCTTGGGGCTCTTCACGATGCTTCCGGTACTACTGTTGACGCTTCCATCATGCAACGCTAGGGGAAAATTGGAGCCCCTTGTGGTTCTTCTCGAGGAAACGCACTGTTCAGAAATCGCCCTTTCCCCCATTAGGTTCAACAACACAACTATGAACTCGGCGCAGATGAGTAGCCTGATGACTGCAGAGAGCTTCTTGTAATCGACGAAGCAGTTAAGCACTTTCCCCGCACCCTCGAAGAACAGTGCTGTACTAGCTTTAATAACCACAAATCTGTCAACCAAGTCTTCTCACAACGCCACGATAAGCTTACACCGGTCCATCAAAAGCAGTTGTTTATTGGGCAGTCTAACGCCGATATCAAGCATATCAGTGGGAAGGATATTGTAGACCCCGACGCCCTCTCCCGTGTCCGCCATTAAATTGTCGCGCGTGAATAATGCTCTCATGTAATGTGTAAACGCATTGCCAATTTAGTCAACACACCGGAAGATTTTAAATGTTAGGAACGTCCATCTATCACGATAATTATTAACTATACGAAAAGTATTAAGTGATCAGATGACTTTAATAGCCAGAGCGATGAAAATTTTTGTGGCGCTTTTTTACCACGTGGGCGGGAGTGTGACGGTACAACGAGACTGAACTGAGATTTTGGTCTGAGCGCAAAAAGTCCAGGATTCAACGTCCCGGTATCTAAAACCAAAGGGTATTGGTGATAACAGGCACCAACACAGCACTTAAAAACTGAAACTCCCGTGCCAGTAGACTTCTCAGTGAGGTAATTCCCTAAAGTAGGCAAAGAAATACTATCATGTGCCTCCATTTAAGTGCAGCACGTAAAACAACTTATAGCATCGCACCAACGCGCTCATAAGATGCAATGATGAAGAAAATGCCTCTTAGGTAAATATCAAGGGTAAAACGCACTTCATCCGTATAATGCCACTCAAAATTTGAACTACGTCACAAAATTGCTTACGGAGCAGAAAGGTGTCGGACAATGAAAGTCGCTGCCGTTTCTGGCTTCAGCTTATTCACGGATTTTCTTCTGCTCGTGTTTTCTCAAATTATTTTATCAAGCAATCTTATCCAGTGCTCAGGTGCAATCGGTGGGCACCATTTTTGAAAACGTTTACCAGCTAACTTACATAAAATAGAATTTTTGACGCGCTCCTCTTCCTTCGCTGATGGCGTGAGGGAATATTGGTTCAAAGTCACTGTATTACAGGAAACGTGCTCAAAGAAAATCATGAAGTAGCAGAATTATATAGCACATAAAAATATATATAGCACGGAGTGGACGCCTGATAAGCTGGGTGAGATCTTTTTTCAAAAATGGCCACTTACGTGTTGTGCAAGAGGTGAATTTCCACCAGGTGATAAACACAAATGCTCTGCAAAGCGGGAGCTTCATTCTGTAGTCTCAGAACCGGGTGCGCAAACTTCTAGAAAAGAGATAAAGCAAACTTATAAAACAGAAACCAGGTACAGAAAACAGCTAAAGAAAAACTTAATTCTTTGAAAATGAAAAAGTGCGAAGCTTTCAGGTATTGTGGCTATCTATGTTAGACTTCCACTATGCTTAGAATTCCGCACCATGCGTGGAATTCCGCATAGCCTGCTTTTCGGTATTGGCGCCGGATCTTTCAGGGGCTCGCGGAGGAAGCAAAGTTGATTTGAGCATCGTAACATGTGAAAGGTGACTTTTTATGACGGAAATGCCATGAAAGAAAATTTTTTAAAGTTTCATAAGCGCCCAATTATGTCGTAGGTAAAATGGGTCACGTGCAAAACAATTTGTCATTTCCGATAATATGGTACAGTGTTTGCAAGGTGCAAGTAACTGCAAGGCATTTATTCGTGCGATGCCAAATATGCGGCCCTCTAATTCCATTCAAGCCCTTGGCGCCGCCGCCGCCTTGCTGCGTCGCGATCGATGACTCATAGGGTCTTTCGATGTACTGTCTCTCTATACACGTTGTAAATGAGATGCAACTAAAATATGGTCCTATCTGGGGCACCAGGACACCGACAATACCAAAACAACGGACAAAGCGTGCATATAGTGGAGTGCTGTATTCACTGAGCTAGGCAAGTGCAATTCTATGAGTACTGTAAGAAACTATTAGACTATGCGCTAGTTTGTGAAAGGTGATGAGGCATACGAAGTTCTGCAGTCATTAATAGCTGTTCTCGTGTTTGGCGCCAATAGAGCGACAAATCATTCTACACCGCTCGTTACCTGCGGGGCGAGAAAAGCAACATGACATGATCTAACGCCGTTTTGAAAATCTAGTAGCCACCCACAGCAAATTTTAAAAGACACCCACGCCAAAATGCCACGTCAACGCTCTCCATAAGCCTGAGCTGGGCGTAGGCAATCGGCGGTAGCCGTCGGGACTCATGGTCGACTGTTTTTTATTTGTAGATTTCTTTGACCGCTATCGTTTCATCAGATTTCTTTTTAAATGGGAAGTATTCTTCACGAATGTAGACCGATTCTTGTCTCCTATTGCGAACTGACCGTTTTCATTGGCCGACTTTGGTCCCACTTGCGGCGCACTGCCTTCAGCCACTCTAGAGCACCGAACGAGGGCCCTATAACGTAAAACTATTCCAATATGTTTTTAGTCCAAGCTCCTGTCGTCACATTTGCGTATCCGCCCACGAATGCATCAGGCGGTGACCCGCAGTATTACCTCAACAGCCCAATAAAACGCTGACTTAGTTTATAGGAGGACCACTTTGCTCTGAAAACGAATAACATTGCCTACATTGAGTGGTTTTGGCTGCCAAGAGGCGAGGACCACGCTCAAGTGGAGAGGGTTTCGATGGGACCGAGCCAGCGCACAGAAAATAGCTAACCGGATGAATTGGGGGCTGCCAGTGTCTCCGATTGGTCCGCTTTTTCTTACTTGGCTTGCGGTGGCTTGTCTAAAATCGCGGCGGCGCGCAACGGAATGGCTAAGTATGCAGCCGCTAAAACAGATCATCAGCAAGGAAGTGTTTACAAAGCGAGATCGTAAACGCCTCGAAAGTGGTTGAAAATGTTAGGCGGCCACGCAGATAGGTTTATTATACACATATTAACCCACGCTCTCCGGCAGGTGTGAGTAGCCAGTGCCCGAGCGACCGGCGGCAGCCATCTTTTATTCCTCTCGGAACGGGGCAACGTGCGACTATTCAGAAAAAAAAAATTCAGTTTTGTTCGGCATATTATTGCTGCTCTAACCGCTCTAACACTTTGAAGCGGTGAGTTTTCGCGGTTGTGTGACGTCGCGCGATAGGCAGGTGAAGTGGCTGCAGCCCGAAAATTTTTGACCAATAGCCAAAGCCTAACGACGAAAAAGCGTCGAATTAGCAACAACTCTTTTTTCTTTTGTTCGGTCCAATCATGCATAATCAATGTGTACACATCATGTCAGATAGAGTATTATCACGGTTTTTGTGACGTCGCGTGACAGACTAGCGAACTGAGGGTGGTCCAAAAATGTTTTTAACCATTCGCAGAGCGCTTATTGCATAATTTGAATATGTGGAATAGCTTTACCTTATAGCGCTGAGACAATCTGGAATCGCTTATCGCTCGACACATCCCCTCTGCGATTCTAGGCATAGGGCACCCTTAGGTTCTTCAAGAAATGTGCATTAACGTCAGCTATGACGCACAGCGGGCTTCCTCCGTACGATCAATCCACCAGGGAAACCACCAGTCACGGTATGGTCGAAACCATAATCGATTGTACTGTAGAATTACTGCAAGTTGTAATCAAACCATAATGACTAATGCTGCGTCCCTGTAGTTATTTCTCTGCATCTGTCATCTTCCCTTATGCGCATTACTCCGAATGAACATAGTAAAAGTTGATTGAGGTAGAATAAGTAATCATGTTATGTGGTGTACATGTATATAACCGCGCATAATCTAAAATGCAAAATAAAAAAACACGAGGTTTTGCCTGCCAGAACCAGGAGACGCCCCGCCAAGATCGCAAGAACAACAACGCCTCTTCTTACTACTAAATTCTCAAACGCACTCCCAAACATGAACAATGTCCTCAGTAAATACTACCCAATTCTCACCAGCAACCAGAACCTAATAAGATTTTTGCCCACCCGCACAGAGTAGCCTACAGACGCAACACTGATTTTAAAGATATTCTTGTGCATGCCAAATTAACGACAAATTCCAAGTTGCGAACTGGTGCCTGTGGCCTTTAATATACTCGTTCATGTTTTTACGTTTATATCAACTGTACGAGCCCCTTTCCCCAAACACACCTGCCCCCGTCCGCTTCTGCGCACGTCACCCTCCTATTTGTTATTCCAATTTCGGTTCCCCACCCATTTTCGTTTTGTGTTTTCTGGTACATATATATATATATATTTTTTTTTTAAACATCCTCAACAACACATTCCAAAGTCCCAGACGCCTGTATACCTTTTACGGCGCCTCAGCCACACAGGGTATCGCCATTTCTGTATACCGTCGTAACGACACCGACGTGGAGCTACTGGGGCTAACGTCCCTGGAAAGACCATGCCGCTGCCTTCCAGTTACCCCATGAATTGCACCCCAGACTCCTTGTCGCCATCTTAAGTCTTTCAACATTGCTCGATGCATTGCTTCTACGCTACTAAAGTCACTTTTTCAACTAATGCCTTTCTGGGTCTTTTTTGTTACTCGCGGACTGACCGCCTCATCTGCTCTTCTGAAGTCACAAAAACATGCCGCCAACGACACCCCTGAATGCTCCCTAACCTCTCGCTTCTTCCCCCCTGCCTCTCTTTTTCTTTTCTTGTTCTTTCGTTTTGATGTTTTCGATGTCACCAGCCCTCATTTGTTTTCTCTACTTTTCTTTCTTTTCTTTTCTCCCCGACTTCCCACTCTCCCGCTCCTGTCCCTTCGTCTTGGGAACCACGCTCACAGACGTCCAGCGATAGCGCTCATTCTCTTTGAAGTGTCTCCCTTTGCCACCAGCCCCCACCGTCAACAACCGCACGTGACGTCACGGCACCAACCCATTAAATCTATAATGCCGATGATTACGAGGCCGCCTTTGACGAAGATAGGTCCTCCTATCGAAACGTTGGCCAGCCTTTCTGAGGCACCTTATACCTGTTTATAACCTTCAGACCAGAGTCTGCTATTCCATATGTCAGCCCCTTTCTTGATTTTGGATCTCCATGCCAACTGACGATGACGGAACAGGGTAAGTGCCCCTTGTTATTCTTTGCCCATGTAGCAATCCTTGGAGCAGCCAATACAGATACCTGAAAGAACACTTTCTACAAGGCCCATACATACGATACCTGAGCGGGGAGCAAGCATCAGATATTCTCCCGCTAGTTTGAGTACACCAGTTGACACCACACACTTCATTCTCAATGTGGGCACAAACAACCTCGGAACACAAAGCGCCGCGGAAACGATCGAGTCCATGAACGTCGTTATACGCTCGCTCAAACGCGCACATAACTGTAAAAACTGTCGCTCCCCGCCTACAAAACAAACACCGCCGCTAATCCACTAAACTAACGCACTCATGAAGCAAAATGAGAAGCCTAACAAGCTCAACTCATTAATTTTCAACTTAGAACGCTTCCGCAAGAACGTTGACACGATGCACCACGCAGCAATACACGAAGCACCGCACGAACACCTAGCTTGGGACGGTTTCCACTTAAACCGCAGAGGGTTGCAGTTAGTTTCTCAACACATCAAATCTTTTATTAAGGACAAGTACAAAAAAACAATCTTTAAATCCACCTCAAATACCACCCCACCGACGCTGCCGACCATGCCACCCCGAACAACACAACTGCGACAGTCACCTCAACAACACTCGGAAGAGACAGCGGAATGTGAAAAAAGCTACTGCACAAGCGCAACAGTCACCTCAACAACACACATAATACAGACAGCGGAATGTGAAACGAACCACAAGACACACGCTACTCCAAAAACGACATTAGCGACAGTGCAAACAGACACAACTGTAACCGAAAAACAGAAAATCCACTACCGAAGTTTTCACACACACTCCCACACGCCTGCCTGCACAAGCACAAAGTCAAGCAGAAACCGAGCTCCAATTAAGCCAGACATGCGGTAATAAACCTTCCAAGCATAAACACACCCACCGCAAATCTACCCGCAAAAAGACAAATAAATGGCAGCCATCACAAATCAATAACTCATCTCTTCCACGAAGCACCCAATTCCTACCGGCTAGAAACCTTACCAAAAAACATGCAAGCTACACCTCCCATCTGAAAACCTACACAATCTGCACAGAGAAAAATATAATTCCTAAAGGCATAACACTGAAGGCAGTACCAGCTCTAGGAACACTGCCACCACACCATCGTGCACACTTGCAAAAACATTGCACAATGTGTGACGAAGAAGATCGGCAGGCAGAAAAGCCCCGTTGCCATTGCGTGGCTCGTACCCAGTTCGTTCGCTGGCTGCGCCCTACCTGCTGGTGCTGAGTTTGTCGCTGATGCTCTACAAACCGAATAAACCCCCCTCACAATTGGTGGAGCTGCTGGGTACAACCGCAATTCTGGAACTTCGTAATCGGACACTGCAGCCCGTCTTCTTAATGCCGGAAGAAGGACCACCACAACCACAGCCCGCTACTCCGGTGGCTACCGTGGTCTGCCCCGGCCCGTTGTGTCAACACGACCCACCCATCTTAAGTGGCACCGAAGACCATGACGTAGAAGACTGGCTCGCTGGCTACGACCAGGTGAGCATCCACAACCACTGGGACGACACCAAAAAACTGTATTACGTGTCGTTTTATTTGATTTTATTTGAGTGGCGTTGCCAGCCTGTGGCACCGCAACCACGAACGTGATCTGACGACGTGGACGGCCTTCAAGACTAACGTGACAGAGGTATTTTGGCGCCCGCGGTTCGCAAGCTTGGCGCCAAGCAACGTTTGAGTGGCCGTGCGTGGCCGATAAAAGATGCTGTCGACCTGTGCAACCGCGTTGACGTCACAATGGCTGATGCCGAGAAGATCCGCCATATGTTAAAAGGCATTGAAGACGACGCCTTCCAGATGCTGCTGGCGAAAAATCCGTCGCCTCTGAACAGTCTCGGAATTCGTCAGTCTCTGTCAGAGCTTCGACGAACTGCGCAAACAACGCTTAGCCACCCCCCAATCTACCCCTCACGCCACTTCAATGTCGAGCTTGGCTGCTGTCCCGGATGACACTTCGCTGCTGCTACAGATCAAGGAGTTCATCCGTGAAGAGGTGGCTCGTCAGCTTTCCTTGATTCCACTTACACACGGCCAGCCGAGTACTCCGTTTGCGCCCGCTCTCCAATCTGTCATCAAGGAGCAGGTAGCCGACCACATTTCGCCTTCTCTCCAACAGGCTCCGACGGCCGCTCCCCGGACGCACGCCGAAGTCGCGATGAGGCCTGCGCCACAGAACCACGGCCCCCTTCGCCCAGCTTTGCGCCCGCCCGTATCCCCTCCAGTCCGCCCACTGGTGCACTATGCACGACCTCATGACCATTGGCGCTCGGAAGACAACCGTCCGATTTGTTTTTATTATGGCCGTGCTGGACACGTGGCACTTCACTGTTGCCTGCTTACACCGAACGTCGCCAACAATATGCGTCCATATGCGCCACGTTTCCAACAACGCCGCAACTA
This sequence comes from Dermacentor andersoni, assembly GCF_023375885.2. Lineage (NCBI taxonomy): Eukaryota > Metazoa > Arthropoda > Arachnida > Ixodida > Ixodidae > Dermacentor > Dermacentor andersoni. The sequence continues at coordinate 174,277,153 of NC_092816.1, read as the reverse complement.
TTCGGACACCTTTGAATCTCCTCCTGCCGTCGACACCGCATTCTCTGCCACTCGCCGTTCACCTTCTTCTCACCGCCGATCCCTTTCCCCCATGCACCGGCGGCGGAGCACTTTACGCCCGAAAAACTAAAAATCGCAGTTCAGGAGGCGAGAAGTGCGGTGTCAGCGAAATGTATAAGGCCTCATACTTCCCCGAAGAACGTTATTGAAGTCGAAATAGAAGGAACATTGACGCTACCACCTGTCGACACCGGCGCTGTCCTTTCAGCGATAGATGCCCGTATTTGCCACAAGATAGGAAAAGTGACGACGCCGCTTTCCGGACTGTCTATTCGAACTACCAACGCGCAGCACGTCTAGCCATCCGGCGCCTGCACTGCTCGTGTTGTAATTCAGGAGGTCCTCTATATCATAGAATTCATCGTGTTGCCATCTGTTCACACGACGTCATATTAGGCTGGGACTTTCTCTCCTCACATCATGCGATCATTCACTGCGCCCGCGCCGAAATCGAGCTATTTCAGTTTTCGACCGATATTATCACTGACCATAAGGACCATTTTAGCAAAATGGCTGTTTCATAAGCCACCGTTATACCTGCCTGGTGTTCCACACTTGTCAGTATCTCTTGTGACTCTGTAGATGACGACACAGTACTCTTCACTTCGTCTGAACTCTTAGTTCGCCGCCGTTCACTACCACTGCCGTTCGCCGTCCTCGAGGTCAAAGCTGGCAGCTCTCTTATGTGCGTCTCAAAGCGATCGGCTGAACCAATTACTTTACGCTGCCGTGAAAGCCTTGGCAGAACAGAGCCACTGACCTCATCTCCAACATTTGACACGATGGACGACTCCACTTATCTTTCTGCTCTCGAGGCACCGCCTCCTGAGTCACTGCCGCGTTCTTTTACGCCAGCTATTTCCAGTGACCTTACGACGTCGCAGCTCGACGAACTTCTTCGCTTGCTCCAAGGCTTCTCTTCGCCTTTTGACTGCCAAGCAACATCACATCATCATCATCATCATCATCAGCCTGGTTATGCCCACTGCAGGGCAAAGGCCTCTCCCATACTTCTCCAACTACCCCGGTCATGTACTAATTGTGGCCATGTTGTCCCTGCAAACTTCTTAATCTCATCCGCCCACCTAACTTTCTGCCGCCCTCTGCTACGTTTTCCTTCCCTTGGAATCCATTCCGTAACTCTTAATGACCAGTGGTTATCTTCCCGCCTCATTACGTGTCCTGCCCATGCCCATTTCTTTTTCTTGATTTAAACTAAGATATCATTAACTCACGTTTGTTCCCTCACCCAATCTGCTCTTTTCTTATCCCTTAACGTTACACCTATCATTCTTCTTTCCATAGCTCGTTGCGTCGTCCTCAATTTAAGTAGAACCCTTTTCGTAAGCCTCCAGGTTTCTGCTCCGTACGTGAGTACTGGTAAGACACAGCTGTTATAAACTTTTCGCTTGAGGGATAATGGCAACCTGCTGTTCATGATCTGAGAATGGCTGCCAACCGCACTCCAGCCCATTCCTATTCTTCTGATTATTTCAGTCTCATGATCCGGATCCGCAGTCACTACCTGTCCCAAGTAGATGTATTCCCTTACCACTTCCAGTGCCTCGCTACCTATTGTAAACTGCTGTTCCCTTCCGAGACTGTTAAACATTACTTTAGTTTTCTGCAGATTAATTTTTAGACCCACCCTTCGGCTTTGCCTCTCCAAGTCAGTGAGCATGCATTGCAGTTGGTCCCCTGAGTTACTAAGCAAGGCAATATCATCAGCCAATCTCAAGTTACTAAGGTATTCTTCATTAACTCTTATCCCCAATTCTTCCCAATCCAGGTCTCTGAATACCTCCTCTAAACACGCTGTGAATAGCATCGGGGAGATCGTATCTCCCTGCCTGACGCCTTTCTTTCTTGGGATTTTGTTGCTTTCTTTATGGAGGACTACGGTGGCTGTGGAGCCGCTATAGATATCTTTCAGTATTTTTACATGCGGCTCGTCTACACCCTGATTCCGCAATGCCTCCATGACTGCTGAGGTTTAGACTGAATCAAACGCTTTCTCGTAATCAATGAAAACTATATATAAAGGTTGGTTATATTCCGCACATTTTTCTATCCCCTGATTGATAGTGTGAATATGGTCTATTGTTGAGTAGCCTTTACGGAATCTTGCCTGGTCCTTTGGTTGACAGAAGTCCAAGGTGTTCCTGATTCTATTTGCGATTACCTTAATAAATACTTTGTAGGCAACGGACAGTAAGCTGATCGGTCTATAATTTTTCAAGTCTTTGGTGTCCCCTTTCTTATGGATTAGTATTATGTTAGCGTTTTTCCAAGATTACGGTACGCTCGAAGCCATGAGGCATTGCGTATACAGGGTGACCAGTTTCTCTAGAACAATCTGCCCGCCATCCTTCAACAAGTCTGCTGTTACCTGATCCTCCCCAGCTGCCTTCCCCCTTTGCATAGCTCCCAACAGCAACATCACTCGGCCGCACAACGACTGTTTCGCACAATATCGACACTGGGAGTCATGCACCCATCCGACAGCGTCCCTACCAAGTATCGGTGACTGAAAGACGCGTTATCAATGACCGGGTGAACGATATGCTCAATCGCGGTGTCATACAGCCTTCTAGTAGTCCCTGGGCATCACCAGTCGTCCTAGTTAAAGAAAGACCGAAGCATACGATTTTGCGTCGGTTACCGAAGGTTTGACAAGAGTGCCCGAAAGGATGTATACCCGTTGCCACCTATTGACGACGCCCTTGACCGTTTGCAAGGAGCGGAGTTTTTTTCCTCCTTAGATCTGCGCTCTGGCTACTGCTAGGTGCCCATGGCTGACGCTGACTGTTCTATAACCGCGTTTTTAACGCCAGACGGCTTTTATGAATTCACTGTAATGCCGTTCGGACTGCGCAATGCGCCCGCCACCTTTGAACGCATGATGGACGGCATCCTACGCGGCTTGCAGTGGCATACTTGTCTCTGCTACCTCGACGACGTTGTGGTCTTTTCCGCTGATTTTCCGACCCATCTTCGGCGTTTACATCAAGTTTTGACCTGTCTCCGGAATGCTGGTCTCCAGCTTAAAAAAGTGCCGATTTGCAGCTCGAAAACTGACTATATTAGGCCCCGTTGTCTCCAAAGAAGGCATTCATCCTGATCCTGCTAAACTTCGCACCGCATCCGATTTTCCGAAGCCCACTAACTTGAAAGCACTACGCAGCTTCATTGGCCTATGCTCTTATTTTCGACGTTTCGTTCGCAATTTCGATACTGTGATCGCGTCACTAAACGAACTTCTCCAAGGCGACAATGAACTTTCTGCTTGGTCGGAAGCCTCTGATGATGCCTTTACGACTCTTCGGCACCTACTCACGTCTCCGCCAATCTTGCGCCATTTTGATCCAAGCGCACCTACAGAACTTTACACTGACACCAGTGGTGTCGGCCTTGGTGCCGTGCTCGTACAACGTAAGAACACTAATTCCGAATACGTAGTCGCTTACGCCAGTCGTGCCCTCACGAAACCTGAGGCCAACTACTCAGTAACAGAAAAAGAGTGCCTCGCTATCGTATGGGCTCTTCAAAATTTCGTGCATATCTCTACGGTCGACGCTTTGACGTGGTAACGGATCATTACGCTCTTTGCTGGTTGCCTAACCTAAAAGACCCGTCGGTCCGCCTCGCTCGGTGGGCCCTCCGAATCCAGGAGTATGATATATGTGTCGTCTATCGCTCTGGACGCAAACACACTGACGCCGATGCCCTCTCACGCTCCCCAGTTACTTCAGACAGCAGCAGTTCTATCTACAGACATAACATCTCATCACTTGACATCTTGGACATGGCATCGGAGCAAGGAAAAGACCCATGGATCGTCATGATATTCGACTTTTTGTCAAACCTCGAGCATTACGCCGACACGCGCAGCATTTCACAATCCGCGACGGGCATTTATACCGTCGCAACTACCAGAATGACGGCCGCAAATGACTCTTAGTAGTGCCTCGCCACCTACGACAAGACTTCTGCTCCGCTTTTCATTCTGACCCGCAGTGTGGTAACGGTGGAGTGTCAAAAACCTAGGCACAGCTTCGCCTACGATATTATTGGCGAGGGATGTACACCTTCGTCCACAAATACGTACGCTCCTGCATTGCCTACCAGCGACGCAAATGTGTCCCGCATCTCTCCACCGCACCTCTCCAACCACATCCCTGCCCAGCTCAGTCATTTGAGCGTGTCGGCATGATATATACGGGCCTATTCCATCTACTAGCGCTGGCAACCGATGGATTGTTGTCGCCGTAGATCATTTGACACGGAATGCTGAAACCGCCGCCTTGCCTGCTGCATCAGCAAAAGACGTCGCCTCGTTCATTCTAAACAACTTCGTTCTCCGCCATGGCGCACCTCGCGAACTGTTGAGCGATCGGGGCCGCGTATTCCTCCCGGACGTCCTGCAGTCACTCCTATAGATCTGAATGACGTTACCAAACATTACTATTTAGGACGCAGACGATTCCCATTGCCAGATTAAAGACTGAACAGGGCTCAGGCAGTCTCACTGCGCTTATTGGAAACGGGTACATGTCCCACACCGTACACCATTATTAAAATATATCCAGAGAGGGAGATTAAGATGGACTGCAATGATTGTAATGGCATCATTGGAATCAGACGTATGTTGGCGGGGTGTCCCGCGACTCTCCCCAACTTCGTTGAAGAATGGACACAGTGGGAGAAAAGGATTCAGCGCCCATTGTTTCAGGACCAACTAACGGCAGTCCAGAGGGCCCATGATGTCGCTGAAAGGCTTGGCCTGACAGTGCCAACGTGGGAGCGGCCCGCCTTGGCTTGAGAAGTCGAGCCTCCGGACCTCATTACAATAAAAGTTTTTACACAAACACACTACTACTGCTTATGATCCACCGATCAATGGCTAAGCAGAACGATTCAACAGAACTCTTGGTGACATGCTATCAATGTATGTTGCATCTGACCACTCCAACTGCGATCTTGTACTTCCGTTCGTCACTTACGCATATAACACTGCCTCTCAAGCCACTACCGGATTCTCACCATCCTTTCTGCTTTACGGCCGCCATCCCTCCAGCACCATTGATACGGTTCTCTCGTACCGGCTGGACCCTGCTGAATGCTCACCTGTTTCTGTGGTTGCTCAACACGCTGAGAAATGCCGACAACTGGCCCGTTCTTTGACGTCTGCTCAACAGTGCCGCCAAAAAGAGCGTCATGACCTCAATCCTCCCCCTCACCCCTTCCCCGTCGATTCACTCGTGTGGCTTTGGGTCACGCCTGTCGCTGCTCCTGGCCTTTCGTCCAAGCTCCTCCCGAAGTACCACGGGCCCTACCGCGCGGTTGCGCAAACATCACCAGTGAAGTACGTGGTCGAACCCGTATCGCCGTATCCCGATCTGCGTCGTCGGGGGCGAGAGACTGTGCACATTGAGCGGCTGAAGCAGCATTACGATCCACCCACCTCTTGCTAGGTCGCCAGGATGGCTGCTCTTCAATTCCGGGGATGATTGTGACGAAGAAGATCGGCAGGCTGAAAAGCCCCGTTGCCATTTCGTGGCTCGTACCCTGTTCGTTCGCTGGCTGCGCCCTACCTGCTGGTGCTGAGTTTGTCACTGCTGCACTACAAGCCGAATAAACCCCCTTACAAATGCATCCCTTTCACTTTTGAATATCCTCGAGGAACACTGCTAAGAACAAATCGAAAGCTTTAGCCACAGACTTCTGAACGTAGCTCTGACACCGGATGAGAAGAAAGATTTAGAGCATTACGACGAGAAACAGTTTAGAAAATTGGTTCAAAAGCAAAGTAAAAAAACCTAGCTTTAATCAGAAAACAGCCACCTCACGCCAACAAGAGGGACCTCGCGTCTACAAATACCAGACATCACGGAAACTTCCACAAAATTAAACCAGTCCAATGTTGTAGACATTTCAAAAACATTAGGTAAAAAAGAAATGGGCGTGCTCAGCAAGGGCCTAAACCTTTGTGCCACGAACAACACAATAAATGAATTGGAGCTTCACAAGGGCCTCTCAGAATTTTCCCGACGAATGCGTATCAGACACTTTTCCGGAGACAACAGCACACCAGACACTGGGACGACCACACTTAGAGCCCAATCCACGTGGACTCCCGAACCAGAACAAGCCATAGAACTTGACACCTTAAAACTGTCAATAAAGAAATTACAAGCCAATCCAAGACATCCAAGCGACCTAAAAACATAACTGCGACGGAGAATTGTATAATTTCAAACCTTCTTTGCCGGAATGACATTGTTATTAAGGAAGCAGATAAGGCTGGAAGTATACTTATTTGGCCAGTACAAAAATACAAGCACGAGGCTTACTGACAACTAAAGAACCCAGAACATTAGCCTAAGCTAGATAACGATTCGACATTATCTTACACAGTGACAATTACCGACAGGCTGAAAGCATTTTTTGGCTGCTGAACTGATAACACCGTCAGAATACAGATGTCTTAAACCAAGCAACAAGACTGCGGGGCGCTTCTACATCCTTCCAAAAATTGATAAAATTCCATCCACTGAACTATACAAGGCTATTATCCCAGGTCGCCCGATAGTATCATACAACAACACCCGACAGAGAGCATCTCCACATTCCTTAACTAATTCCTTGGTGACTTGCCAAAAGCACTTCCGTCATTTCTACAAGATACGCTCCACCCGATGAGAATCATGGAGGACATTAATACTAAAGGCACATGACCCCATGACATAATTATCGCAACAGTAGTCGTCATGGCCAAGTACACCACTATTCCGATCCTCGATGATTTAGCTTCGATAAAACAAACGCTGTCGAAACGCAATGCACAACACTCTACTGAAGTCTACTTGTCTCTCCTTGAATAACTTGTAACACATAACTACTTAGAATTTGAGGAGAGTTACTACCTACAAATACATGGTACAAGCATGGGTACGCCTTTTGCGCCAACCTACGCGAACATATTTATAGGGATTCTAGAAACAGATTTCCCACTGCGCTGCACTGACAAGTCCCACACATACCTACGATACATAGACCACATATTCATAATATGCGAACATGGTCAAGACAGTGTAGGTAAATATGTAGCATTTCTAGACTGTTTTCATCCAACAATAAAATATTAAATTATGGTGTTTTACGTGCCAAAACCACTTTCTGATTATGAGGCACGCCGTAGTGGAAGACTCCGGAAATTTCGACCACCTGGAGTTGTTTAACGTGCACCTAAATCTAAGTATACGGGTGTTTTCGCATTTCGCCCCGATCGAAATGCGGCCGCCGTGGCCGAGATTCGATCCCGCGACCTCATGCTCAGCAGCCCAACACCATAGCCACTGAGCAAACAATAATAAAATTCGCATCGGAATCTTCAACTGAGCGCACTAACTCTCTGAACACAACAATATAGATTGACAATGGGGCGCTACAGACAACGCTGCATAGGAAACGTTTCGACAAAAAACAGTACCTAAAATATACGAGCTACCATCCCAGGCATTGCAAACAAAGCATCTTTAAAGGCCAAGCCACACTACTACGTCGCATTTGCATTGAAAACCAAGACTACATAGATAGACTCGTTCACCTTAAAGAAACACTAAAAAACAGAAACCTCCCAAAGAGTGACCTTCAAAAAGCCTACACCGCTGCAACCAAACTTGATCGAGCCGAGGTCCTCAAGCCCCGCCCGAGCATCACAAGAACAACAACGCCTCGTCTTACTACTAGATTCTCAAACGTACTCCCAAACGTGAACAAAATCCTCAGTAAACACTACCCAATTCTCACCAGCAACCAGAAACATAAGATTTTTCCGACCGGCCCAGAGTAGCCTACCAGAGGCAACGCTAATTTTAAAGAATATTCTTGTGCATGACAAACTAACGACAAATACGAAGTTGCGAACCAGTCCCTGTGGCCGCCCCTGGTGCTCTACATGCAAACATATTCAATCTGCTACTACAGTAAAAATACAGCGTCGAATTGCTCACACAAGGTAACTTCGGTATTCACCTGCACATCAAGCAACTTAGTCTACTGCCTCGAATGTGACGCTTGTAGCAAACAATACATAGGGGAGACTGGACAAGACATTCATACAAGACTCAACGGCCACCGCGCGGAGACAAAACACAATTTACCTAAGCAGTAGCCAGCCACCTTAATGAACATGGCAATTTATTCGACAAAGCAAGGCTCTATATATTAAAAACAAATGTCCGTTCACCTAGCGAAAGCAAATATACGGAATCATACCTCATACACAAGTTTAATTGCCACACCCGACGGGAATTAATTTGGCACGTGGCAACTTAGAATCTTTAAAAGCGGTGACTTAAATCTCCAATTCTCATATCATCAACCAAGGCACAAAACACATTATGCCACCAGCTAACCTCTTAACCTTACCTATTCCGCCATTTCAAAAACTTTTTTCCTGTCTACTACACAATTTAATATACTCTTTCATGTTTTTATGTTTACATCAACTGTACGACTCACTTTTCCTAAATACACCTGCCCCCGTTCGCTTCTGCGCACGTCACCTTCTTATTTGTTATTCCGGTTTCGGTCCCCCCCTTTCTTGTTTTGTATTTCTTGTTATATATATTTTTTGTTACCCCCTCACCAACACATTCCAAAGTCGCAGACGCCAGTATACATTTTTCGGCACCTAAACCACACAGGGTATCGCCATTTCTGTATACAGCCGTAATGACACCTAGGTTGAGCTACTGGGGCTAACGTCCTGGAAAGACCATGCCGCTGCCTTCGCGTTGCCTCATGCATTGCACCCCAGACTCCCGCCATCTCAACTCTTTCAAAATTGCTCGATGCATTCCTTCTACGCTACTAAAGTCACTCTTTCAACTGATGTCTTTTTGTGTGTTTTTTTTTTTTTTTTGTTAATCGCGCACTGACTGTCTTATCTGCTCTCCTGAAGCCACAAAAAGATGCCGCCAACGACACCCCTGAATGCTTCCTAACCTCTCGCTTCCCCCCCCCCCCTGCCTCTCTTTTTCTTTTCTTGTTCTTGCTTATCTTTTTTTCGGTGTCCCCACCCCCAGTTTTGCTCTGCTTTTCTTTCTTTTCTTTTCTCCCTGCCTTCCCACTCTCCCGCTCTTGTCCCCTCGTCTTGGGAGCTATGCTCACAGAGGTCAGGCGACAGCGCTCATTCTTCAAAACCCTTCAAAAAACTAACATGCCGTGGATAACGAGGCCGCCTTTGACGAAAAGAGGTCCTCCTATCGAAACGTTTACCAGCCTTTCTGAGGCACCTTAACCCTGTTCATAACCTTTATACCTTAGATGTATGCAGTATGTTGTGTTTGTTGATTTCGAATTTAAAAATTTTCCTTGATGTATGATGCCCTGAAATTTTAATGTATGGGGTTCATACTTCTGACCTTGAAACGCGATGCCATAAAAGTTGAATGTATTCTTTTTCTTTTGTATGCACAAATTTCAATGCTTGTGGATTTCTATGTTAGCATGATTTGCTGACCGCTACGTGAAGTGGCCTGTGCGGAAGCCGGCGGCCTTGTATAGCTGCCATTACGGCAGCTATTTCTGCAAGCCTCCAGCATCATCTACACGCGTGATGCGAATGAAATGTATTATTATTATTATTATTATTATTATTATTATTATTATTACATACGCGATCACCCTAAAAAAAACTTGCCAGTTTCGTCCGAAGGGCGAAGCACTGACTACGACAACAAGGTCTGTCGTTGCGCTTGTAATCTTGGAATTGCAATCTGAAATCTAGCTTGAAATGTTACTATGCGCGTATGCGGGGGCGCCAAAAGTTCTGGCACATTCAAATGCTTCAACACCCCATATACAACCTACCATCGCATCGCACAGACTCTACTGCGCGGCCCAGAAATAGCAGTGCCAATAAAATCGCATAATTTTCAGAGTGCGAGTACAATTCATGTTTTTTTTTTCGCTTTTTAATAATGAGATTTACAATAAAAGCTTATGGTATGAATTAATGTTTTCACAACGTTTGTTTGCGTGCAGCAATTCGAAAAACTTCTGAGGAATAATTCAATCATAACAAAGACCTGGTCGCAGTAACATTGTGATTGAGTGATGTAGCACATACGACATATATTAAAATGTAGCATACTTACACATGAATATATATGGAACGTGACGGTGATGGCAACGAAAAAAATTCATCTAGTGTCCGATTGCTATCGCAATAAGATCGCCTGTAAAGCGATATCCGTAGAGCCGACTGGGTTGTACCTCAAGACACTTCCAAACACAGTCCTATTTACAACCTTACATCTGCCCAGCAGCTAGTCCTGTTCGCTATAAAACGACTCTATGACACCTAAATAGCCTAACCGCAATAAATACATGTCGTCAATACCACAAGTCTCTTATTAAAGCAGACATTTCAATCCTTTCTACGCGTACTTTCCTAACCATCTGGTAGGCATAAGGAGGCCAAGTACTGCCACCTTGCTTATTTGAGTGATGACTGCGTGACGTGCCTATATAAGAGAGATTTTCGGTGGAGCCCGGCGATAGGCAATTCCTGTTAAAATGAAAACCGGTCTGCGTCATAAAACACGAATGAAAGTTTGTACCCTGCATCGTTGGGTCGTATACCGCATACCTCTCTCCAGCGGTAGATGCTACGTGGGGCAGTCTGGCCGCTGTCTAAACGCACGGCTACGAGAGCAGAAAACGCTGGTAGATTCAATAGCGGGGGGGTGGCCATTTGGCCAAGCGTTGTAAGCAGTGCAGGTGCGTGCCTGCGTTTGATAACACGTGTATGCTTGGTAGGGGAGGCACAAGGTGGCGGCGCGAGATTTGTGAGTCATATCACATTGGCAGGAAAGGTGATAACTGTGTCTGTACAACATCACTTGCCTTGTCCAAAAAAGAAAAATGTACTTGCAGAATAGTTTGCCACATTTCGATTAGATTGTGCTTGTACTGTTTTAACCTTGTGTGCGCATGCACCACCGAAATTTATATATTGTCACGTGGTGGTGACGTTAAAGAACACAGTAGCAATACTGTGAAAGACAGAACTAGCTTTTATTGCGCGAACCTGTGCCCACAAAGACAGGCTACACTTAAAGCACAACGATAGCGGCGAACACGGTCGGCTACCGTCGAAAATCTGATCAGCGCTATAAGAGCGTCGGCTTTTATACAGCAGTCGTCGAATGTTCCAGACTAATCACTCGGACCCGCGTGCCTTCCACAAAGTTCTACACCATTCGCGTCACGCGATGAAACCAGATAACACAAGGTTCGGCGACAACAGACAGCCGGATAGAAGCATCGATAACTTTCCAGAAACTTCGGATACATGCAGGCGCATCCCACGCCGTGCGATTACATTTGTTAGGCGGTGAAACGTGGTCGCCCGATAAAGATAAGTGGACGTGTCAATATTTACCTTCTCTCGCAGTAAAACCTCAGTTGATGTTTAGCGCTCGTCCTGTCGCTTCCTCCGTCTGTGTCCCTGTTATTTGCGCTAGTCTTTTGCTTAATGATACTACGAAGAGGCATAGTGTGAGGGGGGCATATGATGCAGTTTATCATAAGTTTATCAGTCAAGTACCATTAAGTTCACTTGCGCCATTGCTTTAACGGCGTCTTCAATAGAGTGGTAAATGTCTTTGTTCTTACGTATGTTCGCTGTAGGCTTCAGCGTGGGCCCAAAATTACCAATATATAGGACTGCAGCAATCCTATTAATATTGCTGCTGCTTTACTGCTAACGATATCCAGGCTAGTTCGCCTTAAATATAAAGCTTTAAGTACGGCTGAGACATTTCATCCCTCCCCATCGCACACATGGCTTATTTCGGCAAGGGAGTCGACAATAGAGCGTGGCAGATGTGTCGGTCTACGCATGCTTAATTCCAGTGCAGCAAAACCTCATGCGACTGTAATTATTCTCGAAAAAATCTTGGGCGCATTTCCCCAAGATTTAGCTTCGAGTAGCGGCGGTTCTAGCATCCAAGTGCATAATTTTATATTAAATTTTATGATTTCCTTCCTGTACAATTTCATATCACAATATTAGTTCGAACAACATTTTTTTACCTAATTATAATGTTTACCGAATAATAATCACAGCTGAGTTTATGTTCCAATAACACATAGTGCGACTTATCTTCGTTAAATGATCTTATTGATAAAAAAAACACGTAAGAAGCATGCCGTGAAGGCAATTTTGACGAAATAAATTAGACGCTGGTGCCTAGTCAACGCTAAGTCGCTTTAAACGGGCAATTTCACTATGAGTAAGAAGTGGTTACTGAAACACCAATAAAATATTTAATGTGAGCATAAATCGGAGCTCACGACAGAGAATTTTCCTGCAGCTTATGACATTTACACTAAATAAATAATATCTTCATCTCCTTAGCACTTACGCAGAGCAATAGGCAAAACAACATGCCGGCAGTCTCTAAGTAAAAATACTGCAAATCCGGACTTGCTTTAGCGGCGTCTTCAATCGAACGCTCGGTGCCTCCGTACTTACCGGTGTCGCAGTGGGCTTCAGCTTCGGATCAAATGTTACGATTATATAGGACTCCCGCAATCCTACAGATGTTCCTGCTGCTTCACTGCTAACAATATCCAGGCTTGTTCTTTTTATGCACAAATTTTTAGGTACGTGGCCTTTCGTCCCTTCGCGTCACACATATGGCTTAATTTGATGAGGAAGCCGACAGCCGAGCTTGACGTATGAGTTGGGCTACGCATGCTTAATGCTAATGCAGCAAAGTGTACAGCGACTGTAAGTGTTTTTGAAAAAGAAGCGTTTGGTGCATTTTCTCAATATACTCTATAGCTGCGAGTGGCGGGCGTTTTTGGCACCAAGGTGCCTAGTTTTATTATATTTTATTATTTCATTTCTGTGTTATTTTAGACAATACAAAGCATGGCTTAGCTTCTTTAAACGATCTCATTGATGAAAGAACACGTAAAAGGTATACCGTGAAGGCAATTTCAGCGACATAAATTGGACGCCTGTGCCCAGTCAACACTAAGTAGCTTTAAAAGAGCAATTTCAGCATGAGTAAGTGTGGTTCATCGAAACAGCAATTAAATATTTTATGTCATCATGAATCGGAGTTCACGATAGAGAATGATCCAGCACCTTGTAGCATTTACACTAAGTAAATAATATATTCATCAACTTCGCTGCTACGTAGAGCAATAGGCAAAAGAACATGCCAGCAGTTTCTAAGTGAAGACACTGCAAATGCGAACTAGGGGGCGTTCTCACATAAACAAACATCAATTTAGTGAAAGTTTCAGAAATCAAATTGTTATTGTTATTAGTGCTTTATCACTCAATGTACGAAAAGAAAACACGCAGACGCGAACGGAACAGCCGCTAACTTCCGAATAACCTTCAGTGTTAGATGTTCTCAATATATACAGCAAAAAAGAAAGAAAAAGAAATGAAGGAACGTATCTAATCACCTAATCGTTCACACGTTTTCGTTACTAAGCGCTTGTTACCAGCATCCCTCCAGAAAACTTATTTCTTTTCCAGAAAACGAAACAGATGGTGAGCTGATGGACTCACAATCATCACAATTCATTACTGCAGCTTCCAAAATGTCGGGTGTGCAGCAATCTTTGTTTCTAGACAAGACTGCAATGTTGTTAAAATACGGAGCACAGCCAGAGTCACGGCAGTGTAACACCAAGAGTCCATGTCCACCCTTCGTCACGTTCCTGCTGTGCTACTTTAACCGCTAGTTTAGGCATTGTCAGGCGTGCTTTCGTTCTGCCACACGATAGCGGCATTCGATACACAGTACCTTCGGCACATGCGTTGAATTTTCTTGTGTTTCTCGCGATCTCAATCGTCGAATTATATTGATGTCAAAGCATCGAATAACCCATTGGACGAAACATCCAGCGTCTGTAGCAGCGAAAGGCACCTAAATTGTGATTTGCTACAAGTCCACGCCACTGGCGTGCCTCGATTCGGCAGAGCCGGCGAAGGGAACACTTGCTGCCATACTGACGCGCCAGGTGTTGCGCGAGGGGAAAGGGTATCGCCGTGATGCCAAGTCACCATTGCTCTTGGAAGGATGTGTTATACCCCTGTCACAACGCACGCGTAATGTCATTCGCAGCCAATGAGATTGCGTCTTAATGCCATTTGTGTTGCTTCTGCACGGGCGTAGTGAAGGATATTCACGGCTAATGGCATTCGCACATTGAATGAGTTTCCCGAGCTCATGCAAGCACGACTTGTGTAATCTCGGTGAGAACGAAATGTGTTCACAGTAATGGTTTTCGTAATTGCTGTTATTATTGTTTATTACATTTATGACGTACAGTACGATAGTTGAAGTTTGTGCAGCTATGTTCTTGTTCCCAGTCTCCGACGGCGCGCTAGCACATCTTGTCCGCCATATTTACAAACGCTTGTCTGCTTTCTTTAAATTTATGCTTAGTGTTTTTAAAGTAGTGCCGAGCTAACGCGTATCCACCTACCACGGAAGCCAAATCTGCAGCTTGGTCTGCTGCGAATAGGAAGCGAAAAGTGCACTGAACTGAGGAGAAGACGCGGCGGCTGCTGAAAGTTTGGGAAGACCACCTCACCGATTTGCGCAGGGCGAAGCGCAACCTGAAAGTGTACATGCGGATCGCATGTCGAGTAACCGCGTGCGCAAGGTGCCGATAAACATCGCCATCGATTGCGAATGCCATTTTGTATAATCGTGTAGACAGGGAACGCAAGACTGCAATGACGTTCGGTAGGAATGTAATTTACTGTGAATAACATTACAGGCACCATGTGACAGAGGTATTATCTGCCTTGTCTTTTTCCGCGCGAGCTTCTGCTTGCGTTCTAACTTCGCCTCCGTAATCGCTATAAGGAAATGAATCTATAAAGAACAGAATAAATTCGAAAGGAAGAACGTTGGCAGTAATGAGTTTCGAACCTACGACCCCACTCAAAAGCGAAGTGACTTAGCCACTGGGTTAAAACCAGCGCCTCCCAGATAGCAGACCGGTGCACTCTGCTTAATGAGATCCTGCTACATGGAGCGAAATTTATGTTGCCAAGCCACGCGTGGCGAAAGTGGTGACGTCAGTATCACCGCGGCTTACTAGAGAGCGTCCACTTTATACTGTTTGGCAGTCAGGCAAGGTAGCACGATGTCATCTATCGAAGAACGCGTCGATCGATGACGTAATGTTACTTTGCAGGACGAACCTTGCGTGCTGCCTTGCAACGCGCTGTCCGACCTGACGAATCATGAAGAGAAACCAACCAGAAGAGAGAACGATGGTCGTCACCACGGTGAAGGAGCTCCCGTAGAGGTATGACCGGAAGCTCTGTACTTCAAAAATCACTGCAAGGCATTATTGCTTGCTCTGTAATGGCGTACTTGCTCTTGGACTTGATCTAGGAGCTACCCACAGAGCCAACGAGTTGTTCTTTGGTAGCAATGCGCTGAATAAGGGCAGCGGCTACTCCAATACCGGTAGCGTCCGTGGGAACTTCTGTGGGAGCGGTACGGTCTAAGTGTCAGAGAATGGGATGGGACGTGAGAGGAACCTTCAGCTCAAAAAACTGGCATCGCATTCAAGAGTCAATTAAAAGGGCACCTCCTGCTCAAGGAGGCATGTCAGCGGTTACGCGACTTTGGAAAATCCACGAATAAACCGGCGGACGTGTGTGCAAAGGCCAAGGAAACTGCGGAGCTCTCCTACTAAGCGCGGTTGTTCCAAGGCTTCAACAGCAGCAGTATTCGCAGGATCGGGTCGTATGCCGTCTTTATCCACAAGATAACCCAGAACCAGTGTTTGAGGCTCTCCAAAAATAGCATTTATTCCATTGCATATCTTTCTAGATACCAAAATATGGCATTTCTTCGAGTTGAGCAATCAAACCACTTTTACAAGCCGTCTGGCACAACATCGTGACATGTATTGTGTTCACTGGACCTGCACCCAAAAATCACTCCATTGTCTAGATCGCACATACACAATTCCCCTTCAAACTACGCCGTATGTTGTCCATGAAGCGCTCGGAAGTTACAGACGAATTACAGAGCTTGGATGGCATCCTAATAAATTTAAAAAATGCTTTTGATCCTACAAATGCCGTTTTCTCTCTGTTTTACGAATGGGAAATTGCCAGTTCCCCTGAGCTCATGTAGACAAACGAGAACTGCGATTCTGATGAAAGGCAGTCGACAGTACCATCAATATGTGGAACAGGATACAGGTCCTTTTTAATGATTGTGATGAGAGGCCAGTAGTCAACACAACATCGCCATGTACCATATTTCTTTTCATCACTGCAGCTGCCCACGGACTAGATGATTCGGGGGTTACATGCTTATGTAGTATTTCGCGGACTTCGTCTTTGATTACTTTGTGTTCCGATGGTGCGTCTCTGTACTGCTTCTGTCACAAAGGTTAGGCAGATCTCGTACCTGTGCGATGGTGTGCACGAGAAGGAGGAAACGAGCCATATAGAGGCGTTTATTGTACTCCGCATATTTCTCAATCAGCTGATCGATGACACGAACGTAATCCATTGTGGAATATCTCTTCAAGCCAGCTTGTTCTCTTGGTTGACTGAAGTCAAATGTTGCCTTGATTTTACTTGAAATGCTCCGGGTGAGTAATTGATACAATGATCAAAGCAAGTTAATGGGCCTATTGTTCTTTTTTCGATTCATTAACGTTTCCCATTTTATAGATTAGAATATTGTTGGCATTCGTCCTGGTGTCTGGTACGCTTTAAATTGTGAGGCATTGCGTATACAACTTTTCGTGGGGCTAGAAGTGCTTCCTCCTCTGGCTTGCACGAGCTCGAGCGGCGCTACTTTAGTGTATGGCCAACGCGAGCTGCGGAACAATTTGGAGGTGTTTCTTTTATCGTATTCTCCGAAAAATCTACGCGATGTGAGTTCATACAACGTAGTCGGGGAACCATTGTGCAGTCTGTGCAAGAACTGAATAAACTTATATAGGGGCCGCACATTTTTAAGTTTCAGTTGAGAATATTTATGTTGCGGTCCATAGTCAAACTGCAGAAACCACCGACGATGATTGTCAATCAAGGGAAAAATGCTTCCACGAACATGGTCGATATATGAAAGACAAGGGTAGTGCTTGAAAACGTGTATTTCTCACAGCGATGACATTCAGAGAGCGTCTGTTGTTTCATTGCGCAACTTCTTTGAGAGCAGGGCCGTTAACGAGTACGTCAGTAAGGGTAGTATAGTTGGCTATGCATATAAGTCAATCATTATAAGTGCGTCGTGTACAATGCCGCAAGTCCGAGTATAGAGAGGCGATTTCCATCTTTCTCATCCACAGCCGCCAGCAGCTATTGAGGCATTCGGCTGAAAACCTGCAAGGGGTCGTATGCTATCGTGTGGCGTCTTAGTCGGAAGCACCCTCTTCTTGGTGCTCCTGAAACTAAAACCACTGTAAACAGTCTAGACATGCCTTATACTGACCAAGATCGATGGTATTTGCAGGCCTCTTTTCTCTATCCCACAAGAAAAACGAACATCTCCTCTAGTTTCCTTGAATTCATTGCAGCATATATGTTGCAGTTGGCCTATCGACTACTGGCGAAATGGCTTAGAAGCTCCACGGTGTAATAACAATATAGAGTTGTGCTGAGGCCTATCGACTACTGGCGAAATGGCTTAGAAGCTCCACGGTGTAATAACAATATAGAGTTGTGCTGACACTCTTCCCAGAACGCCCCAAAAAAGCTGCTCGCTCGCGACCAGATTATGTTCGGCTCGCTTTCAGCTCGGTCGGCGCCGTCGTAGAGGGCGCTGCGAAACACGGTCCCAGTCTCGGCGGCAAGACACGTGCTGCGTCTTTCTGCTTGTATGTGCATTTTGAAGGCACCCTTTTTGATCGCGCGCATTTCATGTACTTCGCACCATGGCACCACTATGGCACAAGCCTACCACGATATGCTGCGCACATCAATAATGAATGCAACAAAGAGCCGGATTCGCTTTGAACTTGACTGGCGTTAACTAGCGTCACTCCATTTCACTGCAGCAGCGGCGGCAGAAAATACAAAAAAGTGGCCCGAGCGCCAGCCTCTCTGCAGTGCGCGGTTGCTCGAAACCCACATGATGGCTTACTGCCAATGCTCGGGTGAGCGGCGTCGATAAAGCAGACGCGCAACTCTGCTATCTTGCATAGCATATACCGTAATTCTACGCCGGTACAGCTCGGTCAGCACCGTCGTAGAGGGCGCTGCAAAATGCGGTCCCAGTCTCGGTGTTGGTGAGCATACGATGGACGCTCTCACGCGCGCAGTGTCAACACCTGAATGTATTTTCTTACACCGTGGTGGCTCAGTGTACTTAGAAAAAGAAGTGTTTCGCATGTAATGGGCAGTCCAATCGCGGAGGACACAACGTAAATATGGAGGCACTGCTCTCGGAGCAGCATCAGCCCTCGTAGTTTATCGGAAACAAACTTTTATAAGAGACGCAGAGCATCAATGTACTACGAAGAAAAGACAATTTGCATTTTCAAGCATTTTTGGCAAGCATGACATCCATAGGCTTTTGTGTAAGAACAACGACGAATATCCCTGTATTTTTTACGGAAAAATTTACAGTACGCGGTTGCAATTCTGAACATTGTCCAGGTTCTTTCAATATACGGAATGGAACTAGATCTTAGACATGTTTTGTATTAATAAAGGGTGTATCAATCCAATTTTAAAACACGTGGAAGCGCCGAATGTGTAATGTTATGCACTTTTCAAAGTAATAAAAATCACATGATACGTTAATTTCACCTTTCATATTGAAATTTGACGGACACGATACAGGGCTGAAATTAACATTTCTCTTCAATACACGCTTGAACAGTGATGGAAAACTAAAATTATCTTGAAATTCGAAATTTAAGATACAATTAATATATTTGTGGACGCAATGTGCCCACTAGCAAGAATTTGCTTCATGCTTGAAAGCCGTATTCCAGATTGGCGAAGCAAGTTGCATTCGCAACTCCTTACTATCGTTTCCTGTTTATTTTTTCCAAGCATGACCCTCATAATCTTTTGTGTAAGGACAACAACCATTATCACTAAATTATGTGCGGAAAAATTAACAATACGCGGTTGCAATTCTGAGCTATGTCCAGGTTACCTTCATTAAACCATGCGGAATGCAACCAGATCTTAGACAGGATTTGTATTATTTAAGGGTATACTAATCCAATTTTAAGTTACGTGCAAGCATCTGTTGTGTAATGACATGAACTTTCGAAAGTAATAAATAACATGAAACGTTCATTTCGCCTTTCATATTAGGAGGTCAGTGGCACCGTTAAAGGCTGGAATTAACAGTTCGCTTCAATACACGCTTGATTAGGGATGAAAAACCAAAATTATCTTTGAATCCGAAATTTAAGATACAAATAGTATTTTCGCGGATGCAACGTGCCCCCCAGCAAGAATTTGCTTCAAGCCTGAAATCCATATTCCAGATTTGGGAAGCAAAGTTGCATTCGCAACCCACTACTATCTTTTCCTGCTTATGGGGGGTGCTCTGGTTAATAAAAACTCCCTTCCCTCTATTGCTTGATGAAAGTGTTCCAGACGATATGAAATCTCTGCTAAGGCCTCTCACAAACACCGATGCCTCAATTGTCAAGCCCCAGCTAACATTCTCTTTGACCTATAGGCGAGATTGTTAGCTTTGTGTTTACCGAGATATCAAATGCACATGTCGTCAGTGCTCGGAATGTAAGGCCCTTGAGGATGCGAATGTAATCTCCTTCCTACTAATAATTTTGATGCATGGTTCTTTGAAATACTTTATAGGCTTTAAGTTTCGCAATGCAAATTCCTAATTACAATCCTCAAATTACAAAGCAAGATGAGACGATGAATGTGAACTTAGCGATGAATGTGAACACACTTAGCGCAGATAAGAAATTGCGACTTCACCATGTCGCCAATTGGGACACAAGAACTTGTGCTTGACTCAGTCGGCTTGACAAAGTTTCAATGTAAATATACCGAAATCGAAGCACTTAATGCGTAGAGTAAACCATGGTATCGATTCATTCCTATTCTTGCGACCGTCACTTTCGCATAATACGATTAAGACATGCATGGTTTACCACGTGCAAGCACAGCGGCAAATGGAACGGGACTAATATCTTGCTTCTACTGCGTGTGCGGCAGTTTATTGCTGCATGGCAGCCGCCTTTCGACAAATTTAGTCATCTGTTGTGATATTGTTTTAAAACGAAGAGTTGTTAAAGAACTGTCCTGGTCTTTGCTGAACATATCTGCGGCTCACACTGTAATTTTTCCGATTAGCTCAAACATTTAAAAAAAAGGAATAGGCTTACGTGTCTGAAGGCCCCGTGTCGTAAACGTTAGTCCACAGTCGCACACAATGCACAATGCCAAAGAGCTTTTTCAGACATGTGTCACATCACCTTATGGTGCGAGTCACATGACGTGCGTCACTTCGGGTGAGTCACATCGGCAGATTGCCTGTGTGTCACGCGGTGCGCACGGGCGAAAGCATGTTCCCGAAAAAAACACTAGCGCACACGTCAGATGGCAAGAGACGGGGAAATAAACCGAGCCACTAATAGGGCAAACTTGCCCACGCATTCATATATTGATCCTAATTGAAGGCCATGTTTGATTCAATTTATATGACGCCTGACTTAAACAACCTCACGCCGCGCTTTGACAATTCTTCGGCGCGTTCACGACAGGTGCCATTAGATGAAGTCAAGCACGGGCTTCAAGCTAGGATATATGTATGGATACGGGAGTTAGGGCTATCTCTTCCGGAGTACTGGTCTTAGCCCCACTGATTTCTGCTAGCCAGTCTTCCCTCGGCAAGCACCAAACAGCACCTTCGTCTTCGTCATATCAGTGTTCGCACCAACTCAACGCTTGCATTTGGGCACAATTTGCCAACAGAGTTTTCATAGGCATAAACAGTGCGTAAAACGAAATGTTGCACAGAATAAAAATGAAGCTACCAGTTCACATGCCAATTTTCTAGCCTCCTGTACAACATCCTGTCGTTGTACGAGTTCTGCGCCCAGACCTATGTTACCGGCGTCTGCATGACCTTCAGTCTAGGCCTGTTCGCCAAGTGTCCAAGAATTAGCGGTCGAGCCAGGTAGTGGCACAGCTCGGTTAAAGTTATTTCCTGTTCAGCGCTCCAAACGAACTGTGTATCGTCTTTTGTAAGACGAGTAAGTGCTTCATCAATCTATGAAACATTACTTATAAAGCGTCCGTAATACGCACACAGACTCAGGAAGCGTCGGACACCTACTGGTAGGGGTTGTAAAAGCGGCCTCCGCGGCCGCTTCAGCAAGATCGGCATGGACACCTTCCCCGCTCACGACATGGCCGAGAAACTTCAGCTCATGGTAGCCGAAGTGGCGCTTCTGATAGCTTTAGTGTAAGACTAGCCGATGACATTGCCTTAAGTACTTGCCGTAGTCGAATAAGGTGTTTGGAAAGGCTGCCTGAAAAAACAAACATATCATCTAGGAAGACAATGCAGCTTTGCCACTTCAAGTCGGCCAGCACAGTGTCCATCAACTGTTAGAAAGTTGCTGGGGCAGAGCAGAGACTGGACGGAAGCACCCGTAACTCGTAAACACCATCCAGAGCGACAAAGACACATGTTGCATGGTCCCGCTAGTAAACCACAACCTTTCACTACGCTATTCAAATCAAGGGATGAAAAAGGTATAACTCGCCGTAACCGGTCGAGGGAGTCATGGATGCATGGAATTTGTGGTTGTTGATACTTCACTAATCAACACAAAATCGAAGCGTGCCATCCTTCTTGACGAGCACGACCGGTGGTGACCACGGACTGCTTGAAGGCTGGATAACGCCATCGTCAGTCACACATCCTTACTTGTGTCTTAATGGCCTCGCGTTTTTCTGCGAGACACAGTACGGCTGCTGGTGGATAGAACGGGCATCGTCGTAGGTGCTTATTCTGTGCTGCGTGATTGGCGTTTGACTAAATTTAGACGAAGAAGCAAAGAACGCCTTCAATTCAGATAATAGCAGCCGTAGTGCCTTCTTTTTCTCCTCCAGCAGCTCATTGTTGATGTCAGGGCCTGTGAGCAAGGCTTCATCGCTGTGGTTTTTCAGATGCGAAACACTCATTAAGGTCCTCCAAGGCGTCAGCGTAGGCGATGGCAGTGCTGCGAAAAAGGTGTCGAAACTCATTGCTAAATTTGTAAGCAGTACCTCAGCCCGGCCATCCCGAAATGCAGTGATGCCTTGTGTCGCAGAAATTCCCAAGGTCAGCAAAAGGGAAATGTTGCCTTCTACTAGGACTTCACCTTGCCCACCCCTTCTAGTGCCACCTGAACCGTAACGGTTGAACGGGGCGGTATCGCCACGCTGCGGTCTGAAACGCAAAGACCGGCTCTATGGCCGCAGGCATCATCTTGTGTCGTAGCCCTCCTCGAAGACATGATGTAACGCTTCCTGAGGCTGATGATGGCAAAATATTCCTGGAGAAAATCTATTCCAAGTATTAAATCACGGGAGCATTCACGCAGAACACTGCAGCTGACGAGAAACGTGGAATTCCGGATCCTTATTCTAGCAGTGCTCAGGCAAAGCGGTGCGACAACGTGTCCGCCAGCTGTACGAACATGCGTCCCAGTCCAAATCATATTAGTTTTCTTGAGAAGGCGCGCCAATTTTCCGCTAATAATGAAGTTACCAGCGCCAGTGTCTACTAGCGCACTAACATTTCAACAATCGACGAGCATAAGTATGTTCATTGAGAACTTGTCTTCTGGCTGAGGTACAGGTGTCCTCAAATTTGTCGATATAGGGGTCGTCAAATCTACATCGCCTCAAGGTCGCGGCGATTGAAGGTCTTCAGCACGTCGCGTATCAGCGTCCTCGCATCGAAAGGTCGCTGACGTCGGTTTTCAAGGCGAGAATTCCGGGACCATCCCGGCGTCATTCTTGATGTACTTTCACGACTTAGATAAGATTGCCGTGGTGATGATGATGCCCACTGGTGTCTTGGTGAATGTGACGCGCGCTGCTGGGCAATGAAATCTTCAATTTCGGGCGGTCTCTGTAAAAACCACGATCGAGGTGAATGGGCAGCAAAACTCTACAGTACAAGTTGGCGTTAGGGGCGTTCTCGGTATACGTGACCCGCCTCACCACAATGCTAACAAAGCGGTCGTCGGTCGGACGTGTGCCAAATGTCCGATTTGCGCATGACAGGGTGGTCATCGTAAACATAAGGAACAGCCTGTGCCGAGATTGTAGCGCGACGAATTGGGGGGGGGTGAGGGGGGGCAACGGGAGCTAGCGGCGCTGATGCAGGGATGCAGCACCTCAATGTGTCTCCACAAGTCAGATGTGAGAGATACCTCGCCACAGATGCTAGTGCCGCCGATGTAGGAAAGCTCCGCCTCAAGGCGGCACCGTAAGTTGTGCGCCGAAATTCACTCGCTTGGGGTGTCTTTTCGAGATGAGGTTGACGTACCCCGAGTGTACGCTGCACTTCGTCATGCATGATGTTGGCGATGTAGCTCCTCGTGGTTGCTGCTCCCGGTGCAGCTGTTGGAGCTCGTCACGCACTACAAAACGTAGATCTCGCGCAACACTTCAATGTCAGTTGCAAAAGCTCCCAGACCGATGGATGTCGAGGCACCATTTACTTGCCGCTCCTACTGGTCAGACCGCTGTTGCAGCGCCTTTTTCAAAGCGATGGTTTTCGTGAGGACCTCGGCAACCGTCCTCGGCAGACTACGAACAACACCGAAAAGCTGCTCTTTGACACCGCGCATCAAATGACGGAACTTATTTGACGCGTTAAGTTAAGGCGCTCGAGCGCGCTCTAGCCAGCAGAGTGCGCTCTTGTAAACTTAACGGCTAAAAAGCGACTTCCGGTGCGTGATTGCGGAGCGCGCTCTACGCGCCCCACCCTGGAAACGGTGCGCGAGAGCGCGCACCTGCTACGGCTGTTAACTGTTACTTTTTTTTTTGTTCTAAGAAGCACGCTGTTGGGCATGCCCACTGGCTGGCAGACTACTGAGTTCTTTCTGCCGACGCGGCTGTAGTGAAATGTGTGGGCAAAAAATTATGCGGTTTTACATGCGAAATCCACGATCTGATTATGAGGCAGGCCGTAGTGGGGGACTCCGGAAATTTGGACCACCTGGGGTTCTTGAACGCGCACCTAAACCTACGTACACGGGTGCTTTCGCATTTCACCCCCGTCGAAATGCGGTGGCCATGGCCGGGCTTCGATCCCGCTACCTCGTGCTTAGCAGCCCAACACCATGGCCACTAAGCAACCACGGAGCGTAAATTTGCGGTAGCCTATTTCTGCATTTTTACTTATTCTCGACACATTTCGCATATTAGAGCGCAGCTTCCCGAGTCTGATTACCGATTCACCATAGCGCGGTGCACTTATTGACATCGACCAGACGGGCCACCACCGTCGTTTGCTTGAGATACAGTGGTACCAGCGCAGCGATGAAATAGAATATTGTCATTATATTGCTAAACATAGAAATTTGCGCATGTGTCCTGCGACGCTTTAATCTCAGGCGCGTCGGTATATGTACGGCCGGCACCCTAACTAATCATGGCGACCTGGAAAATCGTATACGATCGATGCGGTTTGTAACTGCTCGATTTCTGTGTATATGGTTCTCGCTTTTCGTTAACTATGTCACATAGAGACGGTTTGCGCATCCTATAAAGTATTGTAAGAGTAAACTCTGAGTGCCCAATCGCTGATTTATAGAGCGTGACGTTTCACGCAAAAACGTGGGTGCCAGAGAGAGGCGGTTTCTTAACGGGACCACTAAAGCAAACAATAAATTAGTTTAGACTAACAAAGAATTGTTTGAGAACCCTGCAGGTAGTCGTTTCAAAATAATAGTTTGATAATTAGATGATAAAATGAAGGCCGAAGTATCAGCATTTGAATTTCAGCATGAAAGCCCGACGCCGGTACCTCATTGTGATGTCAGGGATTCCAAAGTATGTTTTCGTATTTGGGCCGCGTTGGCTGACTAAAGGTTGCCGAAACTTGCTATGTTTAATATTTGGTTTTTTTAGAACACAATGTAGTCAACCTGTATCGCTATATAAGTAATTAAGTAAGCCCTAAAAATGCCATCAATATCCAAGACGTCACAGCAACCAGGTGCGGGAACTTCAAGGAGGCGTCGCCACCCGTCTTTCGTTCTTGCGCTTTTTCTGGCTTACCAAGCGTCTTATCGCGGTAAGCGTGGTCTTTTTGGTGTCGTAGAAAGGTAATTTACGGATGCAGAAGAAATCATTTTTCTCTTTAGTGTCCCTTTAAGCTGCTCGCTGAAGGCACAATCGCTTGGTTCTCCTTTATTGTAAGATGTAAATGCTCCGTCTCGGGAATTAAAAAGAAATCGAAGGATAACAACTCCTACAGAGCCGCCCATCTACGCAGTGGGATTTCATTGAAGGGGCGCGCCGGCAGGTGCCACTGGCAGCCTCCGGGAACAGGGACGTACCGATGTTGGCGACAGGCAGTTTTGCTGCTTCCCGCTTATTGCGTGGGCACAGTAGGAACTGACGAGCGGGTGATTTCAAGTACCAAGTCCAGAACTAAATTATAAAGAAGTTTTATTATATCCGTGTCACACGGGAAACTCGGATGTCCTTCAAACTTGCTTCCCTTAAAGGACCGCAAGGGAATTTCACCACAAAGGAGTTAGCTCCGTGTCACACGGCCTATAAGCGAGCTTTTGAAAGCTGCCGCTGGGGGCTCATTAGGCGCTGCTCACCTCGTACGCAGTCATGAAAGAAACACGTTATATATTGCTAAAAAGTTTTGGTTACTTGTCTTTTCTTACAAAATACAATTATTTATGAATTGCATTTTAAAAATGTTATCTATCTTAAAGACATACAAAAACGAGCATGTACTTAACATAGCAGCCATTCCGAGAACGCCCGGTTTGAGAGTCGAATGTAGCTGCTCAACTCAAATATCTTCGTCAGTGCTCAAATACTATATTATATGCAATAAAAACAGTTATAATTGCTGGTAAAAGTGAAATTAATAAAATTGAGGGTGATTTCTTGACTCGAAATTCAAGCATGCTGGGAATAAGAGTACTCCCTTGAGTCTGCGAGGGGGATCTTCCATCTCCTTTCGCTAGGAACTTCCTTAAACTTCCTTTGCTAAAGGACTGCCGTGTGACACGGCGCGCATCTCCCTCGAGATAAAGACGTCCTTTGCTGAAGGGAGTTGAAAGGACTTTAGCCGCGTCCGTGTGACAGGGGTATTAGTCCCGATTGCTTACTCCTTTACTTCAGCTCTACCGGTAGCAGATGCGCGAACACATCGGTTCAGATATGCTATAGCCTTCGCTTAACTGGACGAACACGTGTATGCTCAAAGTTGACGCGAGCAGCTTGGGAGGGCCGATGTTTGTTCCTTTCAACTTCTAAAACAAGTTACGACTCATTGAGGGTGTGACAAGCGAAGGAACTGAGGCTATCCTGTTGTCGGTTCCCTCAGCGGCCAATCGCGCTGTGTCCCATAAAACGACAGTCGGAATACAGATTCTTTTCGTCAGCATTAGTGACACAAAAGCCGGTCACACAACAACTACTTGCGGTCGCCAGATACATTGTTGTAGGCAGATCATGAAAAAATTGTCTCCCAGCTACAGAGTCAGCTGACTAGACGACCGATCATTGGCGTCTTGTCGGTGTCCTATCGGCCTATGCAGCGTTACCGAGGCTTAAACGAGTACACGTAAGGTCAGGCATACGCTACCACCGTCAGCAAAAGAGGGCGTACGTCTTAAGAAGGCTTCGTCAGCAACATGCTGTTTATTGAACTCTTACCCAGACTGACGTATAGGGGTTCTTCCCTTACAAAAATTTTATAGAAAGTCCATAGACAGTCTATAGACATTTGTCTATAAAGTCTATAGACCGTCTATAGACATTTCTTTAGACTAGTCTATAGACTTATGGCCATACACTTTTTATAGACTAGTCTATAAAAAGTCTGAGTTTATAGACATTTCTTTAGAGTAGTCTATAGACAGTCTATAGACTTATGGCCATACACATTTTATAGACTAGTTTATAAAAAGTCTGAGTCTATAGACTGTCTATACACTGTCTATAGACAGTCTATAGACCTATGGCCATACTTTTATAGACTAGTGTATAAAAAGTCTGAGTCTATAGATTGCCTATAGACTGTCTATACACTTATGGCCATACACTTTTTATAGACTGGTCTATAAGAAGTCTGAGTCTATAGACGGTCTATAGACTTATGGCCATACACTTTTTATAGACTAGTCTATAAAAAGTCTGAGTCTATAGACTGTCTATGCACTACCTATAGACAGTCTATAGACTTATGGCCATACTTTTTACAGACTAGTCTATAAAAAGTCTGAGTCTATAGACGGTCTATAGACTTATGGCATACACATGTTATAGACTAGTCTATGAGAAGTCTGAGTCTATAGACTGTCTATAGACTTATGGCCATACACTTTTTATGGACTAGTCTATAAAAAGTCCAAGTCTATAGAGTGTCTATGGATTAATTAAAATTCATGTTTGTAGACAGTTGTCTGCAAAATGTCTATGGACAAGTGTATAGGCTTAAAGTTCTATTGTAGACTGAAGTCTATAGAATGTCTATAGATGACATTTGTCTGTAGACATTTTATACACTTCAGTCTACAAAAGTAGAACTATATATACAGTTCTACTTCTGTGGACTGAAGTCTATGGAATGTCTATAGAAAAATGTATATAGATAGTCTATAGACATTCTATAGACTTCAGTCTGCAAAAACAGAACTTTATAATCCGATACACTTTTTTCTATGACATTCTGCAGACATTTGTCAACAAACATAAATTTTTATTAACCTATAGACACTCTATAGACACAGACATTTTATAGACAAGTCTACAAAGAGTGTATAAGGCCGTAACCCCATAGCGGCTATCTACAAGTTAGTTTAAATTTTTTTTTACATGCGGTAGCAAAACGTTTCGAATGTATTTATGCATGTGCACCTGTTTCTTTTCATCTGCACTTATGCATTACCGTTAGTAGATTAATAATACTCCTGAACCAGCTGTACTTTCATATATGTTGCATAAACAGAAAGAACTTATATAGTGCTGTATCATCCAGTGCAAAAATAAAACAAATGCACCGGCAATGCATTAACCGTTTTTATTGCTCGATATAATAGATGAATTCCTTAAATTCATGTCTTATGCTATTATGGAAACAGATTAAATATTTATACTACTCCTTGGCAAGCATGGTCGCCAGGCTGGCCTTGACCTTTGTGTCATTAGTCCCAAAGGTGCTGCAGGTGTATGCTACAAATAAGAAGATGCAGCAATATGAGGCAACAATAACAAGTGTGTATTTTTTGTATGTTCATTAAGCAGCTTAATATATTTGCTCAAACCATCTAAGTCAATACTTAATGCGGTTTAACTATGACTAATGGCTGCTTGTCAATACAAATCAGTACCTTTATACAATGTTTTATTGCATGGTATGGTAAACAATTAAACAGTCACAACTGCTGCTCGTGCCAGCAACAGTATGTTCCCTTTTATGAAAAGTCCATATATGATGCATTAATGTACTTATCCCAAATGATCTCTATATTTATTGCTGAAACGTTACCCATTTGGGCTGTCTGTACACTTTTTTGGCTGGTAGTTAAGTATGCCCGTGCAGAGGGATATCTTCGGAAGACGTGACTCGAATATTCACAGTATCATGCCTAAGATTGTAATTTATTTTGCTTAATACACATTTAAATGCCTTTCTCATACTTTTAAATGAATGGGTCATTGGCCATAACTTGAACAGAAGGCAGATGGGTTGATTGTATTGATATGGTCACTTAATTTCTTACAGGTAATGAGGCCTCTTGGGCATGCTAACAGGTTTCCAAGTTAGGTATACCACATAAGCCCCCGAAATACCACACGAGCACTTTGTGTCATGGCACGACAGATATGTACCTCCTAGGAAACAGAACTGATAGTATAGTTCGAATGAATTCTATCACAGTAAATTATTTAAGGTGCTTTGAATGATGAACATTTTTTCTAGGCTATCGAGGTTCAGGACGTTTAGTTAACGCAAAAAAAAACATATTGAATAAGCAATGCCTTGTCAGTATGCTTGATTTTCTTTTTTTTTCAATAAATAGAACCAATATCCCTCAATTTTTATGAAGTGAAACGTTTTAGAAATATATTTAATACAGAGATTCTCTGGAAAGTTTGTATGACATATAACGAGACAGCATACCTATGTGGCCATTTTAAAATTTCCCGATCTTTTTCCAAGCCTTGCCTGGCTGCCTTCATGAAAATTTTCTGGCAATCTATGACGCCTGCAGCTTAAGTGAAATAAAAAAATATTGTGGTTTAATGCTTGCCAAGTACTGCCACTCCATAATATTTAGATAAAACGAATAACACGTCAGTCACTTGACGTGTAGTATTAGATGCAACTGACTTGAATCCCTTGTTTAATAAACCTGACAAGGGCTTCGGCAAGTTCGTAATTGATGGCCACACGAGTACAGCACGGAAGACACAGAGACACACGTAAAGCAAATGCAACAATGAGAGGGAAAACTATTCAATTAGTTATTTTTACGGTTCAATAGTAGTTTTCGATATATTATGCTCTCATCACTTATGCCTCTAGTTAACTTTGTTTACCTCTGACTAAAGACTACATGGCAATATTAATCAGTACCATAATGATGTTTCGTTATATTACAGTATGATAAGCAGTTAGACAACCGTAATGGTAGCCGGTGCCAGCAACGGTACGTTTCGTTTCAAGACAGGTTGACTCGACACACAGTGTACTTATAAAAATAAAAGAAATGCGAGAATCCCAAACGATTCCTATAATAATAATTGTTGAAACAAAGATACCCGGCTGGACTATGCACATTTTTCAGGTGTTATTGCAATATGCCCGTGCCGAAGGAACATGCTAAGCATACTGACTGCAGTTTTGAACAATCACGTTAGCATTTGCAAATTATTTCCGCTTAGGACAGTCTGCAATGTCTCTTTTCTCATACTTCGAGATGAATACATTTGCCACACTTTCAGTAGAATGCACATAAATGGGGGCGTACTGATCAGGTTACTTATCAACTAAAACATGTTACGATCTCACAGGCGTGTTCATAAGGGTAGAACAAATGCAATGTCCACTGAATTACTTGAATAATCTGTGCGATATCTACTAAGAAAAGACCACCGAATTGATAATCTGGCTCTTTTTCCTTTTGTACAGCGCATATAGTATGCAGTCTGTCCAAGACGACGGCACTACATGCAACAGTAATGAAAACCGGTACACTTATTACGCACGACAAGGGCTTCATACCATGCACGACTAGCAGAATGCGAATCTGCGCCAGCAGAAGCCTAGTGATTAGGAGCACGTAAACTGCATAACGGCGAAGCATCGAAAGGCGCTTAACGCTTTTCATATAGCTCGAAAGATAACTTCTGCTGCTAAACTGTTTTAAAGAAGAGACAAGAAACACATCTTCCAACTACCGTCAAACGCAATGCCTTCAGTTTGAAACGTGCTTCCCGGAGCGACTAATTTATTGTTCTCCAATTTTTTTCAGCTAAGTTGCGAAGCTGCGAGTGACTGAGCTTATCTCAGGTTTCATGCTCCAAAGGCGTTTGTGGTTGCATATAAATAGACTGGGTGAATCTAGAGATTTCTGCTTGATATTTCTTCAAGTTTCGTGTTTTGCTTGCGGTAACTTCCCAAAATTATTTAGATTGGTTGCCAGGAACCTTAAATATACTGCTACTTTTAAACAATGCGAAAACGGCAGCGCACACACTACTGATGCATGCCCCGAAAACATGGCATTTCATCCGAGTACGTTAGCAGTTATTCAACTATACGTGTCTTTCTGAACATTCTTGATGCTAACACAATTTCGAGATATATACGTAAAGCGTGTCACGAGAATTTCACTACAGATGCGGCGCAGCATTCATCGCGGCCGGATCAAGCGCCACGAAATGAGATCTACCACACTGGCTGCCCAACATACACAATCCGCTTAGTGGTAGCTCAGTATCAAGTTAAAACATGGTGTACTTCCTTCTTTACGCACCTAAACTATAATGCTAAAATCAACAAGCCCGAACGATCGCTCGCCGGAAAACATTCTGTATAGTAGAAGCGAGAACAAGAGCGCCTTATGAAACCATGTCAACGACAAACCGACACTATACCCGAGTCGCCTGCGCTACATGCAGCCGCTTCGCGCTAGGAAATGCGCTCACATAATCATGAGCTATTGACGCAAAACATATTTGCTAAAGCTTACCGTTCAGTGTAGTTGACGTGTGATGCCACAAAGAAGACACGCATACACAGACACCAACGTTCAGGCAGACACCGCACATCGGTACAACCGTTTACGTGCCTGGCGCACTCGTTGAGACGGCGCACCGCCGCGCATGCGCAAGAGCTCCGAGCATGCGCAGGAGCTCCGCGCGCGAGGGCGTGCGCGCTCGGAGGAGTGTGAGCGCCTTTTCCTCCTTCATTTGTTTTTTGTCTCTTTCTCTCTCTCTGCGCGCAATGTGAGTCGGAACGGGTGGCTTATTCATCTTTATAACCATATTCATCTTTTTTCATGGACGAAGGAAATGCGCTGGCAGGTTGTATGACAAACGCTGTGGGCTATCGTATGAGACTGGAACGCTAACATGAATGCACTGTTTGTAAAAGCCGTTACAGGGCCCTTCAGACGTTTCAGACGCATTATTGCCAGCGTCGATTAGTAATACAGCGTACTTGTAGCATATCTTCCAGCGTACCGCGAAATGTGATGCCCGCACGTATGTTAGTGCTAATTTTCTGTTCCGATGATAGGTCAAAGCAGTCATTACAGCATTGAGGTACTCACATGCGTGGCTGCGCAGGCATACCGCCGGCGATATACTGGGTGGGCTCAGAGAATTTGGCACCTATTTTAAGTGAATGAGAAACTTTGATGGGTTTATAGTGCAGGATATCAGTCAACAAAAAACCGCGCGATGTTAGTGACGCAGCCGAGATATGAAGACAATGTGAAAAGTATCCGAGAATCGGACGACACACAACGCGAACACCACATGCGCGACATCGGTTCATCGCACATTCACAAAATCCGCGTTGTCAGCTGCAAACATTACAAGTGTCTGTGCTGTTAGCTTGATGCCTGTTTGGAATCCAGTTGTAGCTGAAGCTGGTGTTCATAACATCTATTATAACAATTGGATCGGCGTTTTGCTTTCTTTATTCTACTGCCGCAAAAGTGATGCGACAACTGTGAAGACTGTCTTGGCATTGCCGAGAGCGACTACGTAGATCATATCATGTGGTCAACAAATGCGGAGGCATACACTATGTGTATACTAATGTCTACAAATAGGCTCTACAGCAATCTCAGCAGTTTACAACTTCAGAGGCTTATATCAAACGCAGCTACATATTATCCACCGGTACCTGCGCTTGGTTACAGCGTACACGGGTTGGGCCCAGATTAACGATGTTTGTCTATTGTTAATCTACAGACATGCAAGTCCACGACAACTCAGAGGCAGACCAGATGGTGAATTCACCACCTGGTCTGCCGGCTTTCGCCACTTATTCACCACGTTTGCCACATCATCACCATCTGACCTTCACCACCTGGTCTTCACGAAGTGTACGTCCGGGAAGCAGCCAGGTTTAGGGCCTTCGGGTGCCTGGAAGACCTTGGTGACTCGGGCGATGCCTGCTCCGCCGCGATCCTTGTTCGGGGCAACTGCACCGAACGCAGATTAGCAGTCAGCACGGCTTGCCCGCCGCGCCGGGGTTGCGCTGCCGTCGTGCATGAACCAGTGCCATATCATCGCGTTCGCAGAGGGCGGGGGCTATGGGAACTCGGAATTACATATTATCGACTTTCTTCTATAGACATTCAATACACCGGGAGTAGAGAAAAAGAAATAGAAACCTTGTCTACAAAACTGTATCGGCTTTCGTCTACACGTAGTCCATATAGAGGGGAAATAGTCAAAGAAGAAACAAACACCTTATCGAATTTTTTCTATAGACCGTCTATAGACTGCGAGTAGACAAAAAGAAATTGAAATCTTATCGACTTTCGTCTATAGAAAGTCTATATACAAAGTATATGGACACAAATATATAGACATTGTATCTACTTTCGTCTATACGTAGTCCATAGAGGGGAAGTGGGCAAAAAAGAAACGAACACCTATCGACTTTTTTCCGTAGACCGTCTATAGACTGCTAGTAGACAAAAAGAAATGGAAACCTTATCGACTTTCGTCTATAGAAAGTCTATACACAAAGTATGGACAAAATGGATAGAAACAGTATCGACTTTCGTCTATAGTTAGTCCATAGAGGGGAAGTAGACAAAAAAGAAACAAACACCTTATCGAATTTTTTCTATAGACCGTCTATAGACTGCGAGTAGACAAAAAGAAATAGAAACCCTATCGACTTTCGTCTATAGAAAGTCTATAGACAAAGTATGGAAAAAAATAGATAGAGACTGTGTCGACTTTCGTCTGTAGGTATTCTATAGAGGGGAAGTAGACAAAAGGGAAACAAACACCTTATCAACTTTTTTCTATAGACCATCTATAGACTGCGAATAGACAAAAAGAAATAGAAACGTTATCGACTTTCGTCTATAGACAGTCTATAGACTTTGTATCAACAAAAGTCCAAATCTATAGAAAGGAAAGGTCATCTATGAAAAGTCTATAGACTTTCTATAGACTGTCTCAAGTCATTTTTGTAAGGGTTCGATTGATATTTAATTTCTTTCAATCAGACAAAGGCGGCTACTACCTGGTTCACGTTGAACACTACGGACGAAGAACACACCGCTTCCTGTTTGAAACACGGAGTTTCAACCGCACACGCTGTTCACCCTGTTCGCATTCCACCGGCGTGGAACTATGGTCGAGTTTCAAAGCGGTATGTGGCAGTCGTTTGCGGCAGTACCCATCTGTGCACTCCTCCCGAATTACTCGATCAAGCCATTTTATGATCAACGAGATCAGGGAGCGGGCGTGAACACTTCCAAAATGTTTCACGACATTTCCGCTGATATAGGGCGCAGGAGGCGTTGTGCTGTGAAAAAAGCTTAGGCTGCTAGGAGCGTAGGAGAACACGTATTTTTTTCTTTACTGATATCTCAGGGACCCCAGCCAACGGGCGTTTACAATTTAAGGCCACGGTACACGTACGCTTGCCGGCGCTTGAAAGCTCGCGCCCCCAATCGCGCGACATATGGCGCGCGCCGAAGAGTGACGCGAGGGCAGATATCTTCTCCAGACAAATATCGGTGCTCTCGCTACCTCATAAAAATACGAAACGATGTCTACGAAGGCGAAATTAGTGAGCCAAGCGGGCGGGCGCTGGCGTGTGTCTTGTAGGTTCAAATCTCCATTCGTCGCGAGGCGCGCCAAACGCAAGGCGCACGGGCGCGAGCTTTCGCGCGCCCGAAAGCGTACGTGTCGTTTCGCCTTTAGTCTCTGAGATATACACAGATGCTAACGGGCTCACAAGACAATACTTCATTAAGGTACTGCACGCCCACATATGCTTCGGGCACCCTGATGTGTACACGATCAGACGTCTTATTTGCTCCTACTTTACAAACAAGCTCTTATTTGCGCTTTCGATAAAGTGTCTGTCGTAACGTGCAGTGTAACGACAGATACCATGATGTGAACCTTGGAGAAAAGGTCGCTCATTATTCGAAAGCTATTCCAAAAATATTCGACATTCGATTCAATATGTTTCTGTCACTATTCGATTCGGTCTCAATCGCACAGCCGCGGCCCTAACTCAAAGTGGGTGCTGTACTCTCAGTTCTTCGAGCACATTCGGGAAAACTGAATACTCGCGGTATTTCCTGTTTTAATGCGTATACGAGGATCCAACTTCCCGATTCAGCGAGAAATGTTAAACTTTCGCCCCATTACCCATAACATATTGTCACGTGGTCGTGACGGCAATGAACACAGTAGCAATACTGTGAAAGGGTAAACTGGCTTTTATTGGGCGAACCTGTGCCCACAAAACAGGCTACACTTAAAGCACAACGAGAGCGGCGAACACAGTCGGCGATCGTCGAAAATCTGATCAGCGGGTCCAGCGCGTCAGCTTTTATACAGCAGTCATCGAATGTTCCAGACTAATCGTTGGGACCCGCGTGCCTTCCACAAAGTTCTACACCATTCGCGTCACGCGATGAAATCAGATAACACAAGGTTCGGCGACAACATACAGCGGATAGAAGCATCGATAACTTTCCACAAACTTCGGATACATGCAGGCGCGTCCCGCGCTGCGCGATAAGATTTGTTAGGCGGCGAAACGTGGTCGCCCGATAAATATAAGTACACGTGTCAATACCCCCCTCTTAAAAAGCATCGACCCGATGCTGCAAACAAACGAAAGTAATAAGGAAAAGCACTCGTAGCAAAGACGACAACAAAATAAGGAAGTTCGTCAGCGTCCATAAAAGGGTTTAAGGCGCACCACGTGGACCACTTCAGATCGTGCGCGGCGCCGCTGTGAATGCGAAATGCCGTCTGGCACGACCTCATAGTCCAGCGCGCCAATACGTCGGATAACCTTGTAGGGTCCGAAATAGCGTCGCAGTAGCTTCTCACTTAGTCCTCGTCGGCGTATCGGGGTCCATACCCAAACACGGTCGCCGGGCTGGTATTCGACGAAGCGTCGTCGCAGGTTGTACTGTCGGCTGTCGGTACGCTGCTGGTTCTTGATCCGTAAGCGGGCGAGCTGTCGAGCTTCTTCGGCGCGCTGGAGATAGGAAGCGACGTCAAGATTTTCCTCGTCAGTGACGTGAGGCAGCATAGCGTCGAGCGTCGTCGTCGGGTTCCTGCCGTAAACCAGCTTAAATGGCGTGATCTGTGTTGTTTCTTGTACCGCCGTGTTATAAGCGAATGTTACGTACGGCAGGACCGCATCCCAGGTCTTGTGCTCGACGTCGACGTACATTGCTAGCATGTCGGCGAGGGTCTTGTTCAGGCGCTCCGTGAGACCATTCGTCTGCGGATGGTAGGCAGTTGTCCTCCTGTGACTTGTCTGGCTGTATTGCAGAATGGCTTGCGTGAGCTCTGCTGTAAAAGCCGTTCCTCTGTCGGTGATGAGGACTTCTGGAGCACCATGTCGCAGCAGGATGTTCTCGACGAAAAATTTCGCCACTTCGGCTGCGCTGCCTTTCGGTAGAGCTTTAGTTTCAGCGAAGCGGGTGAGATAGTCCGTCGCCACGACGATCCACTTATTTCCGGAAGTCGATATCGGAAACGGTCGCAACAAGTCCATCCCGATCTGCTGAATAGGTCGGTGAGGAGGCTTGATCGGCTGTAGTAATCCCGCTGGCCTTGTCGGTGGTGTCTTGCGTCGCTGACAGTCTCGGCATGTCTTGACGTAACGGGCGACATCGGCGGTTAGGTGCGGCCAGTAATACTTTTCTTGTAACCTCGATAGCGTTCTGGAGAAACCGAGGTGCCCAGCGGTCGGATCGTCATGTAGGGCGTGCAGTACTTCTGGACGCAGCGCCGACGGAACAACTAGAAGGTAGTTGGCGCGGACTGGTGAGAAGTTCTTCTTCACGAGTAGGGTGTTTTGAAGCGTGAACGAAGATAATCCACGCTTAAATGCCCTAGGGACAACGTCGGTGTGCCCTTCCAAATACTCGACTAGGGCTTTTAGCTCCGGGTCCCCTCGTTGTTGTTCGGCGAAGTCTTCCGCGCTTATTATGCCAAGGAAGGCGTCGTCATCCTCGTCATCTTGCGGCGGTGGGTCAATGGGGGCGCGTGATAGGCAATCGGCATCTGAGTGTTTTCGTCCGGACTTGTATGTTACAGTGATGTCATATTCTTGTAGTCTGAGGCTCCACCGTGCCAGCCGTCCTGAAGGGTCCTTTAAGTTAGCTAGCCAACACAACGCGTGATGGTCGCTGACTACTTTGAATGGCCTGCCATATAGGTAAGGGCGAAATTTCGCTGTAGCCCAAACGATGGCGAGGCATTCCTTTTCGGTTGTAGAATAATTGCCTTCCGCTTTTGACAACGACCGGCTAGCGTAAGCTATCACGTGTTCATGTCCATCTTTTCTCTGGACTAGGACGGCACCGAGGCCTAGGCTACTGGCGTCAGTGTGAATTTCGGTATCGGCGTGCTCGTCGAAGTGCGCAAGTACGGGCGGCGACTGCATGCGTCGTTTGAGTTCTTGAAATGCGTCGGCCTGCGGCGTTTCCCACTTGAACTCGACATCACATTTGGTTAGATGTGTTAGCGGCTCCGCGATGCGTGAAAAGTCCTTGACAAAGCGCCTGTAGTAGGCACACATGCCAAGGAATCTACGCACTGCCTTCTTGTCGATGGGCTGCGGGAACTTTGCGATGGCAGCTGTCTTCTGCGGGTCGGGGCGGACTCCAGATTTGCTGATGACGTGGCCTAAAAATAGAAGCTCCTGGTAAGCGAAGTGGCACTTTTCCGGCTTCAGAGTAAG
The DNA here is from genome assembly GCF_023375885.2 of Dermacentor andersoni. Classification (NCBI taxonomy): domain Eukaryota; kingdom Metazoa; phylum Arthropoda; class Arachnida; order Ixodida; family Ixodidae; genus Dermacentor; species Dermacentor andersoni. The sequence continues at coordinate 174,239,390 of NC_092816.1, read as the reverse complement.
TCCTGATGACATGATGGCCTCTAGTACTGTTGCAAGCCGCCTAAGGTGATCGTTGAAATTGCCGGCGAAGACAACGACGTCATCCAAGTAAACGAGACAGGTCTGCCACTTCAATCCTGCTAAAGCCGTGTCCATCACCCGTTGGAACGTTGCGGGCGCCGAGCACAGTCCAAATGGCATAACCTTGAACTCGTAGAGGCCGTCCATGGTGATGAAGGCGGTCTTTTCGCGATCTCTTTCGTCGACTTCTATTTGCCAATAGCCAGACTTGAGGTCCATTGACGAGAAGTATTTAGCGTTGCAGAGCCGATCCAATGCGTCGTCTATCCGTGGGAGGGGGTATACGTCCTTCTTCGTGATCTTGTTCAGACGACGATAATCGACGCAGAAACGTAGGGTTCCGTCCTTTTTCTTAACCAGGACAACAGGGGACGCCCACGGGCTTTTCGACGGCTGGATGATGTCGTCGCGCAGCATTTCGTCGACTTGTTCTCTTATAGCTTCACGTTCTCGCGGCGAAACTCGGTAAGGGCTCTGGCGGAGTGGTCGAGTGCACTCCTCGGTGATTATGCGATGCTTGGCGACTTGTGTTTGTCGAATCCTCGATGATGTCGAAAAGCAGGCATTGTATCGTCGGAGCAGACTTCTGAGCTGTTGCTACTTGCCCATGGGGAGACTTGGATTAATGTCGTAGCTTGGTTCGGGAACCATGGTCGTCGGGGCAGATGCGGCGGAATCCGAGAGGACAAACGCATTACTGGTTTCCAGAATTTCCTCAATGTACCCGATCGTCGTGTCCTTGTTGATGTGCTTGAACTCCTGGCTGAAGTTTGTCAGCAACACTTCAGTTTTCCCTCCATGCAGTCGAGCGATCCCTCTTGCGACGCAAATTTCACGGTCTAGCAGTAGACGTTGGTCGCCTTCGATGACGCCTTCTACGTCAGCGGGTGTTTCTGTGCCGACCGAAATAACAATGCTGGAGCGAGGCGGGATGCTCACTTGATCTTCGAGCACACTCAAGGCGTGGCGACTACGAGAGCTCTCCGGCGGTGTCGCTTTATCTTCCGACAGCGTTATAGACTTCGACTGCAGGTCGATGATTGCGCCGTGTTGGTTCAGGAAGTCCATACCGTGAATGACGTCTCGTCAACACTGTTGGAGGATAACGAAGGTGGCAGGGTAAGTCTGGTCATGAATGGTAATGCTTGCCGTGCATATTCCAGTCGGCGTGATGAGGTGTCCTCCAGCGGTCCGAATTTGAGGGCCTTTCCATTCAGTCTTAACCTTCTTCAACTGGGCGGCGATGTGTCCACTCATGACGGAGTAATCAGCGCCTGTGTCCACTAAGGCGGTAACAGCGTGGCCGTCGAGAAGCACGTCGAGGTCGGTGGTTCTTTGTCTGGCGTTGCAGTTAGGCCTTGGCGTCGGATCACGGCTGCGTCGTGTTGAACTGAAGCTGGAACGTCGCGTCGTCAAGTCGTCTTTCGTCGGTATAGTCTTGGCTTCCTGACTTCGTCGGGACGGCGGCGGGTCCTTATTATGTCGTCGAGGTGGTCCCTTCGTCATTTTCGTCGGCGGCGGAGGATCTTCGTCAGTTCGACGAACAGCAACCGCACCTCCATCGGTTGCTGCTTTTAGTTTTCCGGATATGGGCTCGCAGACCGGCCCCGGGCTGGGCCAGTGTATGGTCGGCGCTGCGGCGACAGGTAACGGCCTGGTGACGGCGAACGGGACGGTCGTCGAGGGCTCCACTGAGTGGCGGCGAGGTAGTCGGTGATATCGCGAGGTCGTTCGCCAATCTGTGGTCGCGGCGCGTTCACGGCGAACCCTCGGAGTCCCATCTCCCGGTATGGGCATCGGCGGTAGATGTGCCCGGCTTCTCCGCAGTGATAGCAAAGCGGGCGATGCTCAGGGGCGCGCCAAACGTCAGTCTTCCTTGGAATGCCGCGTGGGGTGACGGGTTGGCGTGCTGGCGGCGGGGTTGGTGGTGGACGACGGAACTGTGCCGTCACTGGGCCCTGCCGTAGGCGCGGAGGGGGAACGTGACGGCGGGCTACAGCGGCGTATGTCATCGCTTGCGGCTGAGGCTGCGACGATTCAGGGGCTACTCCGAGTTGTTGTTGGAGCTCCTCACGTACGGCGTCGGCAATCGAAGCCACTTGAGGCTGCGATGACGGGAACAGCTTTTGTAGTTCCTCCCGCACGACCGCTCGGATAGTCTCGCGCAGGTCGTCACTGGCCAGTGACTGAATTCCTATGTAGTTGGTAGAGTTCGTGCGGCGGTTGAATTGCCGGTACCGCATTTCGAGTGTCTTCTCGATGCTGGTGGCCTCGCGAAGAAACTCTTCTACGGTCTTCGGTGGACTTCGTATCATTGCGCCGAAAAGTTCTTCCTTCACGCCACGCATGAGAAGGCGGACTTTCTTCTCTTCGGGCATATCCGGGTCGGCGTGGCGGAACAGGCGGTTCATTTCTTCCGTGAATATGGCAACGTTCTCGTTAGGTAGCTGCACTCGGGCGTCCAGCATGGCTTCGGCCCTTTCCTTGCGCACGACGCTCGTAATGGTGCGCAGGAAGCTGCTACGGAACAGGTCCCACGTTGTCAAGGTCGATTCCCTGTTCTCAAACCAAGTTCTGGCGGCGTCTTCTAAGGCGAAGTAGACATGCCGCAGCTTGTCGTCGGAGTCCCAGTTGTTGAACGTCGCGATGCGTTCGTAGGTCTCCAGCCATGATTCCGGGTCTTCAGTCGCTGCTCCATGGAAGGTCGGTGGGTCCCGAGGTTGTTGCAGGACAACGGGGGACGCTGGGGCAGCCATTGGGGTTGTCTTGGCCACGATCTTCTTGGTCTTCTCAGGTAGAAGTCCGTGTTCCGGGGGCAGCTGTTGTAGACGACGGCTTACTCGATGGTACGTGACTACGTTGCTGCTCTCTTTACGGTCCGGGCTTGGATCACGGCTTGTCGGGGGCGTCCGGTACATGGACCAAAAGCACCTCCACCAGATGTCACGTGGTCGTGACGGCAAAGAACACAGTAGCAATACTGTGAAAGGGTAAACTAGCTTTTATTGGGCGAACCTGTGCCCACAAAACAGGCTACACTTAAAGCACAACGAGAGCGGCGAACACAGTCGGCGATCGTCGAAAATCTGATCGGCGGGTCCAGCGCGTCAGCTTTTATACAGCAGTCATCGAATGTTCCAGACTAATCGTTGGGACCCGCGTGCCTTCCACAAAGTTCTACACCATTCGCGTCACGCGATAAAATCAGATAACACAAGGTTCGGCGACAACATACAGCGGATAGAAGCATCGATAACTTTCCACAAACTTCGGATACATGCAGGCGCGTCCCGCGCTGCGCGATAAGATTTGTTAGGCGGCGAAACGTGGTCGCCCGATAAATATAAGTACACGCGTCAATATGTACTTCTTTTTCACCGAGTGTGAGCTCGGTGGGATGTACATTTCTCCCAGGACACAGGGAAATATGTGTGACGACGGCCGTGCTTTCGAATACTTTCCCAATATTCTTTTTTCGCAAAGAACTCGCAATTAACTGACGATCTCGGCTTTAGCTAGGCTGTGCGAGCAGTAACTTTCTTGAGAGCCAATCGAATACGAATCAAATAGTGCCAGAAACAAATCGAATCGAGTAGAGTATTGAATATTTATTCGCACGTTACCCATAATATGCCACTTCTATTCTCGAAACGACCGCTCTGTACCGCGTTCACTTCATTAATTAAAGGGACACTAAAGAGAAATACTAAGTCGACTTGGACTGTTTAAATGCCATTCTAGAAACCTCACAAGGCTTGTTTCGTGCAGTTTGCGAGTAAATTGCCTTTGAAAGGTTCTATTGGCTTTTTTTCGAATTTCAAATCTCCCATCTAATGCTTTTTTTTTCGAAATTCAGATCTCCCATTATCCAGCCGGGGTAGTGGTGACGTTGCGTACGCCATCACCTCCCTTTGCTGCCGTCGGTGAGTAAAACGGCGTCAGACAGACGGCGGCACCGACCAAAGACGGAGCCAGCGGAGCGGTGGATTCGCCGATTTGATCAAGTGGCGTAGACCATTCGGGCATCCCGTGACATGAATGCAAGTTGAATCCTCTGCTAACATTTCATGCGAGTTTCGCAAGCCTGCAAAACCAGCGCAGCCCTTCGCGATAACGCAACTACTGAAACGCGAAAGCGTCGGCTGCACAGAGTCGAGCGAAAACGAAACCTTTCGACCGCCAGCGTCGTTGTCAAGGGTAATTTCAATAAGTTCTTTTTTTCTAAAACCGAAATAGAACTGGACAAGTAGCATTTTATTTCGTCTTATATTGCAATACAAGGAGGTTTTTTTTTTTGCAACGAGATGTTGAGTACTAGTGACACAATTTAACTCAGCAGTGTTTTCATCATTGGGCCAGTGCTTGAATGTCACGGGGGAGCCTGCATTTACCTCATTTTTTCGGTTGTTAAGGCTCCGTTCACGATAAAATTGATTTCTTTAGCTTGACTTAATATTTGCCTTTAGTGACCCTTTAAGCTGCACCGTAGAAACTTTCGGTACATATCACGCAAATAGCATGACCCCCATTAGCTTTATCTGCCGAAGGCCAATTTTAGGATAACATAACGGAGGTTTGGGCCCACAGCTATGCATTAGGGCCGGCCGGGTTGTGCGGTTTGTTATCTGTGGTTGATATTGAATTAACAACAACAAATATTTTAATTAATCGGAGTTCAATTAACGGAAGTCTACTTTATATCATCCGGAAGTCCTTCAGGCACACATTTGGGAAGCTGCCAGCTGCAACGCTCACGTATCTTGTAGCACACTTTCAGACCGTATATCTTGAAAGCGGTGCTATTCTTACGATTTCTGCTAAACAAACAAGACTTCACCACTGCTCTGCTTGAAATTACGTAATTGCAACATTTGCCCTAAATTAAATATTTAAAAAATAATCTTTTGTATTAGCTAGGTCGGCAATGTGACTTGCTGCTCAAGCATGTGAATGTTTAGTGGAATATAACTCAGTCACTTGAGTCTAACTAGCTACTGTGTAAATCGAAATTCTTGCGTCAGGTTAAATTGTATGTTCAAACAATAACAATTAATGAACGGAAAAAATCCCCATGCTTTAACAACACACTAAAACGACTGAACAACAAGAACAAACGTCTCTTCCGTTCTGCAAGCTCTTCTCAATCCGAACTTAAGCGGGAGAAATATTACCTTGCAGTCAAACAATATGACACGCAGGTCGCAGAGGCCAAACGTCGTTTGTTGTTTTTTTCAACCATGTTGCCCTCTATGTTGTACAATAACCCAAAACGTTTCTAGCAATGTATTAATCCCCAGTGGTCCAACACTGTTTTTCTACGTGACAGTTCTGGCTCCCCAGTCCCCGAAAGCGAGTTCGCTGAAGCTTTAAACACTACATTCTGTTCTGCTTTTACTAATGACTACCCTGAAATTCTTCCCATATTACCGCCTTCGACCTATCCTTCTATGACACACATTACTTTTATTGTGAAGGGAATTAATAAAATAATCGATTCCTTAAGAAATTCGTCCTCGTGTGGTACTGATGGCATTAACTCCAAGGTTTTAAAAGCCCTAAGCACATTAGCAGTCTTTTTCTAACGTTAATATTTCAAGTCTCTCACAACGGGATCAGTCCCCATTGACTGGAAAATTGGTAAAATAATTCCCATCTTTAAAAAAGGCGACCGTACAAATCCTAGCAACTATCGTCCAATTTCCATCACCAGTGTTTGGTAGAAACTGATGGAACACGTTATACATTACCACATTGCCACTTTCCTGTCATCTGTCAATTTCTTTCATCCTAATCAGCACGGATTTGGCAAAGCTCATTCTTCCGGCACACAACTTGCTCTGTTCCTACACGATTTGCATTGTCATCTTGATCGCAACATCCCCACTGACGCTCTCTTTCTGGACTTCGAAAAAGCTTTGATAAAGAGTCACATATTCTTCTCCTGCATAAACTCTCGCACCTTAATCTTCACCCATACATATTTAATTAGATCCGTGAATTTCTAACCGAGCGCCTTCTCTTTGTTTCCGCTAACTCGATCTCCTCAATCCTATCTCCTGTACTCTCTGGTGTGCCCCAAGGCTCTGTCCTTGGGCCTCTGCTCTTTCTCATATATATTAATGACCTTCCACTTGACTTATCATCCAACATACACCTTTTCGCGGACGATTGCGTTTTATACCGATAAATAACAAACGCTTTAGATTGTTCCGCTCTTCAGGAAGACCTTCTCCAAATCCAGTCATGGTGCAGCAAATGGTGCATGTCCCTCAATATCAGTAAGTGTTCACACGTGTGCTTTCATCGACGTCGTAATTACTTAGTACCTTCCTACTCCCTTAACAACTGCACTTTAACACAGTGTGAAACATTGAAATCCCCAGGAGTGCATATATCCAGTGACTTATCTTGGACCCATCATATCGACGAGTTAACTAATTCCTGCAACCAATTACTAGGTTATCTACGCCGTAACTTATCCTCAGCATCTCCCTCAGTCAACCTACTTGCATATAAAACCTTAATCCGAACTAAACTAGAAGATGCATGGGTTATTTCTGACATCCATCAGTTTAATATGATTAACACCATTGAATCGGTTCAGAACCGAGCTGCCAGGTTCATTCTATCTGACTACTCCTATAATACAAGTGTTTCAACCTTAAAGTCTAGGTTGTGTCTTATCTCGCTCACCTTTTGCCGCAATAGTGCTCGTCTCCTTTTATTTTTTAGGTTCTTTCATTTACAAGCCACAGGTAACCAAATCATCATTCGAGGCCATCGTTCTACCTGCCACACGCATCCTCATGCTGTGTATCTACCACGCGCCCTTTCCACTACGTATCAAGGTTCCTTTTTTTCTATACACAGGCGGGGAATGGAATACCCTTCCGTCTGACATCGCCCTCATCACTGACATTTCTCCTTTCAAAGCTGCCATCGAAGACCATCTTTCAATTCACACTACTTAACATGACACACCGTTTTTTGTTCACAATGTGCCCACCCCTCATGTAATGTCCTGTTCAGGGACCTTTGAGGTATAGTAACTAAATAAATAAACATTAAAAAAGAAAGCTGAACAATGTTATCTGCCACGGGTGATAAAAAAAAGTTATTCAAACGAAACGAATGCACACCACAGGTGGTATATCGTTTTCGAGCGCTTCTAGTCATTCTAACAGCTTCGATGTAAAACGCTGTCCATAATAACATTACACCCATTGCTTTATGCGCAATGCCAGAGCGCACAAACTCTGAGCTGAGCTAAAACACCCGGCGAAGCTGTAGCGAGGTAACTCCAATCCTTTCGTCGCTTGGCTGCACCCAGTCCAGTCGTATCTAAGCGGCGTTTTTACATGTGCTTGTAGACTCACGGGTTCATCCGGGCATCTCGTGCGGCACAGAGATCTGGCTGCCACTTCCGCTTTTATCCCTAAACATGCCGGCAACACTGACAAACACAATGTGCAGCTATCGTCGCCGCACCACTTTCCCATGGTGCTCGGATCAGTTCTGGGGATATGGGTCATTGACCGAAAACGTCGCAATAAACAAGACCCAGCTGTTATATACCTAGCTTTTTTTTTTTTTTTGCCACTCGAAACAAAATTCACGCAGAAATTTCTCTGGGAGTTGTCTAACTATGCGTAAACATTGTGCCACCTGCTCATCTTCACGCAGTCCGGTGTCATTATCAAATTTATGTAACTTGATCCGACCAGCATAACAGACAGCGGTGCGGCGACACGAACTGCTGCGGACGGCGACGCAAGGTTAATTGATGACGCAAGCAAATTATTGCAAGCGGCGGCGCAAGGTGCGCTGATCACTTTCCGATCATTATACGCCCGTAGAGAGAGAAATTCAACTAGAGGGGACACTCGGTAAAAACTGGCAACAGGAAACACGTCACGCCTAGTTTCAGCTCCATCCGTTAGTTGACACGAGCATCAGAAATAAAAAATGCGAAATGAACTTGCAGACGCTTCATTTTTTTATTCTTTCCCACTAAAACTAAACACCTTTTGCGTGTAAATGAACTTATACTTTTCAACTTACTTTTCTTGTGTTGCCTAGCAACAAGTTAGCGGCACGCCAGACGCGCGTGCATACGTCATGCGCCAGACAAGCCGCAGGAGCGAGCGAGGCCGGCTGCGCATGTGAAGCTCGCGTGCTCGGCGACCCGTCTCTTTTGGATGTAGCCCGTTTTTTGGGCTCCCGGCGTTCTCTTGTGTTCCGTCTGCATGTCGAATGGCACCGCTGCACTACTGGACTACAGCAAGGTCAGTTATTTTGTTTGACAGTCTGCGACGCACTTCAAGCACATTTAGGCTTACTGCACAAAACTGAACCTGTATAGTGACGCAGTTTTCAAAAAACAGCTCCGCCTTCCAAGCCAAGTTAAATTGAGTTAGTTACTTGTACTGGGAGATGTTTGAAGCATTATTATAAATTATTTCGGTAGTTTTTGGGCACGCTCGCCGCACCTGGCTTTGTGACGAAAAGCACCTCGGCCGTGTGACGCAGTTTCGCGTGTACTGAACCTTACCGGGACAAGTTTTGGCGCTTTCTCAGACCCCAGACATTATTGTAATTAATTTCGCAACTTTTTGGGGTACTTTTCAAGCACAGTGGCCGCGCTCGGCGTAGTGGCGCAGTTAGCGAAAAGCAGCTCGGCTGTGTGCCGCAGTTACTTTCGCGTACTGAATCTTGCTAGGAAGTTCGTGACGCATTCTCTGACCCCAAGAAGTATTGTAATTCATTTCGTAACTTTTTGGAATACTTTTGAGGCATGCTCGCCGCGCCTGGGGTTGTGAAGCTGTTAGCAAAAAATCAAGCCGGCCATGGTGAGTTAGTTTTGCGTGTACTGAATTTTATTGGGAAAAGTTTGTGACGTTTTTTTATGGCCCTGCAACAACATATACCTTATTTGGGTACTCATGCTTATGGAAAAAGCAACGAGCGATTGCCGAGAGTGATAACAGGGGAGTGTTGGCTGCGCTGGCAGTACGCGTAAAAGATTACAGCGAGGTTCTCAAGAACTTGACATTTATGTATTCTGAGTGACTGAGTACAGGCTTTGCGCCCGCGAATGTGTCTTGAGTACTTCTAGAAGGCATTCTGCAAGCGTGTAACATGGTCTGGCTGAGAGCCTGTGTTGTAGCCACCTCTGTGTACTTGGCGTACCATCGCGTCTACTGAGGCCAAGTTCATCTGGAAACGCGCAGTCACCCGTGCATTTGTGCTCTTAAAGTGCAGGAAATAATGCCCGGGGACGGAGGCATGCTTGAAATTCGGATGTTTTCTTCAGGTTTCATGGCATTGTTTGGGAGGAATCTATTTGCTACGAAACGTATGTAAAAGTGAATTTATCTGTAATGCCGCTCATTCACCATTTACGCACGTTTCGCCTCTACACGCAATATCCCTGTTAGATCAATATACCAAAATGATGCATGCTTGTAATTTACTTTTTTTTTCAGCTGATGGCATCCTGTGGAGCTTCGCACGGCAACGACTGCTCCTTACCTGGTGCCACAACTTTGGATGAATGCACAAGAAGCCTGGAACGAGCATTTACTATATAGAGCAAAATAAACATTTCATCATTTCAGAAGACGTCTTGCGTTTTCTTTATGAAATTGTACGTGACAGATTTGGTGGAGGCTTGCAAAGATCGTTCGCAATTATTTTTACTGAATAATAACACGATTCCGTGTCAAGGCCGCGTGCGGTTGAACAGCAGAAGCGAAAAAAAAATGTGGCGTCGATCAGCTGAGCTAGCGTGGGGTGTACCAAGGGGCGTTCAAAACGCGCGCGCCCAAAACCGAAACCGGAAGGTGTTAATGCCATCCGCTTGGTGTGCTACAGTCAATTCGGCCGCTGGGCTCTATGGGAGTGTCCGCTCTTGTTGAAATTTCTTTCTCTATGATACGCGGTTGTCGCTCTTCAGCGCCTTACCAATCCGCGATGAACTATTATCAACCGTGATAAACGGTACTCCGGCGGCGGTGTGGCGCGGCCGCGCCGGCCATATCTTGTAAGCGATCTGCGAGGTGGCAGAGTGCGCCGACTGCTGACAGCTTGGTGTGCGTTGTGTTCTCTAGTTCTGGCCGCTTAGTTCTCGTTGAATCGAGAGACAGCACGAATTCGCTCGCTGCTGCGGGCCATATCTTGAAAACGATCGTCTTATGTGACAGACGGGTTTACTCGTTGGGTAGGCATAGAAATGCTCGTGTATATAAAAACAAAAGTTTCTGAACCTGATGCCAGGCTGTCGCAAACTTGCCGATCGTTAAATAGGTCTGCGAAGGTTACACTACACGCCCACTCACGGTACGAGGTGCTATCATTTCGCGGATAATCTTAAGCAATTCTAAGAAATAAAAAATCGCCGACGTTTACAATACAGCCTAATGCGAATTTTCAGCGCATTGTTTTGAATTCGCGATATATTATGCTAAAGGACCTGATTCTGGAGGACAAGGTGCTCTCGGCGGGGACGCTGAGCCTCTGTTCGGGCAGCGCGTTTAGAAGCAGCTGCAGACGAAGCATTTCCACCGGTTGCGTCGTCCACTGTTCAGAAAGAAAGCGTGAACACAGGAACGCGTGGCTCATGGGATGTGGATTCTCTAGCGGTGGCGGCGCCGCAGGCGAAGTAGCGCATGCGCAGTGGTTCCGTATCCCGCGCTAGCGCTTTGTTTACGCGCTTGCCGCATGCCTGATCATGCCGTTACTCCTATTTCCTGCTCACCCTTCTTGCCATACCCTCCTCCGCTTTCCTCCTTGCGTCTTTCACCTCCCCGCTGCGCTCCACGTTCCCTTTTATCTTTCTCTGTGCTCGTTCCCTCGGTTACACCGACGTCGAGGCTCACGCTCGCCGCAGGAATAGGCGCCTAAGAGCTGTGATCTAAAGCTTCGAAGTCGTGTTACTTGAGCACAGGCCATGTCGGTATAAATTGAAACTATACACGGTGTCTTAACTATAATGCACCAAGATTTTCAGATATGTAAAAGCCACGTAGCTGCAAAGAACGAAGAAATGTTGTTTGCCGTGGCTCGGAGATACCTCAGATTATTTTTGGCATCATCATTACAAATATGGATGAGATTGTTCAAGTGGCTAAGGAGTTCTCTATAGATTTATACAATACCAGTAGCACTCACGACGATAATGTGAGAGAGAATAGTCTAGAGGAATTTGAAATCCCACAAGTAACGCCGGAAGAAGTAAAGAACGCCTTAGGAGCTATGTAAAGGGGTAAGGCAGCTGGGAAGGATCAGGTAACAGCAGATTTATTGAAGGATGGTGGGCACATTGTTCAAGGAAGTCTGGCCACCCTATATACACAATGCCTCATGACCTCGAGCGTACCAGAATCTTGGAAGAACGCTAACATAATCCTAATCCATAAGAAAGGCGACGCCAAAGGCTTGAACAAATATAGATCGATCAGCTTACTGTCCGTTGCCTACAAAGTATTTAGTAAGGTAATCGCAAAGAATCAGGACCACCTTAGACTTCTGTCAACCAAAGGACCTGGCAGGATTCCGTAAAGGCTACTCAACAAGAGATCATATTCACACTATCAATCATCTGATAGAGAAATGTGCGGAATATAACCAACCCTTATATATAGCTTTCATTGATTACGAAAAAGCGTTTGATTCAGTCGAAACATCAGCAGTCATGGAGGCATTACGGAATCAGGGTCTTTTGACGAGCCGTATGTAAAGATACTGAAAGGTATCTATAGCGGCTCCACAACCACCGTATAGTCCTCCATAAAGAAAGCAACAAAATCCAAATAAAGAAATGCGTCAGGCAGGGAGATACGATCTCTCCAATGCCATTCACAGCGTGCTTACAGGAGGTATTCAGAGACCTGGAGTGGGAAGAATTGGGGATAAAATTTAATGGAGAATACCCTAGTAACTTGCGATTTGCTGTTGATATTGCCTTGCTTAGTAACTCAGGAGACCAATTGCAATGCATGCTCAATGACCTGGAGAGGCAAAGCAGAAGGGTGGGTCTGAAAATAAATCTACAGAAAACTAAAGTAATGTTTAACAGTCTCGGAAGAGAACAGCAGTTTACGATAGGTAGCGAGGCACTGGAAGTGGTAAGGGAATACATCTACTTAGGGCAGGTAGTGACCACGGACCCGGATCATGAGACAAATAACCAGAAGAATAAGAATGGGCTGGGGTGCGTTTGGCAGGCATTCTCAAATCATGAACAGCAAGTTGCCACTATCCCTCAAGAGGAAAGTTTATAACAGCTGTGTCTTACCAGTACTCACCTACGGGGCAGAAACCTGGAGGCTTACGAAAGGGGTTCTGCTGAAATTGAGGACGACGCAACGAGCTATGGAAAGAAGAATGATGGGTGTAACGTTAAGGGATAAGAAAAGAGCAGATTGGGTGAGGGAACAAACGCGGGTAAATGACATCTTAGTTGAAATCAAGAAAAAGAAATGGGCCGGACATGTAATGAGGAGGGAAGATAACCGATGGTCATTAAGGGTTACGGACTGGATTCCAAGGGAAGGGAAGCGTAGCAGGGGGCGGCAGAAAGCTAGGTGGGCGGATGACATTAAGAAATTCGCAGGGACAACATGGCCACAATTAGTGCATGACCGGGGTAGTTGGAGAAGTATGGGAGAGGCCATTGCCCTGCAGTGGGCGTAACCAGGCTGATGATGATGTTAATTTTTTGCATTCCGCCTAATTACATTAGCGTTATTTTAATAATGAACTTCTCAAATATTATAATTAGATGAAAAGTATCAATGAGAAAATTCTAGAGCGTCAAGAAAAACTGCCGACAGAGCTTTCTGTTGGTCAATCTGAGCTACATAAAAGTATTTTTCCGAGCGTGAGAGAAGCCCGCGAATACACTCAAAATTGCCGCGTGACTGGCCGATCAAGGCACTTTGCCTGTATTCGTGGGCTACTTTCTGTCTCGAAAAAACTGTTTTATGTAGCACGTATTGAGCAACAGAAAGCTGTAGCGGGAGTTTTCCCTATTGCTGTACAATTTTCTCCTTGACACTTTTAATAAAATTATAATATTTGAGAAGTTGAATAATTAATTAAGACTAATGTAATTAAGCTGAATGCAAAAAAATGGTCTATCCCAAGCAATCGAAAACAACGTTACCTTGGGTCTGTCCAGCTACGTGTCATTTGCACATTTTGAAATCTTGTTGCATGATAGTTGGGAGACCCTACATATTACGTTATGGGGAACGCACACAGCGTTCGCTGTGTCACCTGGTGTCAGCAGCCACCTTTGTCGAATTCAGCCTGTTTAAACAGGCGACTTGATTTGTGGTATCGTTGTGTGAACTCATTATTTACTTTTAGCGAAGCGTTGTTTGCGTTTCAGTTGAAGCAAAGTGAAATAAAAAAAGAGAAAGAAAACGTAGCGGTTGCTGAATGGGGCTATAGGTAAACAAACTTGAGGTGCTCGTATACAGCGCAAGACGCGAACAGTGGAATCGCAGATGAAGTATATGTTGTAAGCAGCTGCTAATGCGCGATGCCTTTCAGGCTATCAAGGCCTGCACGAATAAGTAAAACAAAAAGGAAGAAAAAAAAAGAAGGATCCCCAGAAATGTCGAGACATTGAAATTCACTCGTATTTATCAAATTGGCTATTTTATTCAAGGAAAAACACGTTGAGAGAAAAGTATGGAATGTGGTTCCGAGAGCCCTTTAAGTGCAACGTATATACTGTGGCGCCGAAACCAGGCTGCAGAGACTCGTTGCCTGAGCTCTGACCTTGGATCCGTAGAAGCGGTCCAGCGCATCGTCGGGGCTGGAAGCACGCTCGTCCCCGCCGCACACGTACGTGTGGAAATCGTGGCACGGGTCGACAGATGCGTTCAGCGTGCTCAACATGCGGCGCGCGTGCTCGAGGCAGCCTCCCGTCGAGCAGACGGGCTCCTTGCGAGCAGCGTACGCTCGTACCTTGCGCGCCAGTGCCAGCTCGAAGGCTGCGATCACGACCAGGCACGGGAACACGGCAGAGTACAGCGTCAACTTGGGCACGGAGCGTTCCTCGACGCGAATCACCGTCGTCATCCACGACAGGATGCTCGGGGAAGACACCTGCTCGCCATGGAAGATGATTGATATCTAGACCGTACTGTCGCACTAACAAGCAAAAAGAAAGCAAGAGCAAATGCCTCAGAAAAATGCCTCGTATAGTTCGCAATCAGGCTATTGTGGGCGCAGTAGGCGCAGAAGCTGACACTACAGTTGAGTGCCGCCTCATACACCTTAACAGTGTTGCTGTGCATACTTCAAAATACTTCTTTTGTCCACTGTGTTCAATTAGCTTCACGCCACAACTCCTAGATTTCAGGTTCTCCTGCTATTAGGAGACATTGCACAGAGCGATTTCCTGCGCCCCTTCGCTTCCAGAAAGAAATGGCGGAAGCGGCATGCCTACTGACCGGGCGCCAACATATATCGCCGAGGCAGTGATGCAACTCTTCTAGAGGACTAGGGACGGTCGTAAACTAGCATCAGAGTAAGCACGGTGATCGTTTTCGTGCAACGATTATTTGTGACTTGCGCATTAGAACTTCACATGTAAATATGCACTGTGTATAGCTTTCCTGTTGAACAGTTAAACTTCTAGCAAGCTTGTTAACACGCGGGTACGGCAGAACTGCTGCAGCGAGGGTGATCTTGCGGTCTTGACCAGTCCCCTCTCAAGAGACGCGTAACGGGAATAGGGTTCAAGCGAGAGTTCATGACACGTTCGACTCGCCGGTTAGATAAAGTCCATGGTATGTGGGACGTCATCATAATGTTTCACATAATTAATATCTCCACACGCCAAAGGTGTGGCAGTCAAGAAAACATGGGAATTATGCGCTGTACCCATGGATTTGGCTGAACTTCGTCCAACGTCTTTATCACTGCGCTGTGGCGACACCTTAGCGTACGCGGCAAGAAACAATATCTACAGCATCGATAATCTCGACGCGCACAGCACGTTGCATAAAGCGTGAACTTAATTGTTTGCCTTTGTCAGCCGTTTCGGTAATTTCGTTATGCGTCTATGGACGCTTCCTGGGCAGCACACACTAACGACAACTCTTGCGCGACTGATTACCGCGAGTCGTCGCAGGATTTCGGACCAGCTGCTGCGGCAAAACGAGTAGCCGTACGATTGGCCGCTGAGAACATCGCATTGAACTGTGATTGGCGTCATGCCTGGGCTTGCGCTTACACTTTGTGGGGCTCAATTAGTATCGAAACGCGCTTTCAAAGTGTGGGCGCTTTCAAAGCCGCCCACATAAACTTCGAGCTGGTGTCGATTCCGGTCATGAACTGAAGGTTGAGCAAGTATAGGACGGTGGAAAGGTGCTCTTATAGTTAATTAGCACAGACCATATTGATTTCAAAACAGGCACTCTTCCCAAAGTGGTATGGTGCACAGCAAAGAATCGGGAATAAAGACAGGGCGCGGTGCCAACATCCCATTTCCGTATAGTCTAGCTTCCACTCGTCCTCACTAGCACTTCTTTGGATGAATTTCCTGTTAATACATACCTGCGTCGATCTGTACTTATTGATATGCTGACACGTTATTTCATTTTATTATGAACTATTTGCCTCTTATGCCGAAGAGCCAATAATTAAGGAATTGCCCCTTCGATGCAGCAGGAAAAACAACCACGTTACTCAGCCGGCAAAGCACGCGATGTCAGTTTACTGGCATCAGTACTTTCACGAGAAAACTACACGCTCCATAAAGGAATGACAATGAGCACATGCTGTCCATACAACGCTACAATACGCTATCGAACACCTAAACCGCATTCATCACGCAGAGTATGTACGAAGACGAAGAATCAGCTAATTTATGCGCTATACTTACACTGTAAGCGAAGAAACAGCTCGCTCGTGTCGGTCACTGCGAATGCCGATCACTGGCCCTACGCGTATATGTAAACGAATCCGCCTCTCTGATCACGTAAAACATCCTCAAAGGACAAAAACAGATAAAGATAGGATATAGCGCAGAACACACCGCGTTCTGATTTTCTTTTTCCTTGCAACCTTCTTGTATTCTGTCGAGTACATTACTTGTTCAGTATGAACCAACCGGCCCGTAAGAGCTAGTGTACTAAATTCTGGGGTTTTACGGCCCAAAACCACCACCTGATGTTGAGGCACGCCGTACTACAATGAGCTCCGGATTAGATTTGACAGTCTTGCGTTATTTAACGCGCACACGATGCTTTACACGAGCGTTTTTTGCATTCCGCTCCCATTCAGCATGCGGCCACCCGGGTGGATCGGAGTCGAACCCACGACCTCGAGCTGAGCAGCGCTACGTCATTGCCACTGCGGCTACCGCTGCAGGTCGCTTCTGGCTCTCTGGCGCTAGAGCCCCGCTGCTGAATCAGGCGCTGTCGAGGGAAGTTATGTACTCTACAAATCAGTAATGAAATCGACAGTTTTGTTGGGACATTTCTTGTGGAGAACATGCGAAATGTCGATTTGAGAACAGGTGAAACAAAAAGAGGGAGCAGCTCGTGTAGCATTCAGCCGCAACATATCAGCCTCGTCCGCATGGTGATAAAAGCTGTCGAGCCTGCAATGCGACGATGATGTTATATATCAGTATTCCTACAGCTCCACGCACGCCGCTAAACAGGGCTGTTGGCGAACCGTATGCAGGCTTCATGTCAGCGCATTGTAACGACGGAGGCCGCTGTCGCCGGTAAAGTCAGGCGCTTATCGTCTAAATGTGAGCGCACCTTAATTGAATACCGTTGTGGGTCACCAGCACTTGCCCCGAACTAGCGCAAGTATGTACTTTATACGTCTTCGGCATTTGAGTTTGGCAGTCTTAGTTCCAGTCCACCTCGACTATGAGCTTGCCAGTTATCCGCGAAATTCCATACGCGCGTATCGTTCGCTCCGCGAGCCGCCGTAGAAAAAGTTTCCTGCGCTCGCCGCTAGGGTACGGCGCAAGTGCAGTCCACTCATGCAAAAACACGAAAACAGTCATGTACTTAGATTTAGCTGCACGTTAAAGAATCCCAGGTGGTCCAAAGTACTCCAGAGTCCATCGCTACGGCATGCCACATAACCAGATCGTGGTTTTGGCACGTACGTAAAACCCCATAATTTAAATTTAAAAAAAAATGTCCGTTCATGCAAAAGCCGGATTCCCAAGCGAGCTTCTGTCACTGCGAAAATTCTGTTTACGGTCATATTATCCTCGTTTATTTTCGTCTTTAGCGTTCTGACTGTCTTCAAATCACTATATTGAAAGAAAAAATAAGCTAAATTGCTTACGATGTCAAAATATAGTTTGAGCGGGTGTGTTACTGCCCAAATATAATCTAAATTTAGTTAAGCGCATGAGCAAATGGGTCAAAATTGTTTTATGCCTTGCAAATTATCTAATTCAGTGAACCAATTGTGAATGTAAAGCATTTACCCGCGCTCGAGAAATGAAAATTTAACCACAATTAAACAACCATAAAAAATAACACAGGGCCGGTATGATGTAGCGATGCCTTTCGCTCGACTCTATAGGCAAATCTTACCACGCACCGTTCGTAGTCATCTAATCCCGTCGACAACGGGGGTTAAGCGTCAATCTGACCACTCTTCAAGCGCAAAAAACAAACAAAAAAACTAATGACATCTGAAGAGGCATCACTCCAATATCGCGGTACAACTAACTATTTCCTTTATTTATAAAGACTTGTTAGATAACAGAAAGAAATCCATGCGCTGCCCATTATTCTCATGTTGGTTGAACGGCTGCAGCGCGACGTTTCTCTCCGGTATTTGATAGTGTAAAACTTTAAAGGCCTCAACTTTTAGAGCGTGTCTGGGTGTCGATTTCCTGGCTCATCTCACCTGTGACGTTAGGCCGGCGCGTAGGGAGCTTTACTAAGTGAGCAGCAGAGGAGGCGACAATATAACGTTACGGCAGAGTACAATTGCCATCGACATTATTTTGACGTCTTGTCGTTGGCGAGTGCTTTGAGACGAAACACCGTGACGTCTAACCTTCGGTATACAGATATGGTATGGCCCACGCCACTGTATATGCCGGCGGAAAATGAAAGCTTTGTGCTAGTTCACCTATCCCCAGCACGCGGCCACAGGAGCGTTGCTAATCTAGCTGACACTTGTAGAAGCAGCCGCAGGAGCACTAAACTGACGGATGAGGCCAGGCTGATAGCGCTCTTAAAATGCAGCTAAAATAAAGTGCAGTAACGTTACGACTTCTCTTCGGAAGAAAGTATTGATCATCTGAAAAAAAAACTCGACAAATATGCAAATAGAGAAGAAATTGTGTATCATCTTTTTCTTCCGCATTACTTAGAGGCTTCTAGAACATTGGCCAAAAAAGAAAGTGACGTTTGCAGACAGTTATGTGGTGCCCATTACAGCAAGTCTTGCGTCAAGCCAGTCAGGGTAGACCTCATAGGCCGTTTCTGGCCAGACATATCAAATTATCAAGTGAACTTGTTTAGAGGGCCAGTAAAAAGAAAATTAAATTGAATTGCAGTAGATGACGTGCCTAAAATATATTACTAAGGAAGTCACTCTGTACCCCGAAAGCATGCGTGACAAGCCGTAAAAAGCGTGCAAACTAAAAACGGGTGACGACTCCCGCATCAGCTCGCCCTTACGTTCCTGGGCTCTAACTGCGCGGGCGTAGTTCATGTTCTTTTTCTTTTTTTTTTTCGGCAAACGTGGTCTAGATTATATACTGAAGGTCCCTATTATAAGACTGAACTGGCTTATTTGGGAGCTGGTACACTGCCACCACGAATACTGAAATAGGAGAAAATACTCTGATGACCCTGACGTCACACTGACGTATACCGGCGCCAAAATTTCAGCAAGAGATTTTAAAAAAATGAATTTCAGCCTTCATTTTTTCACTACCTAATCAACCTCATATAGCGAAATTTAATAAGGAGTTAGACTTCTAAAAGAACATTTTGCCAGTCTTAACCGATTAAGTGCTCATCTATGTCAAGCCCGGTGGAATCTTACGCGTCTGCGGCTGGACTGCGATGAGAGTCTAGGCGTCAAGCGGCGGAGTTCGCGGTTCCGGACGTGGCCGCAGTCCTGCGGGCGTTGCCGGCTCGATGGCCAGCGACGCCTCACGCGCTGGGGCTGGCGCTCCGAACCCCACGGGGAGGTGCGTCTGTCCTGGAATCGTCCCCTGATGTCGGATGACGGCAGGTCCAGCCACCTGACGCTCTCGAGCGAGGCGTTCCGGCGCAGCAGCGATCTCTGGCCGTGGAAACCGACGGTGTCCGTGAAGGTACGTCTGCTCCAAGGCTCCGGCAGGTCCAGAGGGAGCCGCCTGCTGTGCGTCGGTTCTTCCTCCTGCGACGCGACTTCTTGCGGGGACAATCTGTTTCGACGACCTTTCGTCGCGGTGTGCGCACCGAGAAAGCGGCGTCTGTTCGGCGGCGCTGTCGGAGGCGAAGGGCTATGCGAGCCCCGCGAGGCGGGCTCGTCAAAGGGCGTGGTTCCCTTTGGGCGGCGGCCACGAACCTGGGCTGCAGCACGAGTGGAACACGAAGGACCTTCGTCCGAGCGGCTGCTGTCCTAAGAAGCTCGCATTTCGGCTTGGGTGCGCGACGGAACGTTAGAAGGGGAACGCTACGAGACGCGAGCTGCATTCTCGCGGAGTCGCGAGACGCGCTTGGTTGCCTGGCAGGAACAGAAGTGGCACAACCCACTACGAGTGGTTCACCAAGAATCGTGAGGTATGCTAGGGGAAGAAACCCTAGTATATCCGTGGTCAACGCCACTGACGGCGTGTCTCCGAAGAAATCTTCCTTTCATTTTACAGCGAACCTGTTTATGTCTACGGTTCCGTGCATTCTTCCAGTACGCAAACAAATCTGTGAGCAACAGCTATCATCATCAGCAATGACTCTTGCCACACTGCTCGCGCGTTTATCGTCGTCGTCTACCACAGCTTGCTCGTTTTGCGCCCCTCGGCAAAACCGCGCGAACGCGCTCGTGCCACTGCTCGCGCGTTCTTGCACAACTGGCTCCGTTGCCGCTCATCATGCCAGCGTTCTCGTACTGCCCCTCCAGCTCCGAAGGCGCTGACGGCACGGGCCCTCTGCCAGTCGGTGCACTGATTTCGGTCTGAAATTCTTTGGCTCAATATATCGCGAAATGAAAACACGAATGTTAATAACGACTGTATGACATGAATGAACGAGGATGTGTAAAAATAACTGTGTGCGCACCTTTCGTCGAGATGACCACTGATCAAGACAATAAATGTGTTCGTGCCTTTGTTCAAAATTCTTTGTCACCTCGTTGTCGCGTCATGAGAAGCGAGCAAACAAAGACACCAAGGAGACCATAGGGAAAATTACTTATCCTTCCTAACTGAAATAAGAAATGATAAATTATTGGCAATGAAAATGGGTGAAGGAACAACTTGCTGCAGATGGGGAACGATCTCACGTCTTCGACCCGCCGAGGTTGCTCAGTGGCTATGGTGTTAGGCTGCTGAGCACGAGGTCGCGGGATCGAATCCCGGCCACGGCGGCCGCATTTCGATGGGGGCGAAATGCGAAAACACCCGTGTACTTAGATTTAGGTGCACGTTAAAGAACCCCAGGTGGTCGAAATTTCCGGAGTCCTCCACTACGGCGTGCCTCATAATCAGAAAGTGGTTTTGGCACGTAAAACCCCATAACTTAACTTAAACTCACGTCTTCGCATTAGTTGTGCGATGCTCTATCCAAGTGAGCTACCGCGGCACCGTTTTCCCGTCCACTTTCTTGCGCATTTATGTTTTACTATTAGAACTAACCTTGGCAGTGTTAGCCAGCGCCACCACTCACAAATCTGAGCGGCGGATGCGAGCTTTGTAAGTCGGACGCATTATTATACAGTAGACCTTTCTTATTCACCTGTTGTGTTCTAAATCTGACCGTAAAACTTATTCCGAATGGTTCTGGTAATTTAATTTGCTGCTACGCTTACGAACGTCCGTCAACCGAATGCCTTTGAAGAAACTGGAGAATCCACAACGTTTAAATTCATTCAATCGTTTTTGTAAGACTGAAATAAACAACAACAAAGATTGTGAGTACAAAGTAAATTTTGGTATAACCACTGTTCTGTGAGGCACATTCACAATGTAAAGACTACCAATGTGAAGGCAACCATCGCTTTATCATGGTCACGGAGCCTCTTCATCCGTACAGCAAGTTTCAAACACTTGCATGTAGCATTTGAATAACAAAGTGAGTTCAAGAAGACGATACTTGAAACAATTTTCATAGCTTCGAAGGCGCTAAATTTTTTTCAATGGCTCATTAAATTCGCTAAAGACAGCCGCCGATAGAAATATAAAATAGAAAACATTCTCACTAAACAATCGAGGAAGTGGGTAAATCTAGTGAAAATATATCTAAAATAACAATGGTGAAAACGGACCAGTAAACAATAAAAATAAAAGCAGATAGTACTTTTTTAAAAGATCAATATGTTAAACGGTCCCAACAAAAGCTCGATGATGCAAGCGGTGGTAGGTGAAAGCTAATTTCAACTGCATGCCCGGTGACGGTTTCCTCTGCAATAAAGGCGTGAAGGCGCATCGCGCAGGAGTCAGCGACACACAGTGCGACTTCGCGCGTGATCTGTCGTACCACGCATAGGAGGTTGTTGCTGCTGCGCTGACCAGTGGCGTACAAACAATTGCTCGAGAGGGGAGGCAAACCGCAAGCGATCAGCGATCTGACGTATCTCTCTCTCTCTCTCTCTCACTATATATATATATATATTGCGAATTACTATTGCAATTATTGAAAGAGCCTGGAAATACGTTTTTCAGTTAACAAATTTATTAACCGCGCATGGTGAACCATAGGGGCGCGAAAAATTATTTCACTTTCATTTATTTATTGCAACTATATAAAATGTCCAGGTGATGAGTAGCTGACATAGGTATCTGATCTTGCCCAGTAGCAGCAGTATGGCGCGCATAAAAATGCACATTTGGTACAAACAATGTTAATAATTAAAGAAAGAGTTGTATTTGGTGTTTAAGTCTACAACGTAAATGTATCTCTGATTTAGGTAATAGTATTCTGGCGGTTATGCACAACTAAATACAATCGACATAGACCACTTGCAATATTCAGAAGGAAAAGAGACATCGAGTGTGTGCGACATTGGAGAATTACAACCCAATTTCCAGCGAAGCTGTCTGTTTTGAAGAGTTGCAATCAAAGTTTAACTTTCATGTTATCACATCGCACACTTTACAAAGTGGGCCGCATAAGACCTCTTTGAAACCTTGTCCGCATGTAATGCTTAAAGCACTGTTGAGAAATTTGTAAAAGCGAGTTTATCAACAGCAAACATGTTACTGCGCCATAACATTTACCATGGCGTTCCCCCCACACGCACTTCATCATCGTCATCATCAGCAGCAGCAGCAGCCTGGTTACGCCCACTGCAGGACAAATGCCTCTCCCATACTTCTCCAACTACTCCGTCATGTACTAATTGTGGCCACGTTGTCCCTGCAAACTTCTCAATCTCAACCGCCCACCTAACTTTCTGCCGCCTCCTGCTACGCTTCGCTGCCCTTGGAATCCAGTCCGTAACCCGTAATGACGATCGGTTATCTTCCCTCCACATTACATGTCCTGCCCATGCCCATTCTTTCTCTTGATTTCAACTAAGATGTCATTAATACGCGTTTGTTCCCTCACCCAATCTGCTCTTTTCTTATCCCTTAGCGTTACACCCTTCATTCTTCTTTACATAGCTCGTTGCGTCGTCCTCAATTTAAGTAGAACCCTTTTCGTAAGCCTCCAGGTTTCTGCACCATGCCTGATTACTGGTAAGACACAGCTGTTATACACTTTTCTCTTGAAGGATAATGGCAATCGGCTGTTCATGATCTGAGAATGCCTGCCAAACGCACCCCAGCCCATTCTTATTCTTCTGATTATTTAGAAATTAAGGAACATCCTGCGCCGAGTGTAGCGAAACGGGGGAGGGGGGGGCGGAATGGGAGCTAGCGGCGCTTATGCAGGGATTGAGCGCCTCAATGTGTCTCCATAAGTCACATGCGAGAAATCGCCCGCCGCGGGTGGCAGTGCTGCCAATGTAGGGAAGCTCCGCCTCAACGCATCGTTGAAGCGAGCGTTGAAGTTCACTTGCCTGGGGTGTTTTTTCGGGATGAAGTTGACCTATCCCGAATGCGTGCTGGACTTCGTCATGCACGATGTCGGCGATGTAGCTCACCGCAGGCTGCTGCTATCGATGCAGCTGTTGGAGCTCGTCACGAACTACGGAACGTATGTTCTCGCGCAACACTTCAATGTCAATTGCAAAAGCTCCCCGACTGATGGTTGTCGAGGCAGGGTTTGCTTGCCGGTCCTATTGGTTAGGCTGCTGTTGCAGTGTCTTTTCCAAGGCAACGGTTTCAGTGAGGACCTCGGCAACCGTCCTCGGCGGACTACGAACAAGCCCACCGAAAAGCTGCTCTTCCCATGATGGAACTCTTTGTCTTCCCACGTGCTAGGATCAGCTTGCCTGAAGATACGTGTCATGTATTTCACGCACATGGTGACCCTTGCATTACGCTTCTGCGGCCTGATTGGAGGATCCGTTCCACTCGCTCGCGGCGATCAGGGCTCTAAGAGTTGCCGACGCAACTCACGCCGTCGTGTCAGAACGTCTTCGCGGTTCTGGAGTCAGGTGTGAGTGCCGTCCTCGAGGCTGAAATACGTTTCTTAATTTCTCTTTGTCATCCCCCCCGTTGAAATCTGCTACTCGCTCAAAGTCATCGAGCCAGTATTTCACGTCCTCGAAAAGGTTGCCGTGGAAGGAACTTGACACTCGCGGGTTCCACAGCACGTAGTGAGCCGGTACTCATGCCTCCGTAGCTTCCAGCGTCGCCATTGTCCTCCCAGAAGATGGTGCAATCTCAAGTGCTAGTCCCCAAATTCTCCTGCTGGCACGGTAGGCTGGTGGGAGGCACGGTGCGGCGCTGATGTTCTTGCTGCAAGGAGGGGTCTGTGGCATATGTAGAGGTTCCCCGCACCTGCACCAGAAATGCTATGCTCTAGGATGACATAGTAAAGCGTTCGTTCGTGCTAGTTGGTAATCAATACTACCTACTGTTTAAGCGCAGAATTTACAACCACAAAGGGACGCGACCGGGACGAGCGCTTGTCCAATTCCTGTCCCTGTGTGATTGTAAACTCTGCGCTTAAACAGTACGTACTAGGAAAACAGGCAACCTTTAGTTAAAGGGCTGAGCCCGAGCCCGAGTCTGCAACCGTACGCGGTGCACACGAAAAACTCAAGGTGCGAAGGTCTGCCTTTGCATATTTCCAGCATCCGTAAAAGCAGGTGCCGACACATGGCGCGTGGACTGGCCTCGTCTTCGTCTGCTTTATAATTCTGTGGCGTATGTTGCAAAGTGTGGCATTATACATACATACGTACATACTTACTTACATACATACATATATACATACATACACACACACACACACACACACACACGTATTATATATATATATATATATATATATATATATATATATATATATATATGGATTGCATGGACTGTGGATTGCATTTCACCTACTAACAATTGAAAGATAGCAGTGAAAGTGAGATGCAAATAGTGTTGTACTTTGCGGAAGGTATATATATATATATATATATATATATATATATATATATATATATATATATATATATATATATATATATATATATGTATACGTAAGCAGCGTTTATTTTCTACGCCCGCGCCAGTACAGAACTCACGACGACGACAGAAACGTGCCACATGGCCACATGGCCAGGTAGACAACAGAAGTTGCACATAGGCCTGTTGTCCTGGGTGCGCCAAGGATTATGGGACGGTGGTGCGGGAGGGGTAAACGGTGGCGGGTTCGGGTGGACAGCCGGACGCGCAGTGCAGAAGGTATCTACTAGTCGACCAGGATCCCAGCCGAACGGCATTGGTGCTGACTGCCTGCGTGCGACTTCAGCATAGGTCAGAGGACTGGAAACAGGCGTATGCTGGTAGGAGTTGGGTATCGCCTGAGACATTTGCTCCTCTATGGCTTGCCGTAGCGTCGGAGCAAGCGCTTGCGCGGAGTCTGGGACGCAGGGAACAAGGGACAATTGCCAGGCCACTTCTTCCCGGACAAACTGCTTTATTGCTGCATTAACGTAGTGATGTCGCTAGAAACGGTACCTACAATGGATGCCGAGATGCTAGCCGTGTCAGAGCTCGGGAGGCGGTCAGAAATGCGCTGTTTCCGCAACTTGTCGTAGCTATGGCAGTACTGAACGACGTCCGTGACAGTCTGGGGATTTTCGCAATGAGCTTTTGAAAGGCGTCGTCCTCAATCGCCATCATGACGTGTCTGATTTTATCAGCTCTTGATATCGCAGTGTTGATGCGATGGCAGAGGTCGACAATATTGTCACGGGGAAAAATTTTGTGGGAAGAATGGCAGCGAGTCGGGTAAGGTTGATGCCAAACTTGGGAGAAAAAACAATAACGTCGTCAAGGTAACAAAGACAGGTGGTCCATGTCTAGCCTCGCAGAAGAGATTCCATGATACATTCAAATGTCGCAGGAGCGTAGCATAGACCAAAGGGCATGACTTTTAACTGATATAAGCCATCCGACGTGGTGAAGGCTGTCCTCTCGCGGTCCGTTTTACCAACGAAAATCTGCTTGTAGCCGGATCGAAGATCGATGGACCAGAAGTATTTAGCTCCGTGCAAGCAGTCCAAGACGTCATCGATGCGTAGTAGTGGGTAGACGTCTTTTCGCATGATCTTGTCTAACTGGCGATAATCGACGCAAAAGCGCCAGGTACGACCTTTCTTTTTCACAAGGCCGACAGGCGAAGGCCAAGGACTGGCTGATGGATCGATGACCCCTTTGCGGAGCATTTCGTACACTTCCGATTCGCTGACTCTACGTTCAGAATGCGATACACGATAGGGACGCCGACGAATAGGATTCGTGTCTGCATTGTTCATACGGTGGTGAACCACATATGTTTGGCCTAAAGGCCTGTCGCCGAAATGAAAGATGTCACTGTACGATTCAAGCAGGAGACGTTGGTCCGTGGCTTGTGTAAAGTTGAGGTCAGGTGCAATCATTTTCGCGAAGTCATTCGTTAAGGAACCAGAGCAGTGAGCTGCGATTGGCGCTAATAAAAGACTCCCGCCATTAAGACTCTCAATGTCAAATTCGGAACCACTAGCAACGTTAACCAAGAAAATGCCGGCCGGAATCACTTGAGGGCACAGGCTGAAATTCTGAAGCAGTAGAACGACGTCGTTATTTGTAACCGTGACCAACGTATGCGGAACAGCAACGTTCCGGTTAAAAAGCATGTCGTTGATGGGGCGAAGCACACATTCATCGTCAGGAATCCGTGGCAGGGCGGTCGAAGTGACGTAAGTAACTGCCTCGGGTGACAGACGCACATCGTGAAGCGACCACAAGTGCGATAGGGTGGAGCTCGGAGCGCCAGCGAGTTGAGGCACTTCCAACTGCAAGTTGAAGCAGTTTGACCTATAGTCAAACGCGCAGTACACATTCCATGAAGAACCAGCATGCCGCTGTCGGCCACACGAAGCACACGGCTGCTGCTGAGGTGAAGACCTTCTTTAAACGCCTACGTAGGCTAGCACTTATCCCAAACACGCGGGCTCCAGTGTCGACGAGTGCTTGGACACGAACGCCATCTATTTTAACGACAATTACACTTCTCCTTATGAGCACAGACCGAGGATTTGCTGCACTAGTAGGCAATGCAGCACCACCTCCGAGGAGTGCATTTCTTCTTTTTGCTAAAGAGTGCTGCCAAAAGCCACAGGGGAGGAAAGGGGACATGGCTGCGGCGAACGGGAAGATGGGCGACGAGTTTCCGGTGAACGAGACTGGTGTCCGCGCGGCGATGGTGAGCGACTTTACTACGTGTTCCTAGCAGAATTATCGGCGCTGTTAGACTCGGCGGCGGGTGAAACAGTGCGGGCATCACCATCAAAACGGCTCTGGTTGGTCGGCGCGCGACGCGTTGAGGCCCATGAGTTGCGATAGTATCGGGCGACATTACCTATGCGGCGACAGGTAAAACATATCAACTGGTCGTCCGCAGCTCTCCACTCACTCGGGTTGCGATAACGTGGACAGAAGCGTCGGGGTGGAGTGAAAATAGCAAAGTGCGTTCGTTAGCTCTGGGATTGGCAAAAGCACAGACAGAGTATAGGCCAATATTTTCAAGTTCCTGGCGAACAATGGCTTGTACGAGGGGAACTGAAAAAGGGATCGTATCAGGGCGACGCGAACAGAAAGCTGTGGGCGCCATGGCGTCCAGTTCACGTCGAACGATTGGCACCACGTCCTATGATCGCGGTGCATGCTGTTGTGCGGGCGGAGCTTCGCACGTCGACACTGAGGCAGTATTGGGAAGTAAGGTTACTGCTTGCAGGATGCGTCGGCTTTAGGCGTGCTCGAATTGTCGGCACTCTTTAATGAGAGCATCAACTATGGCGCAGCTATTGCACATTAGCAGATTAAAGGCGTCGTCAGCAATACCCTTAACCAAGTGCCTGACTTTCTCAGCTTCTGTCATGTTGCGATCGGCTTTATGACAAAGCGCCAGCACGTCCTGGATGTACGAAACAAATTACTCAGTGGGGGATTGAGCACGGGAGGCCCGTTCCTGCATTGCGGCAATTTTCGGCTGGCTGGTTTGCCAGAAAACTCTGTCGACTTGACTTTGCTTTGGTCCCAGCTGGTTAGCTCCTCTTTGTGCTTTTCGTACCAGATCTTTGCCGTGCCTCTTAGGTAGAACAACAGGTTAGCTGGCATAAGCGTAGGGTCGCATCTCTTGATTCCACTCCCGCATTCGTACATAGCCACCCACTCTTCAACGCCGGCGCCATCAGTCCCGCACATAGTTCCGCCATCCTTGGGTTGTACAAGCACAACCGAAGCGACGTAACTGGTGATGGTCACGTTGGAGGCGGCAACGATGTTGATCCCGCGTGCTCACCACCTTTCAGGGTGATGACAGTGATGCGACGCCCACTGCGGAGCGCCGTATCCAGATGTGGTACCCCACACCTCCCCCAATATGTTGCGGGGATGTTGGGAGTATAGACAGACTGTATTTACAATGTATATACAAGGAGAGTCAATGGGGTTAAGATGGCTGATTTGCAAGAACACGCTGCAGCCACCGTCTCGCGATCTTCTTCGCCGCTCTTCTTTTATCCTTCGGTAACAATATTAATGCGCAGGGACAGGCAACGGCCGAGCGGAGAGAGCGAGAGCGCCAACAAAAACCCGTCGTCTTCTTTTTCGTGTCTTGCTGGCGCCCGCATTTTTCACTACCATATATATATATATAACAGAATGCATTGTACTGATGGGGAACTTCAATGCCCAGGTAGGCAAGAAGCAGGCTGGAGACAAGACAGTGGGGGAATATGGCATAGGCACTAGGAATAGCAGGGGAGAGTTATTATTAGACTTTGCAGAACAGAATGATATGCGGATAATAAATACCTTCTTCCGCAAGCGGGACAGCCGAAAGTGGACGTGGAGGAGTCCGAATGACGAGACTAGAAATGAAATAGACTTTATACTCTGCGCTAACCCTGGCATCATACAAGATGTGGACGTGCTCGGCAAGGTCTGCTGCAGTGACCATAGGATGGTAAGAACTCCAATTAGCCTAGACTTGAGAGGGAAACGGAAGAAACTGGTACATAAGAAGACTGTCAATGAGTCAGCGGTAACAGAGAAAATAGAGGAATTCCGGATCAAGCTAGAGAACGGGTATTCCGCTTTAACTCAGGAAGAGGACCTTAGTGTTGAAACCTGTAACTCTAAAGCTAGGATAGAACTGGCAAAACTTTCGAAGTTAATAAACAAGTGTAAGACAGCTGACATAAGGAACTATAGTATGGATAGAATTGAACATGCTCTCAGGAACGGAGGAAGCGTAAAAGCAGTGAAGAAAAAGTAGGAATTGGCAAGAATCAGATGTATGCGTTAAGAAACAAAGCCGGCAATATCATTACTAATATGGATGAGATAGTTCAAGTGACTGAGGAGTTCTATAGAGATTTGTACAGTACCAGTGGCACACACGACGATAATGGAAAAGAGAATTGTCTAGAGGAATTCGAAATCCTACAAGTAACGCCGGAATAAGTACAGAAAGCTTTGGAAGCCATGCAAAGGGGGAAGGCAGCTGGGAAGGATCAGGTAACACCAGATTTCTTGAAGGATGGTGGGCAGATTGTTCTAGTAAAACTGGCCACCCTGTATACGATATGCCTCATGACCTCGAGCGTACCGGAATCTTGGAAGAACGCTAACATAATCCTAATCCATAAGAAAGGGCACGCCAAAGACTTGAAAAATTATTCACCGATCAGCTTGCTGTCCGTTGCCAACAAAGTATTTACTAAGGTAATCGCGAATAGAATCAGGAACACCTTAGACTGCTGTAAACCAAGGGACCAGGCAGGATTCCGTAAAGGCTACACAACAATAGACCACATTCACACCATAAATCAGGTGATAGATAAATGTGCGAAATATAACTAACCCTTATATATAGCTTTCATTGATTGCGCGAAAGCGTTTGATTCAATCGAAACCTCAGCAGTCATGGAGGCATTACAGAATCAGGCTATAGACGAGCCGTATGTAAAAACACTGAAAGATGTCTATAGCGGCTCCACAGCCATCGTAGTCCTGCATAAAAAAGCAAGAAAATCCCAATAAAGAAAGGCGTCAGGCCGGGAGATAAGATCTCTCCAATGCTATTCACAGCGTGTTTACTGGAGGTATTCAGAGATCTGGATTGGAAATAATAGGGGATACGAGTTAAATGAGACTACCTCAGTAACTTGAGATTCGCTGATGATATTGCCTTGCTTAGTAACTAAGGGAACCAATCCCAAGGCATGCTCACTGACCTGGAGAGGCGAAGCAGAAAGGTAGGTCCAGAAATTAATCTGCAGAAGACTAGAGTAATGTTTAACAGTCTCGGAAGAGAACCGCAGTTTACGATAGGTAGCGAGGCACTGGAAGTGGTAACAGAATACGTCTACTTAGGGCAGGTAGTGACCGCGGATCCGGATCATGAGACTGAAATAATCAGAAAAATAGGAATGAGCTGGGGTGCGTTTGGCAGGCATTCTCAGATCATGAACAGCAGGTTGCCATTATCCGTCAAGAGAAAAGTGTATAACAGCTGTGTCTTACCGGTACTCACGTACGGGGAAGAAACCTGGAGGCTTACGAAAATAGTTCTACTTAAATTGAGGACGACGCAACGAGCTCTGGAAAGAAGAATGATGGGTGTAATGTTAAGGGATAAGAAAACAGCAGATTGGGTGAGGGAACAAACGCGAGTTAATGACATCTTAGTTGAAATCAAGGAAACGAAATGGGCATCCCTATTGCAAAAACCAGCGTCTTCCAGTGTGAAACCAGCGCGTTTTTTGGCACTTGGTCGAACTGGGTACGCTGGCGCTCGCTGGGACTCACTGGGACACCAGTGAGAACGCTGGATCAGAGCTGGGTCACACTGTAAGAGACGCTGGTTCCACTGCCATGACGCTGGGGCGCACTGGTTTCTGCTGTAGGCGCTGGTTCTTGCTGCAGTTCACTGGTTCGCACTGGAAACTGCGCTGGTTGTGGTTGTGCCGCGCTGCATGGTTCCAGTACGCAAGGACGAGCGCTGCTGAATATTAAATGCTTTATACAATTTCCTCGCTTGATACTGGTCTCTTATCCTACATAACGTTATATCTTGGTGTCATGAAACCCTATTTCGTGTCGCAGCTTGGAATAAAGGTGCGTGAGCTGGCCTGTTTATTCATGGACATTTGACATTGAAGATCACTTTCGTTCTTTTTTTTATTTTCCCTTTTGACTGGGAGAATAGCTAAATTCTTGAACTAGCCCACGTAAACGCAGAGGATGCCGCGTTTTTTAGTAGTTCGCACGTAACACATGACTGGGAGTTGTCGCCGTTGTCGCACTGTTGTGGAGTGGACATGAAATGCAGAAGTCGTTCAGACGCGCGCGAACGGACCGCGAGTTCGAAGCCTATCGCTGACTGATATTATAGCACCGATAACAAAGCTGAGGTGATTCGCACGCTTCCACTTTTCCTATTGTCCTAAAAATGATCTCAGGCTCAAATACACACATTTTAGCTCTCGTCAGCGATATACCGCGTCGAGATCGGTCCCCACCGAAGCTTAGGCCTAGCGTATCCGCCGAGTCCGTCTTCACGCTATCGGCACGTCTAGGCTCAGGAATGAAGAAGTCTAACAAGGATAAATCACTCTATATTTCAGCTTTCGCATCGGTATTCTTAAATAAACAATTTTTTGCATGTCTACAGTGTCAGCGCAAGAAACGATGACCGCCGATGTGACGCGTCATAAACACAGGTATATGTGCTATCGCCGAAGGCTCCCAGCACTAGCCTGCGCTTCTCCGACGAAGATATATGACTATACAGACGTGTTGACTGAAAGGCATCACTGAACTAAGAAAACGTTGCATATTCATCACGTGAAGAACAATAAACGGCTATCAAAATCGGCAGTAACAGCCCATACAGCGTCTCGGGTCGGCGGTTCATTTAGGACTTTTCGAAGTTAAAATACCAAACGCAAGTGAAAAGCTATGCTCTTGCACTTTCGAGCATGCTAATTAACACTGACAGTAAATTTTTCTTTGTAGTACAGACGTGAGTTGCAGTTGATGGGCGATAGCGCATCTACCATATCTGTGCGAGACGTAGCTCTGCGAAACTAAAACTGCTTCTCGCTTTTGACATGGCAAATTATCCGTTCACGCTCGTCTGCTGGCGTGGGGTAGCGGTAAAGCGCTGGGTTTGGGATAATTAGGTCGGACAATCGAATCCTGGTCGGAGCGGTCTTTACGTTTATTTTGTTTCTGTTCTTTATTGCACTAAAATGCAGTTTGTTCCTTTGTGTATTCAATAAATATATACGGTGTCCAGGCACCACATATTTAACGCGCTAGAGCTGTTTTTCGCACGAGTAGCCAGTGCCTCCCAGTACGCAACGCCTGCCCAACGCCCAAGCATCCAGTGCGCGGCACTGGGCCCATAATCCGGTGTACTCGGTCCCAGTGGCACTGGGTTTCGCAATATGGATGGGCTGTACAGGTAATGAGGAGGGACGATAACCGATGGTCATTAAGGGTTACGCACTGCATTCCAAAGGAAGGGAAGTGTAGCAGGGGACGGCAGAAAGTTAGGTGGGCCGATGAGATTAAGAAGTTTGCAGTGACGAAATGTCCACAATTTGTACATGACCGGGGCAGTTGGGGAAGTATGGGACAGGCCTTTGCCCTGCCGTGGGCTTAAACAGGCTGATGATATATATATATATATATATATATATATATATATATATATATATATATATATATATATATATATATATATATATATATTGTGAGACGAGGTTTAGGCAGCCAGTCTCTTCTTTATTCTCTCGAGTGAGAGCCCCACCACCAGGCCCCAAAACGGCGATGATGAGTATGTACAGGTGAGAATATGAAGCGTATGAATAATGCTCACACTAATTTCCCGGCACGCGCAAGCGGCCAGCCAGGCCGCGACTTAGCCAGGAGGGGAACGCCGAACGAAGCGTTTTAGGCGCGAAACGTGAACGATCTCCGAACCACGACAACGATGGTCGGAAGAAACGTCTACGGGAGTAACGCGATAGTTCACGGGGGATGTTTGTTCGTTAATAATATAGGGTCCAAGAAAGCGGGATTCAAACTTCTCGCACAAACCGGGTGTACGAATGGGCGTCCAAAGGAGCACTTCCTCTCCAGGACGAAAGGAGACGTCGCGACGAGAGATGTCGTAACGTTGCTTCCGATCGAGCTGACTGACTTCTGTGTTGAAGCGAGCACGTTGACGGCATTCCTCAAGTCTCGAGACGAACTGTTCGGGTATACTGGCCGAGGTGCTGGTTGGGGCATTGAAGAAAGCGGCGTCGATGGTGAATGTCGGTGAACGGCCGTAAACTAAGTAGAAAGGTGAGTATCCCGTAGTTCGTTGGATAGCGGTGTTGTGAGCAAAAGTCACGAAAGGTAAAAGTTTGTCCCAATTGTCGTGGTTTGGCCCGATATGCATTGATATCATATCTATTAGTGTGCGATGAAATCGCTCGGTTAAGCCATTTGTTTGTGGGTGATATGCGGATGTTGTCTTATGAACTGTGCCACAAGCTCCGAGTACTTCTGCTAGCATTGTTGACATGAAAGTCTTGCCGCGGTCGCTTAACAGTACACGAGGTGCACCATGGCGCAGCACAATGACATCTAGAAAGAAGGTGGCAACGTCGGAGGCCGAACTAGAGCGTAGAGGAGCGGTCTCTGCGTAACGTGTGAGCTGGTCAACAGCTGTCACGACCCATCGATGACCCGCTGGCGTTATGGGCAGAGGGCCGACTAGGTCTATCCCAACGATGGCAAACGGTGTCTCGGGACATGGAATGGGCTGTAAAAGCCCAGCAGGAGGCGAAGTCGGTCGTTTCCGCCGTTGACACTGAACGCAAGAAGCGACGTACTTGGCCACAAAGGTAGACATGCCTGGCCAAAAGAAACGGCTCCTAACGCGGTGGTATGTTTTGTGGAATCCCAAATGGCCAGCAGATGGGTCGTCGTGCAAGGCTTCAAGGACTTGTGTGCGCATTGAACGTGGAAGAATAGGTACCCAGCGGTGTCCGTCGGAGTTGTATATGTAGCGGTACAGCACATCGTTGTCAAGCTTAAATAGTCGCAGTTGTCGACGTAATCTGGCATTTGGTGCAGATGTAGTTCCGCACAGGCGTTGGATGATGCTGTTGCAGTAGGGGTCAGAACGTTGACACGAGGCGAGGTGAGTGACGCGATTGGAAGATAACGTGTCAGTAACCGATAGAGGTAATAACGGTAATAACGGGAGTGACGACTTAGTCTCATCATCAAGTGGCGAGCAATGAGGAGGTGTACTCGAAGCTAATAGTGGCAGCGGGCAGCGAGAGAGAGCGTCGGCATCTTGATGCTTTTTCCCAGACTTGTAGACAACGTCAAAATCGTACTCTTGTAAGCGTACCACCCAGCGACCAAGTCGTCCGGACAAATTTTTGATTGACGACAACCAGCATAAGGCGTGGTGGTCAGTTATGACCGTGAAATGGCGTCCGTAAAGATATGGTCGAAATTTTTGGATCGCCCAAACTACTGCGAGACATTCCTGTTCTGTGATCGAGTAATTCTTTTCGGCAGGTGTTAGTGCGCGACTGGCATAGGCAACAACCCTCTCTCGTGAGGTGGTATCACGCTGTAAAAGTACAGCACCGATCCCATGGCCACTAGCGTCGGTGTGCAAGCAAGTTGGTGCGTTCTCATTGAAGTGACAGAGGACAGGGTCGGTGGTTAATGCCTGCTTGAGGGCTTGAAAAGAAAGTTCGCATTCATCTGTCCAAGGGAAAGCAGTGCCCGACGTGAGCAACTTTTGGAGCGGCGACGCCACGGCCGCAAAATGACTGATGAAGCGGCGGAAGTAGGATGCCAGGCCCAAGAAACTTCTTAACTGCTTTTGATTTTCAGGGCGAGGGAAGCGAAGCACGGCAGCAACCTTTTCGGGATCTGGTCGAACGCCATCTTTGCTGATAAGATGGCCCAACACTTTGATGTTCTTTCTGGCAAAATGGCATTTCTTTGTGTTGAGTTGGAGTCCAGCGTTGGAAATGCATGTGAAAACTTCGTCCAAGCGCTGAAGGTGCTGACGAAAAGTTGTAGAAAAAATAACGATGTCATCTAAATAGCACAGACAGGTCTTCCACTTAAGGCCACGTAAAACTGTGTCGATCATGCGTTCAAATGTTGCAGGGGCATTACATAAACCAAATGGCATGACGTTGAACTCATAAAGTCCGTCTGGTGTGGCAAAGGCTGTCTTGTCCTTGTCCGCTTCGTGCATGGGGATTTGCC
This sequence comes from Dermacentor andersoni, assembly GCF_023375885.2. NCBI lineage: Eukaryota > Metazoa > Arthropoda > Arachnida > Ixodida > Ixodidae > Dermacentor > Dermacentor andersoni. The sequence goes on along the minus strand of NC_092816.1, from coordinate 174,204,226 downwards.
AGTATCCGGATCGGAGGTCTAGACTAGAGAAATATTCTGCACCCTGGAGGGAGTCAATGGCATCGTCAATTCTTGGCATCGGATATACGTCTTTGCGCGTGATCTTATTAAGGGCTCGATAATCGACGCAGAATCGTACAGAGCCGTCTTTCTTGCGAACCAGCACGACAGGAGACGACCAAGAACTGGAGGATGGCCGAATGATGTCTCTTTTTAGCATGTCATCAACGTTATCCGCAATGATTTTCCGTTCTGCGGAAGACACGCGATACGGGCGGCGGCGGACAACCGAACTGCCTTCGGTTTCGATGCGATGTACTGCGACGGAAGTGCGCCCCAGAAGCTTGGAGTGGACGTCAAATAAGGCTCTGTGTTTGTGCAGGAGTGCCAGAAGGTCTTCTTTCTGCGCAGCGGTCAAATCGGGATTTATCGCGGCCGTTAAAGCAGCGGCAGCAGTGTGATAATCAGTTGTGGTAGACAAAGGTGGTGATTCGGTGTGAAGCGGTACCAGCGAAAGAGGTTCGGTGTCAGTAAAGCATGTCACAGTAGAGCCCTGGGAGAGCACAACTGGCGAAGAAGTAGGGTTATGAACAGCGACTAACGCTCTACCGCCCTGAAACCGAACTAGGCTAGGAGTAAGGCTAAGCCCACCAGAAATGCAGTAACCGCTCGGTGCAAGGAACACATCACCATTAATAATAGTGTCGGAAGTCAGCGTCAGAATATGCTCATTGCCCGCGGGAATGAAACAGTCGGTAGACGTGACAAAACGCAGGCTATGATCATTGACAGCGGATGAAGATTCAGTGTCTGTCATATGAATAGTTCGCTGACGGCAAGAGATGAAAGCTGAGGCGGAGGACAGGAAGTCCCATCCCAAAATCATCGCGTAAGTGCACGAAGATAGCACGACGAACTGAATGTGGTGGAGGATGCCATCAATGAAAACGCGCGCAGTGCAAACACTGGAGGGCTGAACAAGAACGGCATTAGCACAACGAAGGGGAGGGCCATTATACGGTGTCTTCACTTTTCGCAATCGAGAACACATGTCAGCACTAATAACGGAAAGCGATGCACCTGTGTCAACCAAGGCTTCGATTCGGACACCTTCAACACACACCAGAAGTACATTTGACGGGCGCTCCGGAGGAGTTTCACGTTGTCCAAAAGATGCAGCTTTCCCTCCTGAAGCTGCACCATTTAGTTTTCCGGGCGGTGATCGGGGGACGAAGTAGCCGGTCGTAGAGGGGAAGAAGAGCGCCGCAACGGTGACGGAGAGCGACGACGCGGGAAACGCAATGAACCGGCAGTGTTGAAGTCCTGTGGAGATGGGGAACGTCGTGGATAATAATCGTAGTCAGAACGCCGACGTCGTGGTACAGGGCCAGAAAACTGATCCCTTTCAAAGTCGTCATAGCCACGTCTTTCATCTTGCTGACGGCGTCGGCAAAACCTGGAAATGTGGCCACGGATGCCGCAGTAGTAACAAACCCGTCGAGGTGGGCTCCATGCGTTATAAGACGGAACAGGCGATGGTCTTGCAGTGATAGGATTCAGGGACATGTGCGGTGCAGGTGCCTGTTGTGGTGGCTGTTGGGAGGGTGGCGCTATAGAGGCAACCTGAGCGTACGTTGGTGTATGGATAGGGTGCGGGCTCGTGATTTGCGGGCAGGTCACGGCAGCTATCTCTTCCCTCACGATATGGCGTAGGCCGCCACCAGGGGGCGTCAGATGGACCTCAGGACGGTTTGACGAAGCTTGGGCGTGCAGTTCCTCACGGACGATGGAGCGAATCAAAGCACGTAGCTCGCTGTCGTTGGACGCCTGGAAATCAGATGTGTCAGGGCGTAAGCGGAGCATATGAAGGTCATCGAGACGCTGACACGTAGTGATGATGTCGGCGACGGTAGTGGGATTCAGCACTACAAGAGCATTGAATGCCGCAGTCCCAATACCCTTGAGGAGGTGGCGTACACGGTCACTCTCTGCCATCGAGGTGTTCACGCGGCGGCAGAGGGCGAGGACGTCCTCTATGTACGAAGTGTAGGACTCGCCTGAGTGCTGTACACGCTCAGCAAGCTTCTTCTTAGCGATATCGGAGCGGACAGACGAGTTCGCGAAAATCTAGCGTAGATGGTGTTTAAAGATGCTCCAGTTGACCAAATCGAGCTCATGATTGGAAAACCACGTTTTCGCAACTCCGGTTAGGTAGAAGGCGACGTGAGCAAGTTTTGCTGATTCGTTCCAGTGGTTAAAGTCACTCACGCGCTCGTATAGTTCCAACCAGTCTTCAACGTCGTCTCCTGGAAGCCCAGCAAATACCGGTGGATCCTTCGGAGGGGTGGTGACTGTCCAAGAAGGAGTTCCCGCAGGAGTTGGCAAGGTGGATGTCGTGGTACTGGTCTGCTGGTCTTGCGACATGGTTGAGTGCAGTTGGTAGAGGCGGCGACCCGAGCGGAGCTCCAGGGATGTAGCGTAGGTGAGTCTGGAGAGAGACCTGGAGCGAGAGGGCGAAGCAACCGGACAGCACACTCCACCACTTGTGAGACGAGGTTTAGGCAGCCAGTCTCTTCTTTATTCTCTCGAGTGAGAGCCCCACCACCAGGCCCCAAAACGGTGATGATGAGTATGTACAGGTGAGAATATGAAGCGTATGAATAATGCTCACAATATATATATATATATATATACATACATGGACCGCAAGTTATCTTCGAGGCTGATTTTAGGCTCAAGCAAACCCTTATGCATCGCGCTTGGGGCTGTGCTCCGTTCGCCTCAATGCCGCAAGAACTCCAGCCATGCTAATATGAGTTCCATTAATAACCCTCACAGGACCGCTTTCCACGTCGGATACGCCATGGTATGCTAAATAGGCCGCGCGAGCGCGAGAACAACTACTAGAAACAGCCGTCGAGGGGATGCATAGAACGCAGAGCCCATGCCAATATGCTGACTGCTCATAGCTATTGCCACTGCGTACGAAATATGGCGGCGCACATTAAAAAAGTGTATAGAGAAAAGTAAACTTTATTACAGGGGTATTAGTCATGCAGACCCTGGCACAGGAGCTACCGTGGAAGCCATGTGGCCGAGACCCGGTTAGACCGCTCTGCCAGCATAACTTTGCATTTTATGTCATCAGTCTCGATCGTGCGTTCCCAGGCCTCTAGCGTGGGAGCTTGCCGAAGAACCGTTCTACGTGGAGGGTTGCGTTGGCCCCCCAATGTATGGGATATTGGTCTCCACTTAGTGCTTCGCAGTGCCTGCAATTAGGTTTTGCCTCTTGCTCAGAAATTTCAGCCAACCTTTTGGGGCTTAGCACAGATCGTGTCTACAAGCCGTAGAATCGTGGCCTGCCCCAGGAGGGAATCATGCTCGGGAATCATGCTCTGCGCAAATTCTTGTAAAATTGAGTTAATTCGTGATATCTGAGGATAGGTTCAAGCTGGGCATCCGGGTCGAGTGATCCCACCTCCTGATTATCTGCTGATCGGGCAGCTAAGTGAGCTGCTTCGTTAACCGGGTTCAGGCCATGAGCGGGCACCCTCATTAGCTGGATAATGTCCTGACGTTCCGGGAGAACCGCGGATCCGGATCATGAGACTGAAATAATTAGAAGAATAACAATGCGCTAGGGTGCGTTTGGCAGGCATTCTCAGATCATGAACAGCAGGTTGCCATTATCCCTCAAGAGAAAAGTGTATAACAGCTGTTTCTTACCAGTACACATGTACGGAGTAGAAACCTGTAGGCTTACGAAAAGGGTTCTACTTAAATTGAGGACGACGCAACGAGCTATGGAAAAAAGAATATTGGGTAACACTAAAGGATAAGGAGAACAATAAAGGATAAGAAAAGAGCAGATTGGGTGAGGGAACAAACGCGAGTTAATGACATCCCGCTTGAAATAAAGAAAAAGAAATTGGCATGTGCAGGATATGTAATGGGGAGGGAAGATAACCGATGGTCATTAAGGGTCAAGCACTCCATTCCAAGGGAAGGGAAGGGTAGCAGGGGGCGGCAGAAAGTTAGGTGTGCGAATTACATTAAGAAGTTTCCAGGGACAAAGTGGCCGCAATTATCACATGATCAGGGTAGTTGGAGAAGTATGGGAGAAGCCTTTGCCCTGCAGTGGGCGTAACCAGGCTGATGATTATGATGATGATTCATCCCGTGTCAATGTTACATCCGGTGTACCACAGGGGTCTGTCTTGGGTCCTTTGCTGTTTGTTGTTTGTGTAAATGGTGTCGTTGAAGTAATTGCGGGCACTTCTGTCAAGATAAGACTATATGCTGATGACTGCGTCCTTTATTCTACTATAACTAGTAATCATGATCAGTTAGAGCTGAATGAAGTCTTCGCCCGTTTTTGCGAATGGAGCAAAAGATGGCAAATGTTACTTAATTTTAAGAAAATCGTATGAATGAATTTCTCGAATAAAAAACAAGCATTACAATTTACTTATTTTAATGAAACGCACAAGCTTGCAAGCCTCCACACGTTCAAATATATTGGTGTGACTTTCTGCCTTGATCTGAAACGGCATGCTCCCATTAAATGTATAACCAACAAAGCGTTGAGAAAATTGAGTTTTCTTAAAGGAAACGTACGAGATGCAAATGTAAATTAAAGGCATACAGGGCACTAATAAGGCCACTACTTCAGTACGCGTCGGTAGTGGGGTCGCCACATCATTCCAAAGGCATAGACATGCTTGAGTCTATTCAGAAAAAAGCCTCAATATTTCTATATAATCGTTATGACCGCCATTTCTCACGGACATCACATACTATAAAGCTGCTATTAAAGCCTCTGGCCCATAGACCTCTACCTGTGACTGTGTTGTTCTACTACATAAAATTGCTCACGGGACAACTTACGTCAATGCACCTATTGTTTTCACTAACCCTTCTTTTAGGCCCACCAGAAGAAGTCATCGTCTTAACATTGTTCATTTGAATCCATCGATTGATTGTTTTAGGTTTTTCTTTTTTCTACATGCAATGGCAATTTGGAATGGCCTTGAGGGGTCCTTGCGCGAGGTATCGAGTGATGAATTTGCTGACCTGTTGCCCAATTATGTTCATTAATCAACTAGCTCTTCCTCATATTGTATATTGTTTGATTTCTTTTTTGCCACTAAAATCTATTCTCCAATTGATTGACATATATGTGCACTCACTCCTGCAATATCTTGCTCTGCAAGATGGCAGTATATGTGAATAAATAAATAAGGAGCCGGTTGAAGAGAAGCTTATTTCAACAAGCTTAGTCGCAAAAATATATGTGTACTTTATGCACAAAGGAAACATCGACAACAATGTCACATTACATCAGCTAGGGCACATTACGCTGAAACAACGAACATTGAGGTTACATACAAGTTTGGCAAGTGTTGCTACCTGCCGGGAAATAAGTTGTCAGTAAGGTAACAACAGCGCAGTAATGCGCCCATTGCGGAGTTTTATGAAACGTGTCGACTATTTCCGCAGCAACTGGTCTTCATTTAGGTTGATCAGGTCCACGCAAGCCTGTTCATACATATGTTTGCGTAAGCGGCGTAGTAACGGGTGCATCGCTCTCTTTGACCGTCCCTGTATTGCCGCAGCACTTCTTTGTCACCACAGCACGAATACTGTCACGCACCACACGTCAACTTCGAAGAGTCTTCGCCGTTGCGTTCTCGGATCTATGCGTACACCGAACATGCGCCGCGCTAAGGGAGTGCGAAAACTTTATTTCGAATCAGAACGATTCGTGCCCTGGGAGTTAGTGGGCTGGGGCACCCGCCGAGGTTACGGCCCAGAGTTCTTGCCTCTCGGCGGCTTCCTTGGCCCGCAGTAAGTACCAAAATGTTTTTGCAACAGTATAATCAAAGAGGGCATGCCGTAACGTTTCTTTCTGTCTGCATTGAAGGCAGCGGTTTTGGGAAGATATTCCGCACGCTTCAGTGTGCTTCCTCGTAGGCAAAACGCGCCAACCTCGTGTCCACCCGAAGTCGCGCACCTCGGCAGGCGCGGCCGATGTGGTCAGCCTGCGCCATGGCACTCTTACAACGCTGAAGAGCTTGCCGTGTCAAGTGCTCTACAGCTTGAAAGTCGCACTCCTCCGTTGCCGGTGTGTAAACTACATCTACATCTGGTAAAGTTGATTTAATTGATTGAAGGCTGCTGAATACATATCTATAAAACAGCGGCGGCTATTCCGCCGTAGGTCCTTTTCTCATTCCTCATAAAAAGAGCTTCCTGGACGTTCACAGGAAGCAGTCGACAAGTTTCCTGCCTGGATAATCAGGACTGTTCACGAGGTCGTATAATCCTCGCCATGAGAAGACGGAGCTCATTGTTCTGGTATACGGGACGCTAAGTCCAACCAGGTTCGCTGCAAGCCGAAGGAGTGGACCTGCCATTAATTCTGTTTTCTCTTCCCAGAGGACAGAACCACAGAGTTTAGTTAGCCTATGTGAAGTCTTGCGTGGTGGGTGCGCTATGCGTGCGACCTTGTAAAAAGACGCGCAAATGCTGGATTCTATTATGTAGCGGCGCTCGGCTAGCGTCAACGAGAAATTTGGTGCCACTGACAGCTTTATTTCTGCCCTACCACGTCTCCTGCGCCACTTCGCCAGACGTGACGAAAACTACTCCCATCACTTTCATTCCTGCTACCCACTGAACTCCGTCAAGGCAGATGTAAATTTGCCAATAGCCATCTCCTTATGTCGTTATTCAGACGCGCTCCGGATAATTCAGAGTAATCGTTAAACAAACGTAACAAGGTATAGTAGCTGTCTTCGTTTCTTAAAAGGAGGGACACGTCGTCTGCACGTGCAGATACTTTTATCTCCTTTGTCTGGCAAGCGAAAGCCACGTATCGCTGGGCAAAGTGAAATGCCGCGCAGCAAAGGGTCAAGACAGAACGAGCAGGTGAGGGCTCAGTTAACATCCTTGCCTGAGGCCGCATGTGAGTGGGAAAGAATAGCTTAGGCAACCATTGACGAGCAGCTCGGCCAATAAGCCCGAGTTCAAGAGGCCGAACTTATCTAGGAATTCGCCAGGAAAACCGAACGTTTCCAGCCCGCCAAATAGATACTGGTTCGCTCATTCGAGCGACGCATGCGGCGCCACGCGGCCCTCCTCCGAAGCAGTCACCTAGTGATAGAAATCTTCGACGCTGTCCGGTGGTACGGTCTGCAGAATGCATGGAGGTACCGATAAGGAAAAAAGTTAATAGTAATCGCATGCGCAGCGTGCTGCAGTCCTCGAACCGTGCCGTAGCGAGTGTTCACCGCAAACGTATCGTTAAAATGTACTTCAAGACAGGAGTAACGACCCGAGGCACTGAAACCAGTTACGAAGCTTGTAATACATTTGCATGGCACTGAATTGCGTACAGAGGTGATCCCTCTTGTCTACAGCGATCGAGCCGAGCTGTGCGAAAGGAAGAAACGAATTTTAAGCGAGTTACCGAGTTACGAAAAAATAACTCGAAACGCAAGTGGATATACGTGAAACCCGTTCAGGTACAAGCACTTTGTCTTTCGTCAAACAGCTACGCTGAATTGCAGTTCGTTTCCTCCGCCGTAGGCTGCTCGAGGCTCTAGACGAGCGTGATCACACCTGTACATTACGAGTTTCTTAAATTGTTGTATTTAACACCCGCTCTTTTTTTAGTTTTCATTTCAAAATGTATTAAATTTTGTTTCTTACTGCACAGGATTAAATTGTTAAAAGCAGGAGCGCTTGAAAAACAACTAACGTATGTTACCGGTATGTGCTTGCGCTTATTAAGTATATGGCTTTATGCCTTTGAACATTTTCGAGGCTAGTAACGACATACTGACCTTTACGGAGCCTGTACCTTCACGTACTGCAGCGTTAACGCAGTGCAGCGGGCCCTTGAATGCAGTCGTCGGCACGCAGAGCAATTCGACGCTGACCTCGGCGTCTCCAATGGAATATTAGGCTGTTGGTGTAGTTGCTTTGACATAATTTTTGCAAAGGGGAGCGCAGAAGCATTGCGGAGAAAGAAGACGTGGACAGGAAAGACGCTCGCTTGCTACTAAATATATATTCAGGGACAAAACTATTTCACACAAACTAAAAAGGGTCGGGAAAAAACACGGCATTGACCTCGTCTTCCCAGATCCTCTCAAGTTTTCTCGGTTGTCCACCCTTGTAGAACGGCCATAAGAAGAACAAGACCTGTGAAAAAGACATAAAACCGGTAGCTTCCTGTGCTACCGATGTTGTATACAAGATACTACTCGACTGTGGAATAGCTTATATTGGGGAGACGGGGCGCTGTCTAAATGACAAGGTAAAAGAACATTCTTCAGTTTTAAAGGCCCTCAGCAACTCCGCGCACCTTCCTGCGCACTGCGAGAATTGAGGCTGTAAGCCACTTTTCGATAAAACGAAGAATAAAAATAGGTTCAAATGTAGACTTGAAAGGGACATCTTAGTGACAGGTCAGATTCACGCTGATGCTAATCTTTGTATTAGTGCGCCGTCAGTGCATCTGATGGATAAGGAACTTACGTTCCTCGCCCTTGGCTGAAGATTTTATGCCACCTCCTCAGACACTGTCCCCCCGAAGGTTTTTTTTTTTTAATGACTCCTGTCAGGCCACTTGCACGTGCCGTTGTTGCTATCACCAACACTATAGCTGTAATTATTGATGTAGTGATTCATGCCCATGTAATGGGGTGTATTGAATAGTTCAGGTGGTAGCATCTGTTCGTAACCGAGAAAGCAGGTGACGCAGAGCAGGAACAGCTGGTTCCCCGGATGGCTCACACTCGTGCTAAGCACCGGCGGTCAGGCTGGCCCACTGGTTGCACTGCAGGCATGGAATAGACGATCTGGCTGGCCTTGTCCTTGTGCTCTTCTTCATTACAATTACCCCCGGTGCAAAAGCGGAGCCATCCTGGCGACTTACGTCGGGGAGACGAGCGGGTCATAGAATTATTTCAGGTGGTGAACGTGCACAACATCCCGCCCACGGCAGCGCTTGTCGGATGTCGGTGTAAGCAGCTCTATGACATAGTTGACCGGAGAGGCACGTTGGACGTTGCGGTATGGTCCATCATACTGCGAGAAAACCTTTGTCGAAAGTCCAGGCGTGGTAGAAAGAGCGGACAACAAGACAAGTGTGCTGGGAGCGAAGTTCGGATTCGTAGCGTCGCCATCACGATTGCATTTTTGTCGTTGTTGGTCGGCGGAGGATAACTTTCGGGCTAACTGACGGCATTCCTCGGCGTATCGGGTGCAGGCTGAAACGGGAGCACATTCTTACGTGTCTGGTGTATAAGGCAAAACCGTATTGATGGTATGGGAAGGATCGCGACCGTAGAGGAGAAAGTATGGAGAAAATCCTGTAGTACTTAGTGTAGCCGTATTATATGCGTGCGTTACCAATGGGAGGATGATGTCTCAGTTTGTATGCTCCGATGAAACGTACATGGTGAGCATATCACCAAGGGTGCGATTGAAATGCTCCGAAAGCCCGTTAGAATGAGGATAGTACGCCGTGGTGGTCCGGTGAACTAAGCGGCATTGAGCAAGCAGAGCTTGCGACAAAACACAAAACACCTGCGACAAAACACACGGCCTCTTATCACTCAGCAGTTCCCGAGGTGGGCCATGACGAGGAATGAAACGATGGAGAAGAAATGATGCAACGTCACTGGCGGTTGCTGCAGGTAGAGCAGTGGTTTCAGCATAGCGTGTAAGGTGATCAACTGCGCCAATAATTCATCATTTGCCAGCGGGTGTGAGTGCTAGCTGCCCGTACAGGTCAATTCCCACATGGTCGAAGGCACGAGCAGGGCACGGAAGCGGCTGTACTAAACCGTGGGCCGGATGAGGCGAAGAATTGCTGCGTTGGCATTGCGGGCACGAGCGGACAAACGTTTGGACAAAAGTAAACATTCCTCGCCAGTAGTAACGTTGCGGCAGGTGTTCATACGTCTTCAAAACGCCTGCGTGTGCACATGGTCGGTCAGTATGGAAATACGCGCACATGTCGGAACGCAAAGTCCTACGGGTAACTCGGAGCCACTTGCGACCATCGGGCTGGTAGTTGCGTCGATACAAGAGGTTATCGCGGACAGCAAAAGTGGCAGCCTGGCGACGCAGGCAGTGGGAGATGGGAGATACAGGCGAGGACGAAAGCCGATCCAAAGGAGAGGCCACCCAAACATCCTTGCGCTGTTCTGATGCGAAGGTGTTGATGTCCACCGAGGATACCGCCTCAATGGTGGAGAGGGAGGCCGTGTCGGCTGGGAGCGGAGAGCGGGACAGAGCATCAACGACAGCATGCTTGCGACCTGGGTGGTAGATGACGTGTATGTCGTATTCTTGAATGTTTAGAGCCCAGCGGGCAAGGCGTCCAGACGGGTATTTTAAGAGGATAACCAACAAAGGACGTGATGGTCAGTAACCACATTGAAAGGCCTGCCGTATAAATAAGGGAGAAACTTCCCCAGTGCCGTAACAATGGCCAGAAATTCTTTTTCTTGGACGCTGTAATCGCGCTCCACTTTGGCCAGCGCACGACTGGCTTAAGCAACGACGTACTCGGAGTAGCCAGGCTCGCGCTACACAAGGACAGTGCCAAGGCCTATACCACTGGCATCGGTATGCACATCAGTTGGGGCCATGGGGTCATAGTGTCGCGGTATAGGCTGAAACGTCAGGAGATGACGTAAGGTCACGAACGCGGTGTCGCATGCAGGAGACCAGGAGGATAGGTCTTAGGCGCCACTTAAGAATTGTGTCGAAGGTGATATAATTGAGGCAAAATTGCAAAGAAAGCGTCTGAAGTAAGAACAGAGGGCGATGAAAACGCGGAGTTTCTTGAGTGTCTTAGGTTTAGGAAACTCTGCCCCAGCGCGAAGTTTTGATGGGTCGGAGCAAATGCCGTCTTGTGATACGACGTGACCTAGAATCCTGAACTTGCGCGCGGTGAACTGGCACTTTTTGAGGTTCAATTACAGGCGTGCGTTAGTGAAGAACGTCAACACTTGCCTAAGGCGAAGAAGATGCGTGCTGAATTCAGGGGCGAACACAACGATGTCGTCGAGGTAGCATAAACACGTGCTCGATCTTAGGCCGCGCAAAATATTCTCCATCGTTCGTTCAAACGTAGCGGGCGCATTGCATAGGCCAAATGGCATTACATTAAATTCGTATAAACCATCTGGAGTAATTAATGCAGTTTCAGGGCGATCAACTGCAGACATCGGGACCTGCCAGTAGCCTGAGCGTATATCCAACGAAGAGAAGAAGTCAGCGCCTTGCAAGCTGTCCAGAGCGTCGTCAGTGCGTGGTAGAGGGAGACGTCTTTTCGCGTTGCCTTATTAAGACGGCGATAATCGACGCAGAACCGAATGGAACCATCTTCTTTTGTGACGACAACCACCGGTGATGCCCACGGGCTATTGGAAGGTCGAATGACTCCGCGCTGAAGCATGTCGTCCACGTGCTCACTGATCACCTGACGGTCCTTGGCGGAGACGCGGCACGGGCGCTGCCGCAATGGCGCGTTGGAGCCAGTGTCGATGTGGTGGCTGACGGTTGACGTGCGACCCAGAGTAGGCTGAGCAACAACAAAGAAGAACGGAACTGGCCAAGCAGGTGAAGAAGCTGTGAGCGCTGCTCAGAAGTAAGGTCATCTGCAATGAAAGGTGTGAATAGGTCAGGTGATGGCGGAGCAGAAGTGGAAAGTGCACAGAAGTCAGTGAGCACTGCATACGAAGCATCCAGCACGTCGGTGATAAAAATGTCATCAAGAGGCTGCACGCGGCCAAGTGCTTCGCCGCAAGGAGCCTTCAGGGCTGCAGGAAGCGGATTGCAGACAACGATGGAGCTGAAACCGGCTGAAATGTCAAGCGTGGCCAAAGGGAGGGGCTTTGCGGGTTATGAAGAGTTCCGAAGGAGTGAAGAGGACCGCGCCTTGAGAGACAGCGTCACAAAAGACGGGAACAACGGTAGACGAGTACGGCGGTATGGCGATGTCTTCCCGAAGGACTAGCTTAGCGAGAAGAGAAGTGGCGCCGACGAGGGGCGCGTCACACATAGGCGATAATTAGACTACAGCATGTGCACAATCGATGACGGCGTTTTTTCGCGAAAGGAAGACCCAGCCAAGTATCACGTCACGAGAGCAGCACTACAGAACCACAAACTCCACAATATAGAGAACGCCCTGAATAACAACTCTAGCTGTGCATGCTGCTGATCCGCACCGCTGAAAACCGCTGGATTGCGTTGCGGCACAGCGCCAGAGCAGGCAACGGAAGGTGGCGGCGACGTTGGCTGGGGAGACTTAGGCATGACGGTAGGCAGAGTCCGAGACCGGAGTTCCCGGATGTAGGAGTTCTTGAATGGCTCGCACCTCCACCAATCGTAATGGGGTGTATTGAAGAGTTCAGATGGTAGCGTCTGTACGTAACCGAGAAAACAAGTGACACAGAGCAGGAACAGCTGGTTGCCCGAACGGCTCACACTCATGCTAAGCACTGGCGATCCGCCTGGCCTGCCGGTTGCGATGCAGCTACGGAACAGACGATCTGGCTGGCCTTGTCCTTCTGCTCTTCTTCTTTATTACACCCTGTTGTTAGGCTTATATTGTATATATGTAAAATGTAAATATTTTTTTTACAATTCTCAATTACAGTACATGCGCAATAAAGTTCTTGGTGGTTTGTCTCTCAAAATATACATAGTCGCAAGTTAGCGCCTTTCCTGTCCCTGTCTCCTTCTTCAGCAACGCTTCTGTGCTCCCCTTGCAACAATCGTCTCTAATGGAATTCATGCTGCAGCATAAGATGTGACCGGCGTTGAAGGTAGCTTCGCCTTCATGTACACATCTTTCCGTCTCTTTAGCGAGAGAGAAAGTACGGTTTGCAGCGAAACCAGAGGGCTAACGTGCTTTGTTGCTCGCGATGCACACGCTTCCGAGATCGTCTTATCAACATCTCGGCAGCCATTTTGACCTGCTGTCGAGCCACCTATAGTCGCTGGAATGACCGAATACTCAACACGATTGAAAGCTTTCGCTTGGTCTAGCGAAACGAAGCAACCTGGAATTTGTGTCCTACGTTCTAAAAAAAGTTTACACCCTTTCGGATGTATATCTGCCACACAACAATAATCGTCACCTGCCTTTCTTGCGTTTCTTTTCTTGAAAACGCCGCGCCCGCTGCTTTTCTGTCGGCAATTCTATGCCATGCTGATAACGCGCATGCCGTTCGTTACGGGGAAGTACCGAGCTTGCACGGTTAAAGGAAGAAAATGTGGAGAAGGAAGATAACGTTTAAAAAAACTTCTTTCTGGGCGAGCTGGTGCATATTTGATTTGAATATTCTAACAGCGCTAACACATGCATCCACAAGGTAACAAGGAGAAGACACAAGCGCTGTTGTGAGAAGAGGGAAGGACACAGAAGGAAGGGCCCACTGAACCACAAAGGTCCTTCATAAAAACTTCTTTCTGGGAGAGTTCGTGCATACTTGAATTCAATATTGTAACAGCGCTAGCACATGCATCCACAGAGTAACAAGGATGAGACCCAAGCGCGGATGACGTTTATTGTTGTGTGTCAAGATACGACTCAAAGGGTGCAAACTTTTCTTAGAGTGTAGAAGCGAAGGTAAAAAGATTCCTTGCCAATGCTAGAGATGAAAAAAATTGATCGGCCTGGTACGCTACATATCTGCGCCTGGCTGATTATGACTGGAAGAGCACTACTTATTCGTTTCTCCAGCATTGACGAGACTATCCTGTAGTCTGCCTTTAACACCGTAATCGGCCGCCAAGACCGTGGGTCGGATGCCTGCCAGCCCGACTTGGTGAGGAGGACGATCCGGCTATCGCGGTAAGAATCTATCCGACTGCATCTGATATGAGCTTATTACCCATGGAAAAAAGCGTTTCTTTCACGGCATGGAAAAATCCCACGTAAAGCTGGATTGGGATGCCGTCTGTGCTGGGCGCAGAGGAGGAATTTATGTATTTTACTACTGCTCGAAGCTCTTCGAGTGTCGCTGGCTCGCACAGGTGCTCTACGACGTTGTCTGATACTTCGGGCAGGGATCGACAGAATTAACTCAGTCTTTCGCCGTAATTATTCCTCCACCAAGTGCTTTCATCGGTAGTAAACACCTCGCTGGCATGCTGCTTAAAGACTGTGCAAATATCTGACGGGCGGTCACTGCGACTGCCATCCGCAAGCGTCACATGAGAGATTCGGGTAGAGCGTTCTTGCTCTGTCGAGTCTGGTCGTTTGTACCGGAGCACAGCTAGGTTGGACAGAGGATTACACTGGGTGGCAGCCTGACTGGCAGCTCTAGACGACACTCTGGGCAAGGTTTCGTACTTTACTATCAGCAAGTCGGGATATTCTTGCACTGCAAGCGTAATCGTGTCTTCATTAAGGACGATTCGCATCAGCCTAAGTACTCAGCCTAAGTACATCAGCCTAAGTACACCAGCCTAATTCGCGAGTGATTCGAGTTTTTCGATCGCGTCCTGCTCGGGTGACTGGCGGATGGCACGCCGTCTTCAAGTCATCCCAACAGTGGTATTCTGCTTCGCGCTCGCACAAAGCTACTAATGCAGTGCCTATAGCAACGATGCTCTCGGTATCCCTAGGTAGACTGACGTCCATACGCCAAAAATGGCTTACATAGTGGTTTCGCTCAGATCCAGACAGATAGACAAATGGTGATGATCGGAAATGCGGGGTGTACCCGTGGGTAAGAGAATAATCTTGCCGCTTTCGAGACAAAGGCTAGGGCAAAGAAATTTATCTAGCCTGCTTTCTGACTGTTCTCTTTCCCTAGTTGGTACAAATACGATATCGTGTAACTGCAACCCCGCCCCCCGCCCCCCTCCCCTAAAGAAGCAGCAGGCCGGGTAAGATCTGAACCCATCAGATAGCCGTTCGGTTCCTGGCAGCAACGGGTTTCCAATTGAGTACTACGTGCCCCGCATACAAAAGGCGATGCTTAACAACCAGGCCATCGTATCTGCTTTCTTCTAGCGAAAAACAAGAAAGGCACTCTGGCTATAGTTAGAGAAAGCACTTCAATAATAATTAAAAATACAACTTGGGTGACACTTCCTGGGCCACCACGGCGCTGTATAGCAAACACATATCTTTATACCACATTTTTGGTGGGAAAAAAAAGCAAATGCAGGTTTCTCCATACTTGTTAACTGTAAATAACATAGTTTAGACAATACGAATAGACTTAAACCAAATAAAAACTTATTACTAAAATGTGTCATTACGATGAGCTCCCCGGCCCAAATGAAGCGCATGAAGGCGCTTCCCCAAAGTACGCGCATCAGGCAGCCGCGGAAACAGGCACCTCAAGGGTACCCGACAAGAGGCCAGTTAACACGGCCTCCACGAATGCCAGATCACTTCTGCAGCGCACGTGCACATCGTTCACACCAAACAGCAGTGACTAGATGAGCATTAGCAGCGTTCCACGTGGCTTACAGCTATATGGGAGTGTCCACTCTTGAGGTAAGCGTTCTGAGGGTGGGAGAAACAACGCAGGTAATAAACTGGTTGCCTAAAATAAGGGTGTGTGCTTACAACATCGCATCCACGAGTCGTCAGTATAGAAAACTTTTTAGTGCGCAGAAGCTATACACAGAAAAAAATAAGACAAGCACAAGCTCGTGCTTACGTTAGCTTTTTAGTATTCATGGTTTCTGCTATCCAAAAATCTGGGTCATGGAATACCAACTAGCCAGATCCCCCACATCGTTGACAAAGGCAATGGTGTTAACGTTAATTCAATATTATTCGCAGCACATGCAATTTTATCAGTTAGGTTCTAAAAAAATATTTTATTATAAACAGTTCGGCAGGACATTTTATTGTACAGCGCAAAAGCCGCCACCATCGTGTATGCATCTTCCGTTCTTGCACTTTCCAAGTATGCATATACGAAACTTCAATCCATGTTGGTCGGTACGCTCCTGTCGAAGCAAATTTGAAATAATGAGTATACGTATGTGTTGTTCTTTCAGTTCGAACCGAGTCTAAAAAACATCGCCTGCAGCGCACACCGAACGAAGGGCTTTCAACGATGAATACTAAATATGCTACACATTCTAATATCTATGTCACTGTGAATTACAATGCACACTGGAATAAAGACAGGACAGACGACAACAAGCACCGAGTTCCAACTTTCTTAATGCGATAGGAACTACGTGGACACTCTAAGTGTATTTATGTCGTCGGCGCCACCTTGATGTTTTGTATGAGGTCCACGGGCGATAAAAGTGTCGCTGCGCGCCGTATGCTGTTTGTGCGAGTGAATGCACACGAAGTGAGCCAACGATGGCGGCTCAATCTGGCGCCCGCGAGGGCGGAAAGCGTCTCCCGCCGCGCGACAAGGCGTACGGGGATGGGAGCGAGGGAGGGGGGCGGAGCTGTTCTCCGGCAGCAACTGCGCATTTCGCGACAAGGCGCAAGGGGAACCGAAGGTCGTGGTTCAATCTCGCGCGCGAATGGAGGAAAGCAGCGGCACTCGTCTCACGTGCCTGCCACCGCTGTGCTTGATTCGCCCTTCCAGCGAAAATGCAATTAGTAAAGGACTGCACATACATACGAACTCTTATTCAGGAATCTGAAACTGAGCGGCCACTGCTTCAAATACGGGTTTCACTTTCGTGTTATGACACATTCCGCTGGAAGAGGTACCAACCACATTTTAAGTATAGCATTACACTCAGCATCCTGCTGAGACAAGTGTATATCATTTATATAGAAAGAAAGCACGACTGAGGGATTCAAACGATGTGCGGCTCTAATACTGTTAACAGTATTCTCTTTCTGATTCCCTTTTTCTTATAGTCAGTGGGTGGCTTGTCTCAATTGCAAAAGGAAGCTGAGCTGGTGCTGATAGCACAGCGTTGGCTAAATATTATGTCTTAAAAGCAGTTTCGAGAAATTCCTTTTAATTACATGACCTGACATGCACGAGTGTTTCCGGTACCACTTTTAGCTACAGCACTTTAGCCACAACTGCTGCAAAACTGTATAATTTCGCGGGACTAATTGCTCGCGATTTGACAACGTTGGGCATATTCGCTGGTACTAAAACTTGCACTTTCGAGCTTGTGCAGTAGGCTATACTTTGGCCGCGACACTGGGTGTGTGTGTGTGCGTGTGCGCGCGCGCGTGTGTGTGTGTGTGTGCGTGTGTGTGTGTGTGTGTGTGTGTGTGTGTGTGTGTGTGTGTGTGTGTGTGTGTGTGTGTGTGTGCGCGCGTGCGTGCGTGTGCGTGTGTGTGTGTGTGTGTGTGTGTGTGTGTGTGTGTGTGTGTGTGTGTGTGTGTGTGTGTGTGTGCGTGGGTGCGTGCGTGCGTGCGTGCGTGCGTGTGAGCGTGCGTGCGTGTGAGCGTGCGTGTGTGTGTTTCCCATTTCTGCTCGGGTGTTCCCAGGTTATGCGAGGAAAGACACAAAATGGTATATGAATCCGGCTCTTTTAGGCCCAAAAAATAGAATTGAGACTTACACCATAGAAGTAATGCACACAACCCTTTCCGTCTGCGTATCGTTTGCCGTTAGCATCACTGCAGCCGAGATAATATCCCGCCTGTTGAAGAACAAGAGGCAACTTGTAAGTACATTAAAGAATTTTCTTACATTTAGATAAAGTAGCAGCACGAGAACAATTTTAACTCCAATAATGTTGTTTCTATGACTTTTTGCTTGGACAAGCCAATTATGGTAAGAATGGTGAGCCCGCCTGTGACGAATCTGGGTCCACCTATAGAAAGTTGGCCAGCCTTTCAGATACACTTTATCCTTGTTTAGGTAACTTCTATCGCATTAGTAATAGGCCCAATGCAATTGGGCAAGCGGTTTCAATCAGTACGCGTTTGAAGAAGGCAAAAACGAAATTGCTGGTTGGTACGATAACGAATAAGAAACTATTTCTAGCGACGGTCGGTACGAGATGATTTGAGTAAAGGATGAGAAAGTAAATGTTCCTTAAGTTGAGAACTGCGGTAATAATTCTTCTGAGATAAGGCCAGACGTGCTATCTTCTTACGTGGGGAATATGATGGGGGATAAAATTCGCCCCTTAAACTCCCTTAACACGTGAAGGCGAAAGCCTGCTGAACATTCGGTAATGCGCCGTCTCGCATCCTCTCGCCAGTTCTGTGTGGTATGGATGATGTCAATGAAATAATGCACTTACCTTGACTTCGCATAACGCTTGTAGCCTCAACCTTACGGACTATGGGTCATTGCTGAGGGAGTAGAGCCATTAAGAAGGTCACGTGTTTTTTTTTTTTTTTACAACTCAACTTGACGCCGCGTCTCTGTATGTTGTACGCGTGATCTGAATGAATGTAGGCACTGTACGCTTCACTATGCTGAGTGTTTCTTGCCTCGGAATTACGAGATGAATGAGCCCTTGCACTTTCTACTTGCTGAGGAGGGTGTGAGGCATTCCTGATGATGACAGTTTTTGTACCATTAGACCAGACAATCCGTTTTTATCAAGGTCATTGGCCATATGATTAACTTAAGGCCTTCGTCCTAATTACGCTGTTGGCAATAATGAAACGCTTTAAAGATGTGTATACTAAGTGAATGTGAAACATGGGCTAGCAATTTATACACCTTCAATATAACTAGCGAGATTTTTGATGAACCGATTCCATACAGATGATCCGTATCGCAGTTCGAAACGACCAAAAGCTTTATAAAGAACGAGTTTAAGAGAATAAGGAGTGACTGAAAGTGACGACGCAGGTACCGTAGCACGCGGTTAGCATTAATACCACAATTATAATTTGCGGCTGATCCTGCAATAAGCAGTCAAATCACATTCACTACTTCCGACTTTTATTTTCCGGAATATATCTGTTATGATTGTATTGAAAAAAGTTTAAAGACCAATTAAACCAAGATAGTCTTCGCTTGCTTTGGATGACCCACAAGGGTAAATGTATGCTCACTAAGGAGTTCATTCTTTAACACTAAACAGTTTTCGTGACCGTGAATTTATATTAGCCGGTAATGTACACCTCCATAAATGTTGCCAGGTCACCAATAAAACTGAAGCTACCTCATTATAGCCTTCTATATACTTAGGTTCCCATACAGGCCATTTCATACCTGATTTAATTGAGAGGGTTGCAGTACAATGATCGCCCATTTTCTGGTAAAACATGAACGAATGCAAAGTCTGCCTCATTTTTAACTATATCGCGCGAGCGTCGACCGCACGCAGTATCAGCGCCTTACAACGGCGATAATCTGCGAGACCGCCAGTATTACGCGCAGGCGCACAAAGCAGCGCTTACGTAAGCGTCGCCTGCTACGTGGTTTCTTTGAGGACAAAAGACATCATTCTTTTGTTAAAGGTGCCTGAAATGCTCACAACGGCAGATAGAAACGTCACGAACATTTTACATCTTTTTTTATTCCCAGTTTGCACTCAACAGCGTGCACTGCTGTCAATGTTTGCACCTACTTCATGCGGAACTAACCGACAGAGACCATGCGGTAAAAATAACAATTGTTCAGTAGGAAACTATCGTGTACAGCCTTGGAAAGTGAAGCTACGACTTGTTTTATTGACGACTCTGACCCCCGTATTCTTAAACACGCCTTCACTTGAAGCTTCTCCTCGACTCAGCCAAGTCGAGGCTACGGGGCTTCCTTCACTCAAGGCGCCGTTGTGTTTCATGAACACTACTTCACCTTTCCTCCGCCAAGGAACGCCTTGAAAATGCGCCCTCGTCTCAAGTGAAGTGTACCGACCGAGAAAAGCGTCTGATATCGAGACTATTCTTGAATGTGCTTATCAATAGTCCCATTATTTAAGACAAATGTGTGTTTCCGTTAATTAGTCTTCCTAATCAAACAACTACCGGCGCAATGCACAACTTTAGCTCAGCAACGCTGCCACTGTGAGCGTTTGACTAATAGAGCAAGCACGAGCTGTGTTTGAGGTCTGGCAACAATCGCATCCCAACAGCTGAGAGCATGGCGCATGGCTGAGAACCAAGATTATTTCCGCCGGCATTTGTCCGCTGCTCTTTGTTTCCTAGTGTTTCATTGGTGACTGGCGTTGCGGTTTTTAAGCGCGGTTATGATGGGTGACTTTGTCCTTGTGCGTAAGGTGACCGAGCCTGAATGACTTCTGAGGCCACAGATGGAGCGGCCGATGGGCAGCTTTGTTTACCTTCAAGACTGAGGGGTGCTGTGAGTTTGCTGAAAGCAACAACAGGACAGAAAATATGGGTGAGTGAGGCATTTTTTTTTATGGAAGCACAGTATGTCAATGCGGTTTTCGTGAGGTTGCCGCTGCGCTGTCGATAAGCCGTTTCCGATGTGCACAAGCATGATTGACTCCAGTTGCTCATGCTAGGGGCATTAATTAGTTCCTGAAACATATTCGAGGCAGCATAAGCTTGTGCGAAACATATATTTTTTGCTAATGGGAACTTGTGGCAGATTCGGCACGGCAATCTGTTGTTTGTTTCGCTTTTTTAAAGAAAGATGTAGGAGGTACGCATCGGCGCCTGCATCCAACGATCATTCCAGTATCGCGTATGAAATCTTTCGGTAGAGGAGAAGCAGTTATAGTATACATGTGGCAGAATGCGTATATGGTTGAGTGCGTGGCTCTGGTAGGTTGAGAAAAAAAGACGCGTTTTTTGAGTCCTGTACGTTGTTTTAGAAGCCGTGGTGGTCAGTCGGTTTGCTCAACTTGTAGCACATATGGTCAACGAACCAGCACTGGTGCCTGCATTTCCAGTGCTTCCTCATTTCCCATATACGCTACGCAATGTTATAATTTTCCGAAAATTCGCTTGTCAATAGTTCATCACCGGCATTTCTTTTTTCGTCTTAGCCTTTTCAGTGTGCTATGTGGTGGCAACTGATGCACGTTCCATAAACTACTTTCAAGTTCCCGCAATGTCCACATTTTTTTAATCGTGCTACTTCTTTTCATTTCCGTTGCTTAGGTATACTGAATTTACTTTACGTGCGAGCGCCTTGTCTACATAAAAGTTTTGGCATTCTGGTGCAGGATGTGGGCCTTGGAAAGGCCATCTGATGAAAAAATCAACGCCCGTGCTGCACAGTAAGGCTTCTGGCACACCTGAAAGCATCGATAGATATGGTGCCTGCCTGTTGGAATTGCACCAGGTCGCTTCATAGAAAGAACCTAAGTGCTGAAGAAGTACTTGACTAACCTACCCGGTAATTAGTCTGTGCTTATTTTCAGAAACTTTCTAAAAATATTCATGTTTCGGGTCCCCACATTCACAAAATGGCGAAATGGACAGCGTGTTATTTCGAACCACAAACATGAAACAGCGGTGCCATAACGAAATCAAATTAATCTTTTATTCTTCTTCAGCTGTCATATAATTTTTGTTTTAAATAGCATGAATATGATGGGCGAAGTCATCAGTTGCCCGTGTTGCGTTGCAGTTGCGATAGGAGCTTTTTGCTGCCCACAATTTGTGATGCAACACTTTCGTAGCACTTGTAGCCAGCACTTCAGTATTTAGTGGCATGCTGAAGCCACTTTAGAAAGAGCAACTGTAGATTAAAAATATGCCATAGTTTTGATGGTTGATCTCAGCTTTTCTGAAATAACAGTAGTAATCCGCTCTATACTGTATTTTTCAGCTTTGTCATTGTGACAGTCTGCATCACCATTTGGCCTAGTTTGGTATTCCACAATACACGCTGGTACCCTGGCTTTTGTACCTCGGTCAATTGCTCAAGTTTTGCAAGCCCCATTGAAGCCAACTGTCATCCGCATCCAATGGAAGAAACTCATTGTTCCGGCCGTCATAATTTATTTTAAGCTGAAGCTAGAAGCAGGGTAGAAACAGCATATATTCTACAAGGATTTACCACTGCAAGCCGTCGGGTGGCTACACCCGACAGGCTACTGTCTTGAACAGGTATGGTGTTTTATTCTAGAATATATTTGTCAGCAGCACTACTCCTTATGTTTATATCCTTGGAAACAAACAAGCGAAGACACCAAAGACAACATAGGAGAAATTACTTGTACTTACTAATTGAATTAAAGAAATGACAATGGCAATAAATGTGGTTGAGAAAACTTGCCATAAGCATGCGATGCTCTAACCAGTTAAGCTACCGCGGCGCCGTTTTCCCATCCACTACCCGCCGTGGTTGCTCAGTGTCTATGGTGTTAGGCTGCTGAGCACGAGGTCGCGGGATCGAATCCCGGCCACGGCGGCCGCATTTCGATGGGGGCGAAATGCGAAAACACCCGTGCACTTAGATTTAGGTGCACGTTAAAGAACCCCAGGTGGTCGAAATTTCCGGAGTCCTCCGCTACGGCGTGCCTCATAATGAGAAAGTGGTTTTGGCACGTAAAACCCCATAATTTAATTTTTTTCCCCATCCACTTTCTTGTGCATTTATATTTTACTACTAGAACTACTACTACTACTACAAGAACTAGCTCATTCCCCACCTGCGGCAAGTTGTATTTTCATCCACTTTCATTGCTATTGATTTATAATTTATTTAATTCAATTATTAAGTACAAGTAATTTTCCCTATGTTGTCTTTGGTGACTTTGCTTGTTGGCTTCTCATGATATGATTATTAAAGATCGCACGCCTCGGTTAACCCCCTTTCTTCTCCTTCATTACTGCTTCTGTTTGTACGATAAGAGTTCACGCTGTATTGCATACTATCAAAGTACACAAAGGCGAGAATAATGTTAATTTATTGTTTTAGAAAAAGTTGGTGCTAGAATTGACCAGAAATTATTAAGGGGCACATACTGTCTTAATAAATATGACTGAAGGAAGGCCATCTGGATGAAAAATACAATGCCTTCAGCTACAACGTGTCTGTGAAGACAAATCCATGCAATGAAACTGCTTTTAGTGGTGATGTTTGAGCTGGTAGGATGTCACAAGAGTGATAGATGTCTTAAGCAGAATATTTCGACGGCTAGTATAGTGCAGCAGGACATTAACTGGAGCTCTCCTCGACTTGCACGCAAATGCAAGCGCAGCACACACAGCACAGTTGGAAAGGCAGTTGCTCTTCGTGCGTTTGTTGGCAACCTGGTTCCTGCATAAGAGAAGGGGTTGGTAATAAGCATACAATGACGTTACAAAAGGTCCATGAAAACTAGCTTAGGTACTGTATTCGTTGTCTTTAGTCTACATTTCGTAATAATACATTCGTTTAAGAATTTTGTGTTCTAGAGCGCGATATCTTTTTACATTAATTAGCTCATACTGTTTTTATTTGTTTTTATTTGCAAAAAACATTTTTCAGCAGGTCCCGACATACAGCGATCTAACACTTATATAATGAACCCTATAGAGAGCTGGGATGTTCGCAATAAAGGTGTGCGAGATATATCTGCCACCACTTGCTAGCACTGTCTGTATTAGGAGCTGTCACTACACTGCTACACCTTTATTGATCGGAATAAAAAATATTGTGATGTACAAAAATCTACTCTGTTGTGTTGTTATTCTGTCTCTTTTATTCAAACAAAACATTACGTTAACCTGTGTATACGTGCAGGTATAATTCTGAATGCCATTTCATGGTTGGTGACTTCCTCGTTGAGCTCGGATCTTCATGGGGATGATAAGCTAATTAAACTGTATGGTTTGAAGCAAGGATTACGTAATTATTGCTTATGACATTAAATTGCACCAACTGCACACGGTCTGCGTGAAATTACAGTACATTTCTTATTTTCCTTAGCGCAACTAGCTGCGTCAAATTAAAGAAAATTGCAAAAATTAAAGTGAACTCACCTGCTCGTTTACAGAGATGCTCGCTTTGCTGCGGTGTGCTTCGCCGTCCTTGGATTAGCGTAGGCAGTGATGATCTGCCCGAGTACAATCAGCGCCGACGGGGCGACTTACGGCGCTCGCGCAAGCAACACACGCACACAGGCAATACACGCACTAATAACAGGAATCTTCGTAGCTGTTTTCTTCTTACAAGTTCGAAGTCCGCCGCAGGTATGTATCGTGCCGTGCTTGAACTGATGCGGCTTTGTGCGATCAGCCGCGAGAAACACGGGAATGCACTGACGCCGATAGTAGTTTTGGAGCACTGGCGCGAAGAATACCCGTATGCAGGTCATCAACTGGCTCATGCACGGAGTGAGACGACAGTCACTGCACTAGCTCGCAGTCTTCCTGACAGGGCGGCCGATCTGTCTCGGCGCCGCAGTGGAATAATTCCGGTGCCGAAGCGCTCCAGAGGACTGCAGCGGTCCCTAAAACGAAGCCCTTGAAAATGCGCAGCATGGTTAACCTAAGAAAAGCTACGGAGGCAATTGGCGTCCACCGGAAAAAGCTGACGAGGCGAGTGACAGATCGCAAGGCAGCCATGTGTACGCACTAATTTCACTCGAGGAGCGATTCAAGGTAGCTGCGAGGCTACCTTGAGATTCTCGAGCAAAGCGCTCGAGCTTTCCTTCACTCAAGGCGCGTTTCCAGTGGAGGGCGATTTGTGAAATGAAAAACCGCCCTCACGGAGCATTTCGAGTGGAGGGTCAAGTCGAGCTGCGTTTGTGAATACGGGGGTAAGTTTTTCTGGTACATCCCATGTTTATCAGCTCAAAAAAGAAAAATTTCTCGAAAGGGAAGTGTGACGTCAATAAGTTTGAAATGCCGTGCCGATTGATCAAAGCCTGCGATGGGCATAGGCAAGGGCGCATACATTGCGCGTACCTGGTCCACGTCACCCCTGAGAATTTCTTGTTTGTCTTCCGCCACTTTCCTGAATTCGTCGGGTGATGCACTGTCGTGGCTCATTTCTGAAAGATTAAATTTTAGTATTCAAAAAGGTTTGCAAATGTGTTCACATCTGCTATCTGAGCTGGCCAGGGCCGCGTCATAATACGATGTTCTTGCAGGTGTTCTTTCACACCGCGTGCTGTTGCACTTGCCATAGGTACTCCATCCTTAAGGACGTGACCAGGAGGTGAGGGAAAAGTTCGTTATCAACGATTTCGATGCAGGCTTCAGCAGAGAAGCGGCCCTTTATGCGACTGAGGGGACGGAGGCCGTCTTTAGTTGCGACTCCCTAGATGTTGATACTGTTTAGACTACTCGACCTCGACAGTTTACTGCGGAGCTAAGCTATAAAAGTAAAATGCATTTTAAAGGGCACTAGTCAGTTCATCAAGAACACTTGCTTTTTTTGTTACGAAACAAAGTGTAATTGCCTAATCAAATAAAAATGCAATATGTTTGCTTTATTTCTTCGATTCATCAACGCGCATTCAAAGGGTTGCCGAACTCCACGTGTCTCCTGTATACTTTTAGACAAAACATGTAAGGTAACACACACAATTCGCTGTCTGTGAACTTGTAGCTCATCATAGGTGACATAGTGTAACAGCTCCTTGCCTTGTTCTAATGCGATTAGCATCATTGGCCTACTTAAATCGTTTTGAGAATATCTATCTATCTATCTATCTATCTATCTATCTATCTATCTATCTATCTATCTATCTATCTATCTATCTATCTATCTATCTATCTAGCTAGCTAGCTAGCTAGCTGCTAGCATATTACGCCGATACAGCGACCCAAGTTGTCTAGCAGCTTAGTTCACTAGATAATTACTAATGGTCGTCACGTTGTCGTGGTCATTCACGGTCATCGATCCAGCTTCGTCATCTGAGTGTCCTCATGCCGTCGTCGTGACGCCTTCCACGCTGACCCAGCGGGTCTAAACGCCTGATAGCGTGGAACATTAGGTATGCTCTCGTGATAAAGCCGCTTGTTGCCAACATTTTCGGACGTTTTTCGAATGTGTACCCCTGAACTTTCTACCTTTTCGAATCCGTGAAGTCAAGGGGAACACGCCGATACCCAACTTTTGTGGGTGGGTGTATTTTTGTGACATTTCTTGCCCTTTCTCTTTCGACTACGCCGCGACTGTGTGCTGAGCCTAACCGTATTAGAGTTCGCGAGGCGAGGCATCGCTCGCCCACCTCTTCTCGTCGGGGGCTTTTCCACGGACTTTGTGATGAAGTGTGAGGTGGAAGGGCAGTTTTTATCCCCCGAGAACTTCACTAAAGACTCTGGGTGCCAGCTCGTTGCCGGCAGACGTTCTTCAATGAGCAAGAGAAATGCGGCCAATGCCAGTGCGGCCGACATTCAGCATAACGCCGGTTCCAACGCTCAGCGCCGCGCCAACTGTGCGGGCATTAAAAGCAAGATCATTCGAGGGGCCAGGATGCCTCCGATGCCCAAGGAAGAGGCAAAGATCGTTGTGCGGCCCAGAGGAGGCCTGTGTATCAGCAAGTGTGGACCTACCGGAGTCGCCAAAGCCATATGGCAGGCTGCCGGGCTCGATTCGGCGTCGCGAGACACTGACACGATGTGTCCCGATTTTCGACAAAACATAATGGTGATCAGCACTCCAAACAGGGACAACGCTGCACGCTACGTCGGCATCGAGGGCATCTCCGTCGCCGGTTAACGTTTCCGGGTGAGCCCTTACGAGGCCTCCCCCCACTACACGTGCAAGGGCGTCATCCGAGGCGTCTCCCTTACCGACGGGCC
Source organism: Dermacentor andersoni (assembly GCF_023375885.2). NCBI lineage: Eukaryota > Metazoa > Arthropoda > Arachnida > Ixodida > Ixodidae > Dermacentor > Dermacentor andersoni. The sequence goes on along the minus strand of NC_092816.1, from coordinate 174,177,615 downwards.
CGCGGCGATCGACAAAAAACTCGTCAACCCGAGAAATCCCACGGAATCAAAGAATCAAGAACACCGGCACCGCGGTGGTCTTGTTCGAGGGGTACCGGGTGCCACATTTTGCCTCCTACGGCGGCACTATCGTCAGGTGCACTTTATTTCGCAAGCAAATGGACGTGTGTTACAGCTGTGGCAGACTAGGCACCGCTCCGACGTCTGCCCTTCGCCCAACGACGCCATCTGCAGAGGATGCGGAGAAGCAAACCCCTACGCCCAGCATAGGTGCGATCCCAAATACAAGCTGTGCGGAGGCGACCACCAGACGCCATATCTCGGCAGGAGCAGACGGGGAGAACGCTCCCGCGCCCTCAACGCCGAACATTTCCCGCCCACGGAGTCGCGAATCAAGCCCGGCGAGCATCGCCTGAACGCCAATACGATCGCAGCCGCTCCCGGTGCAGGGGGAGATCCAGGTCTCGTGGCCGCTCCAGGGGTCCCAACAGGAGCCGCTCCGTCTCCAGGGCCAGGTCGATGTCAAGATCCCGAGTTCGATTCAGATCCAGATCCGGTTCCAGGGGCCGCCCGGGTTCCAGAACCCAGCCAGCATCTGGACCTCAGCCCGCCTCCACACGTTGCGGGAAGCAGCCTACCCTCGTTTGGGCCAATCTGGCACGTCCCAAACCCGGTGCCAATATAGAAGCTGCTCAGGCACCTCGTAACGACCCACACCCAGAGCAAGCTAGGGACACGGAAATCATTCGCTTACGCAAAGAGAACGACGACCTCAAGAGCACGATCAAGAGGCTTGTTAACGAAATGGAAAAGATCAGCAAACTCGCTTCGAATGTGTCGGATAACGGTGCGCCAGGCAGGGCCGCAGAGACTCCAATCCCGGCTCCAGTAGACGGTACTGGGATGTCTTCCAAACGCAGAGCAGCAGTAAAACAAACAGGTGAATCGGGAGCGTTGATTGATAAAAGGCTGCTTGATCGATAAAAGGCTGACTCATCTCACCCACGACCTCAAGCTGGCGAGTGCTAGAATTGAATATGTCATGGTTGAGATCCTGCTCGACGTACCGCAGCGGAATCAGCGCAGAAACAGCGTGTTCGTCCTCAATATCTACAGCAACCCCAGGGACTCGCGCCAGCAGTTCAAGACCATTCTCAAGAAGGCGACCGACTTGGCCGGCCCTCCAACCTTGGTCGTCGTCGGTGATTTCAACCCACCGTACGGCATCTGGGGTTACGTCTACGACACTACCAAGGGGCGCAACCTGTGGCAACACGCCAACGAGATGGACCTCACTCAGGTCACTGACAAGGATTTTCCTGCGCGCATCGGCAACTCCGTCACCCGGGACTCGACACCCGACCTCGCGTTCATCAGTAACGTTGAGGACGTGGGCTGGGAGAACACCGTTATGGAGTTCGGCAGCGACCACTACATTCTTGAGACCAACTTCAAGGCGTCTCGTAATAGGATCAAGGAATTCAAGTTCATCGATTGGGACCACTTTCGCAAGATTCGCGAAGAACCTGGCAGAGCTAGGGCACCCGCCACTCTCGACGAATGGTGCGAAGGCGTCCGGAACGACGCTTCCGCGGCTACCAAGAAAGTGGAAACCGATCTCGACGTCGGGAGATGGACAGCAGACTTGCCCACCTAATCGAGGCCAAACACGGCCTGCTCCGCCGATGGAAGGTCCAAAGGCTCAATCGCAGACTCCGAAAAAAGATCTAGGAGCTCAACAAGGTCATCGATGACCACTGCAACGCGCTATGCCAGCAGCAGTGGGACGAGCTCTGCGAATATATCGACGGACAGATGCGCAACGGCCAATCCTGGGGTATGCTGAAGCACTTTCTCGACGAAAGCGACTCGAAGTCAAATCAGAGGCATATGGTGGCCCGGGCCCTTCACGAAGCCACCAGGTCTCGCACGGTCGATGAGCTCGTTTCAAAACTCGTACAGAAGTACTTGCCCCTCCGTCGCGACAGATATCCGGCGAGCACACTCCCGGACTACCGAGGCCCTCCACGCCCCGAGCTCGACGAAGACGTCTCCGTTGCCGAGGTCAGACAGGCCATATTCGCGCTCAACCACAAGTCTGCGCCGGGTCCAGACGGAGTCACCCACAGAATGTTGAGAAACCTCGAGGACACGTCGATCGTCTTTCTGACAGGCAAAATCAACGAATCTTGGAACAGCGGCGTTGTTCCTGCAGAATGAAAGATGGCCTACACAGTGCTCATTCCCAAGCCCAGCAAGGCCCCGAACATCGAGAACCTCAGGCCGATTTCTCTAACCTGCTGCGTCGGCAAGGTCATGGAACGCGTCGTCCTCAACAGGGTCAACGGGTACCTCGAAGACAACGAGGTTTACACGTGCAACATGATCGGCTTCCGCGCCGGACTCTCGAGGCAGGATGCAATGAAGCTAATAAAGCATCAGATTGTGGATTGCCGTTCCAGAGACGTCAAGGCTTTGCTCGGTCTGGACCTCGAGAAAGCTTTCCACAACGTGCTCCACAGCTTCATCGTAAAGACCATATCAAACCTGGGTCTCGGTTCCAGATTCCATAGCTACGTGAGCTCTTTCATAACGGACAGGCAGGTCAAGCTTCGCATTCGGGACTTCCTCTCCGACGATGTGCCCCTCGGATGGCGGCGCACTCCTCAGGGCGCCGTCATCTCACCCACGGTGTTTAACATCTGTATGATTGGTCTTTCCGAGATACTGGTACGCGTAGAGAGCGTCAAGCACACCACATACGCCGACGACATCACCTTGTGGTGCTCCCGCGGCTGCGATGGCAGAGTCGAAGAATCCATGCAGGAGGCGATGGACGTTATCGAGGAGTATCTCCGCCCCACCGGACTTCGATGCTCTCCCGCCAAGTCGGAGCTTCTGCTTTACAGAAAAGAGAAGGGGGCATACCTAAAGACTGGAAGCCAGTCTACGAAAGTAGCATCAGACTTCGCACTTGTGACGGGGGGGGGGGGGTGATACCCAGGGTCGACGTTATTCGGGTCCTGGGCATGTTTGTCGAATTCAGCGGTGGGAACGGAACGGCTCTCCGCAAGATCATCGCAAAGACGGACAAGGCTTTCCGCCTCGTTCGCAGAGTAGCAAACCGGCACCGAGAAATGAAGGAAAACAGTCTCCTCAGGTTTATCAATGCATTCGTACTAAGTCACCTTACGTACACAATTTCTATGCACAACAGGCTCAGTGCGGCGCGAGACAAGCTCAATGCTCTCATCCGCAAAGTGGTCAAGAGGGCTCTCGGGCTACCCATCAGGACCCATACCGAAGATCTCCTCAAGCTGGGTGTGCATAACACTGCCGAGGAGATTGCTGAAGCCCAAGAACGCGCGCAACTCACTCGCCTGAGCACCACAGCGGCAGGTAAACACATCCTCGAAGAACTGGATTACCACTCTGCGGGATTCCCGATGGTCAGTACCCCGATCCCAAGGTACATTTGAGACAAGTTCGAAGTGGCCCCTGTGCCCCGGAACGTCCATCCCGTCCATAACGAGGGCAGACGCAAGGCCAGAGCAGCAGCCATCCTCAAACAGATCAAGCAACGAGACATTAGAGCAAGCTTCGTCGACGCCGCGGAGTACAGCGATGGGAAGACCTTTGCCATCGTTGTGATCGACTCCAGCGGCAAGATTTCCAATAGCGCCTCCATTCGCACTTCAGACCCCGGAGTCGCCGAGCCAGCCGCCATTACCCTCGCCCTGCTAGACGGTCGTGTGTCCCAGATGTATAGCGATTCCAAAACAGCAGTTAGGTCCTTTCAGAAGGGTTGCATCGCCAAGCAAGCTGCTCGTCTTCTTAGCAGCTTCAGTCGATATGCTCTCACGCATTATTCCATCCACAGGTTTTCCGCTCACGTAGGGTAGGTCGAGGGTGCTCTCCCGGACCACAATGAGTGCTCAAGAGGCTGTGCGTGACCTCACCGACTGCACTTCCTCTGCAAGAAGCACCGACTCCCCTCCTCCCTATGGCCACAGGGACGCGCCCGCTACTCATAATGAGATTATAAAATTCTTCTGCATGTCTAGAAGGGTCTTTCTACCCTCTCACCCCAAGTTGAATAGGGCGCAAGCCGTTTCGCTTAGGCTTCTGCAGACCAGCACGTATTCGTGACTGTCCGTTCTCCACGAGGCTTACCCGGATGTGTATCGCGACGACGCCTGCCCCTCCTGCGGGCGGACCTCCACTCTAGCGCACATGCTCTGGGAGTGCGAGTCGACATACCCCAAGTTCATCAAGGAGGAGTGAGACTCGCTTCTGTGTAGCCCCGCTCTAGAAAAGCAAATCCTGGCTGTCCGGCATGCCCGCGACCGGGCGGGTAGGCTAGACCTGCCGGACCTGACGTGGGACTAGCCGGGTGCGCGATGAGTTCGCGTCCTTGCCGCACCTGCAATAAAATTTCTTCACTCACTCACTCACTCACTCACTCACCCTCGTGATCATAAACTGTCGTAGTCGTTAAATTGTCTCCGTTCCATTGATAAATAGATTTATTCACTGCAAGCGGCAGGCGAAATACCAGCACAGTAACAAGACAAACACGGTCTCGGCGCAAATAGCTCGCGATCTGAGTTCCTGCCCTACATTGAAGATAGCGCCCCACTGCTGCTTGCTAGCCGCTCTTCACTACCCCTGTGGTGATGAGGAGCCATCCTGGCGGCTCAACTCGATGAAATGATGCGAGGGTCATGAAGTAGCTTTAGGCGTTAGACGTGGATCGTGTAGCGACCAAGACGGCGCTTTTCCGACGACAAATGCACCGGGTGGATGACATAAGTGACGGTACACCGGCACTCGATGACACGGTATGGCCCGTGACACATGGCAGAAAACTTGGGAGTGAGGCCAGGAATGTGGAATTGTAGTCTGAGCCACACGACGGATTCAGGGGCAAAATTCTGTAGATGGCTTTTGTTCTCGCAGCGATCTTTGTAGAAGGCTTGGCTGTCCGACGTAAATGAGCGGGACAGCTGACGACATTCTTCCGCGTGCTGTTCAACGTCGAATATTGGAATGAATTCCGAGGCGTGTGGGTGGTACGGCAAAAATCGGGTCAATCGTGGAGGGTGGTTCACGGATATATAAACGAAAATTTTATCAAAAGCCAATCGTACAGTGCGCCACGGTATTACATACATAAGTCCCGCAGATACGAACGACGTCCAAATTGGAATAGTCAGGATGGATGCACATCGCAGGCATGTCTCCCATGGTGTGCTTGAAAGGTTCCATGAGGCCATTGGGTTGAGCTTGGTAAGCAGTAGACGTGCGTTGATAAAAAACATCGTAAACGGAGGAGCTCTTTTATGGCGCTGGACAAAACACACGGCCTCTGTCTGTTCCCGTGGTGCGCTATGACGGAGAAAAAAAATGGTCCAATATCAAGGAAGCGACATCAAGAGCACAAGCCCCAATGAGTAGAGCTATTTCGGCGGATCACGTGAGAAGGCCCACCAGGACAACCATTCAGCGATTGCCAGCAACAGAGCACAGAAGAGTTCCATAAAGGTCGATACCAGTACGTTCAAAAAGGCGGGCAGGACAGCGTAAAGGCTGCACCTGACCGGATTTTTGGTGAAATGTTCTCCGTTTTTGACATTCGAAATAGGCTCAAATATATTTATGCATAATTGTGTACATCGCACACAAGCCGCAGAGTTGGTGGTGCCACTGAAATGTTTTCAGCCCACCAGCGTGGGCAGTCGCGGGTAAGCATGAACGTGTACACACATATTAAATCGCAAGTGATGGGGTGCGACTAGCAGCCATTTGCATCGGTCGTTCGGGTAGTTGTGACGGCATAAAACTCCATCGCGTATTGTGAAATGCATTGCCTGGCAGCGAAGGGCCCGGGGTTGTGCGGCCTGTGAAGTTGCGCAGAGAACTTTAAAGAGGGACGCTATCCAGGGGTCATTGCGCTATTGCAAAGGCATGTCTGCAATGGTGAGAGTGTCCAGGGAAACGTCAACCACTCAAGGTGGGCCTTCATCAGGTTCCACAGGCGATCGAAAGAGCGCATCCTTGTCAGAGTGTTTGCACCCGGATCGATAAACAGCGCATATGTCAAATTATTGTATACGAAGAGCACAACGATGGAGGCGACGCGAAGAATCTTTTAGGGAAGCCAATCCGCAGAGTGGATAACGGTCACTTGCAATACCGAAATACCTTCGGTACAAATATGGCTGAAGTTTTTGTTAGGCCAATATAATTGCGACGCACTCCTTTTCCGTGACCGTTTAATTGGCTTGTCAGATGATGAAGACGCAGCTTGCAAGGCCACAACATACATAGGGAATCCGGCCTTGCGTTGCGCGAAAACAGCACCAAGAACGACACCATTAGCATCTGTATACCTTTCGGTTGGTGCAGCAGGGACATACTGGCGTAGCATGGGTGACGAATTAAGTAGACGGTGAAGTGTTGCAAAGGCGTCCTCCAAGGCAGATATCCAGTGATAAAGGTATCTGGGCCCGGGAGGAGCTCGGTAAGGGCTGCTATGATAGAGCCGAAATTGCGGGAGAAGTGACAAAAAATAAGAAAGCAAGCCGACAAAGCTTCACATTTCTGTGGTACATCCTCTCTCTCTCTCTCTCTCTCTCTCTCTATATATATATATATATATATATATATATATATATATATATATATATATATATATATATAGAGGCAGTTTGACCGGGTGAGAACGAATTCTATCTATGGAGACGACGTGGCCAGGGATGGTGTGCCGGCGTCCCCTGAAGTGAAAATTCCTCAGGTTCAATTTAAGGCGCGCGTTTGTAATGCAGCGCATAATTGTGCGCCTGCAAGGGATTGATTGATTGATGTTTGATGTTTAATGGCGCAAGGGCCAGGTATGGCCAAAGAGCGCCATGCTAGTGTTAGAGAGTTCCTCCTGGTCTGATGGTTTCTGTGAATTTAATGTGACGTGGCTGTAAAGGAGCCTAAGAGTGTTGGAGTAAATTGCATAAAATCTACGCGCAATGAAATTATGACAATGATTATTGACGTGTAATATAAACACTAAAATGCATTGGGAAAGAATGGTATAATATAGAAAATATGTGATATGCGTAAATTTTCTAGAACACTTCTGCCTCACCAGAGCCCTTGAAATCCAAGGGCCTAGAGGCATGTGCTATACAAAGAAAACTATCGTAGAGGTATCCTCTTGAAAGAGGATGCTCTACGGAATTAATGGGCTTGAAACGTGTAGAACAAGATCTTTCAAGAAAGCGAGGACTGCTTTGTTCTTAAAAAGCGGTTCTATACCAAGAAACATGGCCGGATGCAGAGGGACGTGATGGCTGTATGCAAAAGGAAAACGTTTCCTCCTGTCTCTTTCGGCTTCCCGGCACTCCAGGATGACGTGGAGGACGGAAAGCCTGTCGCCGCATCTACCACAGGTGGGTGGCTCGTTACCGGTCAGGAGAAAGTTATGAGTGCCGAATGTGTGTCCTATACTTAGTCTAGTGAACAGGACGTCTGTTCTTCGTGTTTTTGTTGTTGGGTGCGAGAAACCTAACTTAGGCTTAATTGGGTGACGCTTATTACTCGTTTCTGCGTCCCACAAGCGTTGCCAGTGGCTTCGCAGTTTGTTTCTGAGGAAAGGCTTCATGTCTGTGGCAGGGACTGCAACAGAAAGAACTCCCTGCGATGCGATTGATTTGGCCATCTCGTCAGCAAGCACATTTCCCTCGATTCCTCTATGGCCAGGAACCCAGCATATTACTACATGTCTACGTGTAATAAGTAGATGTTACATAAGTGTGAATAGAGTTCATTGAAGGCAAGATTCATATGCTTTGTGAAGAAGTGAGTGCTTTTACAAAACGTAACGAGTAGGTGGATATGATTGCTTTGTCAAGTTTCAGTTTCTTTATATGTTTTACTGCACACAGTATTGCATAGACTTCTGCAGCGAAGATACTTGTTAGGGGGTTCAACACGTGAGATTGAGTAAAAGAGGGACTAACAGCAGCGTAGGATACGCCAGCACGTGATTTTGACGCGTCTGTGTAAAATTCGGAGCAGGAGTACTTCAATTGAAGCTCACGGAAATGCATAGCAATTTCAAGCTCCGGAGCGTGCTTCGAGACCTCCACAAAGGATACGTCACATTCTATCACCTGCCACTCCCAGGCCGGTAATAGATCAGCTGGACCCATTAGGCGATGTTCGAGAATGAGGACATCCATTTCTTCACTAAGTTCTCTTACACGCAGTGACAAAGGAAGTCTCATAGAGGGTCTGTTACGGAAAAGTGTTTCACACGTCAAGTCGTTTACTGTCGTGAAACACGGATGCTCCTTATTAGAGCGCCCTTTAAGAAAGTAGGTGAAGCTGATGTATGTTCTCTGAAAATGTAGTGACCACTCGTCTGACTCTGCATATAGACTTTCGACGGGGCTTGTTCTAAATGCGCCAGTGGCGAGGCGGATACCCAGATGATGAACAGGGTCTAACAACTTTAGCGCGCTCGGTGCGGCGGAGTGATAAACCACGGCACCATAGTCCAGTCGTGATCGAACTATGCTCCTCTAAAGATTCAATAAACACTTTCTGTCGCTACCCCATGTTGTGTGGGATAGGATTTTAAGCAAGTTCATTGTTTTAAGACATTTTGTTTTAATATATTTTATGTGTGGGATGAATGTAAGCCTGGAGTCAAGTATAACGCCTATGAATTTGTGTTCCTTGTTTACGGGTATTCGTTGGCCATATATTTCAACCGTGGGATCTGCAGAAAGCCCTTGTTTCCTCGTGAAAAGAACGCAAGAACTTTTGTTGGGGTTCACTTTGAACCCATTTTCGTCTGCCCACTTGGAGACTTTGTTCAAGCACTGTTGTACTTGCCTCTGACAGACTGTTTGGTTGCAGGATTTGAAACCTACTTGTTTGTCGTCTACGTAGATTGAATAAAAAATAGATGGGGATAATGCTTTACGAAGCGTGTTCATTTTAACTACAAAGAGCGTGCAGCTCAGTACGCCTCCCTGGGGTACCCAAGTTTCCTGTATAAGTACACCTGACAGCGCATTACCTATTTCCACTCAGAATGTACGGTTTTGCAGGTAGCTTTCTATAATGTTTAACATAGTGCCGCGAAAAGCCAGCGACGATAGGTCACGCAGGATACCATAGCGCCAAGTTGTATGGTACCCCTTTTCCTTGTCGAGAAACACGGATAGGAAGGACTGTTTATGCACGACGGCGTCGCGAATGTTTGCTGCCATGCGCACTAGATGTTCGGTTGTAGATCGTCCTACTCTAAAACCACACTGATATGGATCAAGAAATTTATTTAATTCAAGGAAGTGTAAAAGTGGACGGTTTGTAATTTTTTCAAAAAGTTTGCTAAAAACTTGTTACTAATGTGAGGCATTTGCCCCGTTTAAGAATCGGAACAACCAGGGCTTCTTTTCATGCGCTAGGGAGGTATCCCGCAGCCCATATAGCGTTAAAAAGTGCTAGCAGAGTAATTTGACTAACACTGGGGAGGTGTTTAATCATTTCGTACATGATCCTGTCCGGTCCATATGCGGAGCTCTGACATGCAGTCAGGGAGGCTCTCAACTCGGTGATGTTAAAAGGCGCATTGAAAGGTTCGTTCTGTCTGCATTTGCGGTCGATAGCCTTGCGCTCTGCTATTTGTTTGTGTTTTAGAAATGCCTTGGAGTAATGCTTAGAACTGGAAACGTGCTGGAAGTATTCGCCAAGGGTGTGAGCTTGGTTTTCCAAGCGGTTTGCTTCACCATTTACTAGAGGCAACCGATGAATTTCTTGCCCCTTAAGCCTTTTCAGCCCATCCCATACTTTAGATTCTTGAGTATACGAATTTATACCAGAGAGAAACCTCTGCCAGCTTCCCCGCTTTGTCAGTCGTCGCGTCCTTCCTCCCTGTGATTTAGCCTGTTTAAATTCTATTAGATTTTCCGCTGTAGGACTTTCATGTAGTTTGCTTCAAGCTTTACTTTGCCTCTTCTGCGCCTCTCTACAATCGTCATTCCACCAGGGGACCCGTCTTTTGCATGAAGTGCCTCTTGTTTGAGGAATGCACTTTTCAGCGGCGTCAATGATAAAAGCGGTGAAGTAATTATCTATAAAATCCAGTGATATGTGGGTGGATTCCCTAAAACGTTCCTAGTCAGCTGAGGCCAGTTTCCAGCGAGGGAAGTGTGGATGCAAGTCAGGTTTGTTTACGAAGTTCAGCGTTACTGGGAAGTGATGACTTCCGAATGGTTTTTTAATTACATACCATTCTAAATCAGGAAAGATGGAAGCGGAGCCGATCGCCAGGTCTATTGATGAGTACGAGTTATGATGTCGATTATAATACATTGGTTCTTTCTTATTAAAGAGACACGCACCGGAGATTAAAAGGAAATTTTCAATGAGTCGACCTCTCACGTCGCATCACGAGTCTCCCATATTGTGTTATGAGCGTTAAAATCTCCCACGAGTATATAAGGCTCGGGAAGCTGGTCAATGAGGTTATAAAGGTCTGTTTTTTCGAGAAGCTGGTTCGGCGGTATATAAGTGGAACACACAGTTACTATTTAATGAAAAAGAACGACCTGAACTCACACTGCCTCAATGGGCGTGTTAAGGGCGACGGGTCGGCAAGCTACCGCCTTGTCGGCTATTATTGTTACACCGCCGGAGGCATTAGCCTCCTCACGGTCTTTGCGGAAGATGGTGTAGTCTCGAAGAAAATTTGTATTGGTAGGTTTGAGGTGTGGCTCTTAAACACACAGCAGCTTGGGGTTGTGTTTGTGTCTTATTTCTGTAATGTCGTCGAGGTTATGGAGAAGTCCTCTAACATTCCATTGTAGTATTTGTGTATCCATTATGCTATATGTGTTGGGTGCTGTGTGTTTAGTAGTCGAGGATTAGCTCACGGGCTTTTTCAGGTGCCGAGACGGGAGTTGTGTCTCTTTTGGAGCGATCGAGAGTGCCTCGCCGCTCCTTAGGCGCTGGTGGCGCCGTCTTGCTGGTGGTTGTGTCCATCGCCTCTTGCGAGGCGCTGAACACGCGCTCTTCCGAGGGCTTTGTTTGGCGTGAAGGCCTGGGCACGTTGGACGAGGCCTTTGAGGCCACCTGTACGGAGGTAGATGGCCCCTTCTGCTGGGCTGGCGTAGCTGCGCTAGCTGAAGCCGCCGGGGGGGGGAGGGGGGGCGGATGGCGTCTGGGTGTGAGTCGGGCAGCCGCCGGAGACTGTTTTGGCGCTGCCCCCTGACGCGCCACTTCCACTTCGGCAAATGTGTTCTTGGGCAGCTAGGATACCCGCCTGCTTGCCTCCTTGAAGTTAATATTTCCCTTTACCTTTATCGTGTCACAATTTCTTTTTCTTTTTTCCTGGATGGGCATGACCGCGAGTATGCGGCGTGCTCCCCTTACCAGTTTACACAATGGAGAGTGTTCTCGCAAGCTTCAGAAGTATGTTCAAGGGCACTGCCCTTGGCACAGGTTTGACGGCCTCGGCAGCTCTGCGAACTGTGGCCGAAACCCTGGATTTGAAACATCTGAGCGGATTGGGCACATATGGCCTAACACCGAGCTTGATGTACCCTGCCTCGATTGACTCGCGAAGGACGCTTGATCCGAAGGTGGTTATCAAGTGCTTGGTTTGGATTTCTTTGCCATCTCGCCGCATCCTAATTCTTTAGACGTTGATTACATTCTGTTCACTGAAGCCCTCCAAGAGTTCAGCCACAGTGAGCTCCAGCAAGTCATCGTCCGACACAACATCACGGGTGCTGTTCATAGTACGGTGCGGGGTTACTGTTAGTTGGGTCTCCCCAAATGACACTAGTTTAGGCAGTTTTTCGCATTGCTTCTTATCGCGGAGCTCCAGGAGGAGATCACCACTTGCATTCCTTGTCGCCTTATAACCGGCTCCAAAAACATCAGTCAAAGTCTTAGGTACAAGGAACGGTGAAATGGTGCGCACTGGTTTGCGGGGTGTTTCCCAGTAAACTACATGGAAACGTGGGAAGTTGTGAACTTGGCGCCCGAAAAACTGAAAAACTTCATCGGTGCGCCCTTTTTTCTGAGGGCGATCAGGGAGTGGAGGAAAGGAGCTATCCATAAAGACATGTGAGATTTTGGCAGTAACTCCAGCCACCCACCGCGGAATCCTACAAGGGGACGCTGCAGGACCTGTGAAATGCGGCCTCCAAACGCAAGCTCCACGTTGCCACTATAACCAAATATGAAATATCCTAGGTTGGCTATTCACACAAGGTTAACCCTTGCTGCGCATGCAAGGGAAATGGGTTGCCACACCGGGGGATAACACGACGAGGTCATAGAGAGAGCAGAGAAATATTTTCTATTTTGGAGTGCGCAAAATGCCCTCCATCATACGCTCAAATGCTGCAGGCGCATTTTAAAGTCCGAATAACATTGCTGTAAATTCATAAAGACCATTCGGTGCAACGAGCTTGGTATTTGGACATACACACTCCGCCATGGGGACCTGCCAATGAGCCGATCGCAAGTCGAGGGACAAAAATACTTCGGCACCTTGTATGCTATTGAGGGCGTCGTCTATTCCAGGAAGAGGATAAGCGCCTTGGCTAGCAATCCAGCTCAGGGCGGTACGCCAAGCAGAGTTTTAGAGAGCCGCGTTTCTTTTTAACCAGTAATTCGCCTCGCAGGCTTAGCGGCAATGCTGCTGCGCTGCTGAGCACTAGGTCGCTGGAGGGAATCGCGGAAGCGGCGGCGGCATTTCGATGGAGGCGAAATGCGAAAATGTCTGTATCCCTTACATGGGGGCACGTTAAAACCCCCAGGTGGTAGACATTTCCGGAGTCCTCAGCTACGGCGTGCCTCATTATCATTTCGGGGTTTTGGCAAGCAAAACCCGAGATTTTATTTTTTTATTTTTAACCAGTGCACCAGGAGAGGGCCAGGCACTAGAAGAAGGCGTCATGACTGTAACTACACGAAACTCCGAAGCAAGAGACGTTGGTCTGTAGGGGCGCTGTCGCAAAGAAGCGTGATTTCCAATGCCAATTGCACGAACAACCGCATTACTTCGGCCCAGTGACGTTTACGGGAAGTCAAATAAACTGTGGAACAATATGCAGAAAACTGTATATTGTCTCACAAGAACTGTCTCACAATATGCAGAAAGCTCAACCTCCGCACGAGCCCAGTTATAACGGCGTGATTAGGTGACAAAAAATCCCACCAAAGGATCAGATAATACGAACACGTAGCCGGCTCAAGAAATTCAACTGTGTACATCAGGTCTTGAATGAACATTCTGGCTGTACATGGTGCAACGGATTGAATTTGTTGTGTGCTTGCAGTACGGTGAGAAAAAGCTTTGACGGTGGCGTCGTCACTTTACGGATGGAGTGGCCAAACTTGTGGTTCATTAGAGAAATTGCGGCAGCAGTGTCGACAAGCGGAAGAGTTCGTGCACCTTCAACGAACACTTCAATAACACTCGCGGGGGATAGGCGACACTTGGCCAGGGGGACGACAGCGCAGCTCGTGCATCAGCAGCTGCGTCAGTCAGTTATCCACCTGAGGAGCACTTGACCGGCGACGCATAGGCAAAAGAAAAAGGAGGCGCGGAAAGCGTGAGCGATAACAAGCGACAGGTCGCTCATCAGAAGTGAGCTGTGGATTGCGGGCGTATGCTTCGAGTACTTGTTAAAGTTGCGTGCCATATGGAGTTCGGAAGTTGTAATTAGGATATCTCGGTGCAGTCGGAGTCGAGGCGACATGGGCGCTCAACAGGACCTGGCATTCCGGAAGCGTAGCAGATAGGTCGTCTACGTACAGTGCGCCAAGGGTTTGCGCACGGCGGCTGAGCACCCAAAAGTCGCTTCGCCGGCGACTGAATTGGTGCATGAGTGGTCACTACTTGCAGAGGAGGTGGCTTCATGAGGACCTTCGCATACTTTGATGGCACGGCGATAAGAGTTGTCGGAGAAGCGGATGGCAACGCATATGATAGTGGCGTGATGACAGCGCTCGGCTGGCACGCAGACGGCAAAGCGCCGGTGACCTGCTCATGTATGACCTGTCGGATAATCAGAATTAGATATTGCGTAGGCGCTTGCATGGCTGGTAAAAACGGAAAACGAAACTGTCGAGCAATTTCTCAACGAGCAATTTCCTTGATCTGTTACAAATGGACAATGTGATCGCTGCTGATGGTCAACGTGGAGAGGAAATCGTCAGTTGGCGCCTGCTGCCGAGCTAAGACGCGTTGCTTACGTAGTTCGTCTAGCACGGAGTCCAGACACGGTGTGCGAGACCTTACCGGCAACATCCGAAAGGCGTTGTTTTCTATGTCTTTCCATGATTGACCGGGACAGGATCAAGCATACCATGAAATCTTGACGCGGTATCAATAGGTAATGACGTCTTCGATATGCCTTAGAACTTTCTGTAGGCCTAGTTAGAGCATATTCTAGATTCGACGAATATTTTAAAGGTCACAAACAGGACAGCCGCTCACAAAAGACGCCTCGCGAACGCCTCAGAGCTGTCCTGTGTATGGCCTTCTTTTGTGCCGTGTCTCTCATTTGCGCTCTAAAAATTTTTGTCTTCGATATAGCTCGGGAAGCTATCGCCCTGCTGCTGCGCTCGCCCGCGCAGACGGTGTTCAAAGCGAAGCTCACGCATTGCAGGGCGACCGAACACTTCCGCGAAGCTGGTCTCGAGTGTGGTCCGAGTGGCGAAGTCAGACTCATGGTTACGAAAGCAGAAGTTTGCGACCTCTGTTAGGTAGAACAGGACGTTGCGCAGTTTCGTAGCGTTGTACACTCGGGAACATGTGCCTGTTGTCCCTCTTGTGCGCGCTCACTGTTTCACTCAACTCACGCTAATCTTATACGTCATGATCGTCGGTGCCGCTAAGGAAAGCGGGACTGCGCTGACTCAGCGCGCTTGCCACTGTGATTGATGGAGATCGAGCCGCGCCTTGATGGGTGGCGTCATCAGCGTTGTCGGAGCAGCGATGGGGAACATCTGGCTGCGGAGGTCCAGGTTTGAAAGGTACCCCGGGCCTCCGCCACTTTGATAAGGGTAGTTGTTGATAGCAAGCGGCAGCCGAAAAACCAGCACATTAACAAGGCAATGAAAATCTCGCCGCCAATAGCTCACGATCTGCGCTCGCGCTCTACGTGGATTATAGCGTCCCACTATTAGTTGCTCGCTGTTCTTCTCTACAGCAGCTTTATCTTCTGAATCTCCACATTTCGTCATCGTCACGCCATCTTCGTCATACAAACATCTTTCTTTCGTTGTCACACAGCCGTAGTGACGGCGTTGGGATCGTATAATTACCGTCACTCCAGCTTAGGCATCCGGCTCTTGTCAGACCGTCGTCGTCATACAGTCTTCGTGGTCCTGACTTTGCCCTGTCATTGTCGTCATACACTCGTCGCGATTCCATTGTCGATGCCATTGCCGTATTGTGTTTTAGTGATATATAAGTTGTCGTGGATTCGTTATGTCCTTTTTTTTCCGTCGTCCTCAGACCGCCGTTGTCACACAGTCATCGGCATGTCACCTTCGTCGTTTAACCGAAATCAATCAAGCTGTCCTCATTTATTTGTTATAATGCCACCTTTGTCAAGTTATCGTCACCGCAGCGTCTTCGTCTGGCAGTCCTATCGCATCCGCTATCACACCGTCATCATCATGCCATCGTAGTCGTGCCATCATCGCCACTCCAGCTTCATCATCCGGCTCTCCTAAACAATCGTCTTCTCGCAATCGTAGTTATAAATACTTCGTAATACAGTCGTGATCACGCCATTTTTGTGACATACTAGTTATCATGCCATTCTCCTCATACCATTGTGATGCTATGGTCATCAATACGTTGTCGTCATACTATTATTGTCAAGCCTTCGTTGTCATACCGTCGACGCAATGCCTTCGCAGTCTTTCCATCGTCGTCACTCTAACTTTGCTATCCAACTCTGGTCATGCCGTCATCTTCACGTCAACGTCATCGCTATACCATTGTCAACCTACTGATGTCATTGCGTCGTCCTTCTACAGTCGTCCGCAATTGCAGTCGTCGGAATTTGTTCGCATGCCGTCATCGTGGTGTCATTGAGGTTGTCCATCGTCATCATTCTAGCTTGAGCACACAACTGTCTCCATGTTGTCGTCACACCTTCATCGTCATGCCATCGTTTTACCGCCACCGCCGTTTCAGCAACGTCACCTCATTGCCATCATACCACCCTCGTCGATTCCTCCACTTCGCTTTTTTTTCGCCGCTAAGAGGACGAGCCGACAAGACGGGATACACATGGGCTCCGAAAACTTTCCATGATTGTGGCGGAAAAAGGCTGTTCTCGAGTCTAGAACTACCACACCTAACACCGGAAGGTCAACGGACTACGAAGACATCGGGATCATACCAGGTGGGCGATTTGTTGAGCCACAAAGGCAGTTTTAATACACTGCCACGCCGGCGGCCTGGCTAACTCTAACTAGCTGGCTCTACGACGCCACTGTTCCCACCACTTCGGCGGGAACGACACCTGACTCGGGTGCGGTCGGGCCCCCGCTTCGCCACGAGACGCGAGGATGGACGTCGTAGAGGTGGAAGGGGAGACAATTTCCCCGGAAGAATATGACGACCAGGGCTGGATTGCGGCTCACGAACGCCGTAGTAACGCCAAGAGACGTCCAGACCTCGATGAACGATCCAAGAACCTCGGAGACTCACCGGTTCCAACGGCGTGGAAAACCACGAATGGACGAATTCTACAACGACCAATGGCCCCGAGGCAACCGCAGCTACCGGAGGATGACTACAAGGTCGTGATCCGCCCGAGAAGTGGGCTCGACATGGCGCAACAACGCATTGCGTACATAAAGGATGGCGTTCTGCTGGCAGCCGCATTGACACCAGAAAATGCCGGAGAAGATACGCTACGAATCAATCCAAGACAAAACACCATGATCATGAGCACGCCGAAACTGGAGAATGCGAAACGCTACAGCCAGATACGAGAAATCCAACTTGGATCGAACACCTACAGTACGGCCGCTTACATTACTGCGCCGGAGAACACCTCCAAGGGAGTCATACACGGTATACCAGAATACGACACGCCTGAAGACGTTGAAAAAAGCCTGGTGAACTGCAGAAACCCGACTATACTACACGCAAGACGCATGGGACGCACCAATTCGGTGGTGATAGTGTTTGAAGGTACATACGTACCACACTACGTGTACTACCGCGGAGCTGAAAACCGATGCCTACTATATCGTAAGCAGTACGAAACATGTAACACCTGTGGCCGCCTCGGCCGCCGAGCGGATGTCTGCCCGACACCGAACAGCAAGACATGTCGCCGGTGCGGAACTCTCAATCCACCCGAAGATCATCAGTGCGAGCCAAGATGCTTCATGTGTGGGAAGGGACACCTCACAGGAGACAAAAAGTGCCGTGAACGATTCAAGACCCCATATCTTCTCAGAAAGAGGCAGTGGAAACAACAACAACAACGGAATGAACATCAACCGCAAAAAGCTATGGCGGACAATCGCCCAAGTCGGTCCAGGGAGCGGTCGGGCAGCACGGAATGGCACAAGGGATCGATGTGGACCAACAGCCACGGCAGCAGACGCCGCGACAGGAGCAGCTCTAGCTCCTTCCCAAGACCCAGGTGGAGGCAGTGGCGGCCGGTCCCGGTCCAGGTCCCGGCCCAGGTCTGAATCGAGATCGAGAGGATCCCCACTACACGGAACCCCGGAGGGCTCTGGCGGGGACGACGGCAACAAAACGCAGGTGACCTGGGCAGACACGGTCTTCGGCGCTGCTTCTCCGTCTAATATAACACCTAAAAAAGAAGGGTCCGCCCTGGAGCAGGAATTGATCCAAATTAGAAAATTACTAGCGCAAATTACTCGTGAAAATGCTAAGCAGAGGGATGAAATTCAACAATTAAAGCAAGAAAACGCTAGGCTTCAGCAGAATAGGACACACGAGCCAAGTCACACGCCTACCGCCAGTACGGCACAGACGCCTAGCCGCGAGTCAACGCCCGCTCTCGCGCAAATGACAGGGACGCCGCCCCACAAAAGAAAAGCTAAAGACGCGCCAGACGCGCAAAGCAGCGTCTCAACGCAGTTAGAAAAGCAAGTAGAGGGAATGTTTGTGCAGTTAACTAAGACGCTACAACAACAATTCGCCGGGTTAAGGTACAGTTCATGGAAATTACACAAAGAACAGAAGGCATTGAAATCCGATTAACAGTTGTTGAAAACGCGCAAAAGAACTTGAGGCCTGCGGGAGTGGGACCGGTAAAAGCGACCACCAAACCATATCATCAACCCGTAGTGACAGAAACCAGTAAAGTCACCGGGGAGAATCAAACAGTTAAACATGGCTCCGCGTAATGAATACATAATATGGCAATGGAACTGTCGCGGGTATCGCCGGAAACGGGGACACCTATAGCAGTTCATAAGTAGCAAGGAGGCCCCAGATGTCATCGCCCTGCAAGAAACATGGGGACTGGCTAAATTATCCGGTTACAAAGCATACGGTGCTTCCGACGAGAAGGCGCCCGTTACAAGTCTCGTACACAGAAACCTTACGGGCATAGAACACAACACTGGCGTGACCGGTGTAGACCACGTCCTGATTGAAATCATTCCTACGCGCAAGGGAGAAGGAAGCCTTTTCATCTTAAATGTATACAGTAGCCCTCGACACAAGATGAGATTCGGCCCGCTTTTTCGTAAATCCTTAAATTTAGCAGAAAGACATGCAATGGTAATTGTAGGGGACTTTATTGCACCCCACGCGGCTTGGGGATACCGTTTGGAGAACGTCAAGGGTCGTAATCTGTGGTTAGACGCTCAGCAGGAGGGTCTCACTCTCGTAACGGATCCACAGGCGCCCACTAGAATGGGTAACAGTGTGAGCAATGACACCACACCAGACCTAACTTTTACGAAGAACACACCTGATGGAAAATGGATAAACACACAAGAAAATCTGGGTAGTGATCACTTCATTGTAGCAACAACTGTTCACGCAGGCCCATCAAGAAAGGCAGGAAAATAACGATTGTGGAATGGGACTCCTTCCGCAAAATCCGGGAGGACGAAGCTGATGAAGTCATACATGACATCGAGATTTGGACTAAAAAACTTCATCAAAGTGTGACACGAGCCACTAAGACTATTCCGGGAAAAGCGGGGATAGAGGATGCGGACAGCAAACTCCTACTTATGTGGGAGGCAAAAAGCAGCGTGCAGAAACGCTGGAAACAGCAAAAACTTAAAGAAACCTGAGAAGGAAAATCGCCAAGCTCAATAAGGAAATAGAGGACTATGCGAATAGATTAAGCCGTCAAAATTGGGAGGCCACGTGCAACGCCATGGACAGACAGATAGGGCTACCTAAAACCTGGAATCTTCTGCGCTATCTTTTAGACCCGGAATACAGCAAGTCCACGCAACGACACTGCCTGCAAAAAATAATTCACAGATACAAAGGCACGGAAGAAGAACTTTTAGAGGAACTACAAAGGCTATACGTAGGAAATACAACCAAAGGACAACAACATCCATATACTGGTAAGGAAAACCCGTATCTTGACAGCCCCATAACCGAGGCTGAAGTTCGAGCGGAACTCATAAGGCTCAACACGAAGTCCACGCCAGGCCCGGATGGAATCACCAACAAGATCCTGTGAAATCTCGATGATGAATCTATCTCGGCCCTCACGAAGTGTATTAACAACTGCTGGGAACAGGGTAATATTCCACGTCAATGGAAAACCGCCGAAGTTATAATGATTCCAAAGCCGGGAAAGAAACTTCAACTTGAGAATCTCAGGCCTATATCGTTAACGTCGTGTGCTGGCAAGCTCATGGAGCACGTCATCCTCACACGTCTAACTAATTACATGGAAGATAATGGCCTTTTCCCGCACACCATGATTGGGTTTAGACCAAAACTGTCTACACAAGACATTATGTTGCAAATCAAACACCAAATAATAGACGCGGGACCTCAAACACTAGATACAAAAGCTATCCTTGGTCTTGATCTTACGAAGGCCTTTGATAATATCACCCACAGGGCTATTTTAGAAAACCTACAAGGCCTAGGAGTGGGGCAACGAACCCATGCGTATGTTAAAGACTCTCTCTGACCGTACTGCGCAAATCTCAATCGGTGAAGTGAAATCCAAAGAGATAAAACTCGGAAGCCGGGGCACACCACAAGGATCAGTCTTATCTCCCTTTCTTTTCAATGTAGCTATGATTGGCCTGCCAGCAGAATTAGAAAATATAGAAGGATTACAGCATAGCCTGTACGCCGATGATATCACCCTTTGGGTAACAGGTGGAAGTGATGGGCAGATTGAGGAAATCCTCCAAACAGCCATACATACGGTTGAGAAATATGTCGTGGATAAAGGATTGAGATGCTCGCCGCAAAAATCAGAATTGCTTCTATACCGACCGACACGCAGGGGCCGTAAGAATTCTACGGATAAACCAAACATCACGCTTTTTGTAAATGGCAACCAAATACCTATTGTCGACAGCATCAGAGTCCTCGGACTCCACGTATCAGCGAACGGTCACAACGGGGAAACAATCAGAATACCAGAAAACAGCGCACAACAAACAATGAGACTAATTAAGAGAATAGCTAATCGTCATTATGGGATGAAAGAGAACAATCTGGTACGACTAGTCCAGGCTTTTGTCATCAGGCGCATAGTATATGTAACCCCTTACCTAAATCTCCAAGTAGCAGAAAAGACAAAAATCGAAGGCATCATGAGACGATCATTCAAACAAGCCATAGGTTTGCCGATAAACACATCAAATGACAGGCTCCTAGCCTTAGGTGTCCACAACACGCTCGAAGAACTCATAGAAGCCCATACGATAGCGCAATATGAAAGACTCTCACAAACACCTGCTGGCAGACACATACTTAACAAGCATAGAGTAAAATACGCATCACAGTATGGCACTAAACTAGACATTCCCCACCACACAAGGAAGCAGCTTATTATCCCACCGCTACCCAAGAACATGCATCCCGAACACCACAGGAAAAGGCGGGAGGAAAGGGCAAGGGCTATACAGAGGAGATTCCAACGCTCTCAGGACGTGGTGTACGTCGACGCGGCAGAGTATACGACTAATCAGAATATGTGTATCGTTGCAGTGAACTCGGAAGGTGAGCGTAAGGTCAATGGATCTATTAAAACCAACAGAGGCGAGGTGGCTGAGGAATGGGCCATTGCTCTCGCAATGGCTTCCACACTGGCCACGATAATAGTCAGTGATTCTAAAACCGCCATTTTAAATTACGCGAAGGGGCGCATTTCGCCGGAATCACAACGTATCCTGGCGAACTTCCGCGGTGAGCGGGTTGTCCATATCATCTGGGCGCTTGCGCGCTCCTCCCTCCCCGGCAATGAGGCGGCCGACACCGTGGCTCGAGGACTCACAAGCCGAGCCACCGGGGCGCCGCGGCTGGGGCTGACAGGGGACCGGGTGGTTGGCTACAAGGAGATAACTAACCATTACAGATTGGGGAGGGTGCGTTTTCCTCCCGCACACCCATCACTTAATAAGCAGCAGGCGGTGGCATGGCGCCTCCTTCAAACAAATACATATCCAAATCCGGTGACTTATAACCATTATTATCCAGACCAATATTCGGCCAATTGTAAATTTTGTCAAGAAAGGGCGGACCTGGATCACATTATCTGGGCCTGCCCTCGGGCGCCCCGACAGGGCCAAAAAATTCAGGACCGGAAGCAGTGGGAGACCGTGTTGCTCAGCGCGGCCCCCGAAGACCAACTTTTGGCTGTCCAGCAGGCCGAGGATGCCGCTAGAGCTCAAGGGCTTCTGGCCGCCATCTAGGCGGGGTTGGCTCCCCCACCAATCTGCCGGCTATATGAATACAGGTTATTTCTCTCTCTCTCTCTCTCTCTCCACTTCGCTTCGTCTTCATAATTCTACTGCGGCGATGGTGTTGTCATAAAACCGTGCTTAATCAAGGGTTTTCATACAATTGTCGTTATTTTGCCATGCCATCGTGGTCGTGCCATTGTCATCATATTAAGATTTGTCACCCCTTTGTCCTCATGCCGTCTTCGTTATTCCATTGTCGTCATACCCTCGTGGTTAGCCCACTGTCCTCGTGGCATCGTTGTCACTCGGGGGTCTTTACACCAGCACCATCGTTTATTAATTGTCATCTCCCGGTCGTCACGCCGTCGTCATCGTAACACCTTTGTCGTTCGAGCTGCGTCATTCTGTCTTCGCAATTTCATAGGCGTCATCACAACGGCGTCATACACTCGACGTCATCCCACCTACAGATGAGAGACTACTACAGATGTTAAATTACCATCTCGAATGCTAATAGCTTGAATGCTAATCACATGCCCAGTTCTGCCATAGTTATTTCTTTCTTAAAAGCGCTGCTCGTATGCGCCCGGTTTTGGTTAGAACGTTGCCATCCTCTGAGTAACCGCACGAACGCGCTCTTGCCACTGCTCGCGCGTTCGCCAACGTCGTCTTTCACAGCTGGCTCCGATGTCGCTCATCGTGTTACCAGTCCTATATAGCCCCTTCTTCTGGGAAGGTGCTGATGGCACTGGGCCACTGCGCTCGCTTGACCCCAGCAAGGTCATTTAATAAAGTTTTGCGTCTCTTTCTGGCCCACTTCCAGTTGGTGCGCTGATTTCGGTTTGAAATCCCTGGCCTCCATGCATCGCCAAATAAAAACACGTATCCACTACAAATCAACTTTCCTTTTTTCTACACACAGCCCGCGAAGGGAATACCCTTCCTTCTGACATCGGCGTCATCACTGACATTTCTCGTTTCAAAGCTGCCGTCGAAGACCATCTTTGATATCACGTCACCTAACCTGACGCGCCGTTTCTTCAATATGTGCCCACCCCTCATGTAAGGTCCTGTTCAGGGACCTTTGAGGTATAATAATTAAACAAAGTATATACAGCTGGGCTCCACTTTCGCATTAGGGAGTATCGCAAGAGTCGCTCTTTTTTATTTACATTTCTCTGATTCCGTAATTATTTAGCTATTGTGGCGCTTGTGCACCTTCTCCGTAGTGCAAACACCTGTGTGTATTATTTTCGAGTATGTTCCCTTAGTGAATTATTGCTCTTTTCGATTTCACTGAAATTCTACATTATTGTATGGGCTTCTAAAGAGATATACTTATCTTGACGAGTGGAGGAACCAAATATACCGTTAAGGCAGAGAAATTCAATGTACAATATATGCATATTAGATTTATATGCATGCATATTGAGATCTACACAAAAAGTACGTTTTCTGTGCTCATATTATTGCTTTTTGTCGAAAACTACAAATACCTCAATTAGACTTAAAAGTTTTCGTCGTGTGTTTTAGAGGAAGTACGTTTTCGAAGATTGTATTCATATAACTCCTTACACTTTCCATCTAACGATAGTGTCCAACAATATTGCCCACCTAAGAGTAAGACGGCAAAATTATTTTAGCTATCAAAGCAGTCAGAATTTTGCCTAATTCAGTCAGTGCATCCAGAGGAATCAAAAGTTATCCTGTTTTTAATGTGGCAATAGTCATCCTTCTTTTACAGAATATTCTCAGGTTTAACGTGAGAAAACTACAATTTCATTATGAAGCACGCCTTAGTAGTGAACTTCGTATTAATTATGACCATCAGGGGAGATTTGCTGTGCCCCCAATGCATGGTAACTAGTCATGGTAAATAGCCCCTCAAATAATTATGAAAGCAGGTCAGAATACTTACATATCTTATTTGCATACTTTTTATTGTTGCAAAGTATAATATACCATAATCGCTATCCTGTATAAATGAAAGGACGCGTAATTTGTGACCATCGTGCCATGACATTGCGAAGATGACTCTGAAGGTATCCTCATTATCTTGTATGTAGTATATTTCGTATAATATGTAAAATCTGTGTCACTCAAAAATTTCCGCATTGCCTGCTGCTTTTTTTCTTCTTTTGATCGCTTTGTGCCGTCGGCACGCTACATGGCCTTTGGCATGCACTATTTGTATGAAACTGATACTTCCTATTCAGAGCCATAGTACTTTTTCTTAAAGCGGGTGCAGTCTTATCAAATATAGGCTATATACTCATGCTGTCATACTCTCTCCAAAGCCACTCTCTGATCTAAGACAGGATTGCAGGTTCACAGAACGACCATGTTTTGCGCAATCAGTCCTAGAATCAGCTACTGCACTTGATGGGACCCTAATTAAGCACCAGTAGTTATATTTCACAGCAATGTTCGTCTTATAAATAATGTTGTTTTTTTTCTAAGCGGTAACCTTCTTTGACTGTTCCTTCCCTAACACTGAGTAGCAAGCTAGAACATCGTAGTTCAGGCCAACCTTCTAGTTTTTCTCTCATAATCTCTCTGTCCCACTCTGTGGTTTGTACATTTGTGGCCGTTTATGGCAGTAGAGTCAGCTTGCGATGTGCCGTTTGCTGTCTTGCCGAGCAGACCGTATGGACGACCGCATATGCACACGAATGCAAAACAACCGTCTGGCTTCTGTCTGGCCTAGTGGACAACGTAGATCGTTGGGCATATGCTACAAGCTTTGTCCTCGAACGGACAACTTTGTGAGAGAGAGAAAGGACAATATCTCTTCTTGGTGAGGTAGCGCGTCTTCTTTTCGTTGGTTCACGGCCCGATTTGCTCGCGGTACTCTGCGTGCCCGCTGAATCAGCGGTCGCATCTCCAGCGGCCGATCAGCCGTCGCAGCTCCCAGGAGAACGGTGTGGCTGAAGGAATAGAGGGATACTGCGCGTATAACATATTCATGCGCCAATTCCAGCCCAATGGCCCGTTTTAATGTATTAGGGTGACACAAGGCGTATGTAGTCTTGAGTATAACGCCCCATCCCCGACAGACACTTCCGCGTCGAGTGCGGCTGCTCGGTGGACGACCATTACAACGAAATTGCAGAAATCCTGTGGTTGCTATTGAGATTAAACTGGGGTGCAGCGATTGCAAGATATACTATCTCGTAATATCAATTGGCATTGCGGTTCACAGTGGGTATGCCCCTGATTGTGTCTGCTGATGTGCCCTCAAGGTTTCGTCATGCACGGAGGGCATAGATGAATGCAGCAGGACAGACAAGGCAGCTTTCGCTACGTTGACCACCATTCTTAATGATCTCTGCGACCATGTCCGTTCTTTTTTTTTTCATTCATTTCTTCATTGCCTTCTGTGCGCTGCAGTGGCATCCCCACCGCGTAACAGGCCGTGGAATTGTAACACAGACTGATTGCTGCGCCGGTTTTGGTGCCCGAAGTCCAAGTGCTAAGAGAACTGAACAACACCTGACGAGACGCAGGTGATACCGATGCCACTCCATTCTGTCGCCACGTTACGCCACCCTTTCGCGCGCGTTTGGTTTGCGTGCAACTCATGAAGCGGCCACTCTGTACGAGAGACCCTTTCGTATTTGCAGCTGTCGTCGAGACGTTAGAGGATGTGTTCCCGTGTTGAAGCACCTACCTTAGAATTCCGCTCTCGCGCGTGCATTTGTTTTCTTTTAATAGTGAGGACGCGCATGCTCGGCAAGAAAAAAGGTGAATCTACAGTGGCGGTCAGATACATTTTAGAATGTGATACAAGGCGAAGCGGGACAGGGGACGCGGAAAAGAACGAGAACAAGCGCTTGTCTTTTTTTCGGATGTCCCCTGTCCCGCCTCGTGCTGTACCACATAGTCTAAAATGGAAAAGCAACTAGCGCAAACCATCATCCTTTTAAGATCAGAGAAATCTTCCCCTTATATAATTTTTGTCGTGATGGTGGCTGGGTGACAATATGATCTGCATTTCATGTCAAACAAAAAAATTTATCCACACCCTGTTTCTACCATAAACCTCTACTAAAAGATTTGGAAAGTGGCGAACGTTCCATGTCGAACACAACACAATTTTGTCGTGTCGTTATGCGTGGACGCTATTCTACCAGGGCTTTCAGCCCATGTTTGTACAAGCTTTCCGCCCACTTGTACTTAGTGCTATTTCAGTACCGATGCCAGGTCTGTTAAGACTTGTACTACGAGTACGTTAAATATATTTTCCTACTTACAATCATCATCATCATCATCATCATCATCATCATCCTGGTTACGCCTACTGCAGGGAAAAGGCCTCTCCCACATTTCTCCAACTACCCAGGTCGTGTACTAACGGTGGCGATGTTGTACCTGCAAACTTCTTAATCTCAGCTGCCCACCTAACTTTCTGCCGTCCCCTGCTACGCTTCCCTTCCTATTGGAATCCAGTCCGTAACCCTTAATGACCATCGGTTATCTTCCCTCCTCAGTACATGTCCTGCCCGTGCCCATTTCTATTTTTTTATTTCAACTAAGATGCCATTAACTCGCGGTTGTTCCCTGACCCAGTCGGCTCTTTTCTTATCCCTTAATGTTACACCTATAATTCTTCTTTCCAAAGGTCGTTGCGTCGTCCTCAATTTAAGTAGGACTCTTTTCGTAAGCCTCCAGGTTTCTGCCCCGTACGTGAGTACTGGTAAGACACAGCTGTTATACACTTTTCTCTTGAGGGATAAGGGCAACCTGCTGTTCATGATCTGAGAATGCCTGCCAAACGCACCCCGGCCCAGTCTTATTCTTCTGATTATTTCAGTCTCATGATCCGGATCTGCGGTCACTACCTGTCCTAAGTAGATGTATTACTTACCACTTCCAGTGCCTCGATACCTATTATAAACTGCTGTTCTCTTCTGAGACTGTTAAACATTACTTTAGCTTTCTGCAGATTAATTTTTAGACCCAACCTTCTGCTTTGCCTCTCCGGGTCATTTGCATGCATTGCAATTGGTCCCCTGAATTACTATCAATATCATCACTGACTAGCAATATTACTATCAATATCATCAGAATTACTAGCAATATCATCAGCGAATCGCAAGTTACTAAGGTATTCTCCATTAACTTTATCCCGAATTCTTCCCAATCCAGGTCTCTGAATACCTCCTGTAAACACGCTGTGAATAGCATTGCAGAGATCGTATCTCCCTGCCTGACGCCTCTCTTTATTGGGATTTTGTTGCTTTCTTTATGGAGGACTACAGTGGCTGTGGAGCTGCTATAGATATAGTTCAGTATTTTTACATATGGCTCGTCAAGTCTGGGCTAATTCGAGTTCCTACCATCCTATGGTCACTGCAGCGCACTCTGCCGAGCACGTCCACATCTTGTATGATGCCAGGGTTAGCGCAGATTATAAGGTCTATTTCATTTCTAGTCTCGCCATTCGGGCTCCTTCAGGTCCACAAGAAACGGACGCAAAGTACGACCGTTCTTGACCGGATGAAAATATGTACGTGGAGTTTACAACTGCTGTCGCTACGTTATTTTTCCTTATTCTTTGCGTGATACTGCACAACGCCCTCATCACCTTTCCCTCTTCTTTTTGCGCAACAATTTTTACATCACCTGAGCAAATACATTTCGGCATTGCGCTTCGGAATTTGCTGGGGATAAGTTCTTGGGCCTTTATTATGATACAAAGTATTCTTAGTATACCTGAAATGTGGTTTGTGATGCTTCTTGGCTTTACTTATCTTGTTGTGTACAATCAGTATTGTGTTGTCACAGTGCCTAGTCAAAACTATGTCCGTTCTTATCGTATTCTTCTGCATTCGTTCGTATTTATTGATACCTTTGTCATCATTGTCGGCTTTACCGGCACAATAAGTTCCCTATGGTATATTCACCGTACTACTTATTAAGATTTAAAGTTTTCGTTATCCTTTATAACATGCTTTTACGTTCGTTTCTATTTTTATGATAATGACGATATCTTGAAAATACTACTGCATCAGGGTTGCTAGCGCCGCGTCAAGCTGCTTAAACCAGCTTTTTGCTCTAGCACCCAATTTCAATTTGTACTTGGTAAAAATATTACGAGATTTGATTGATCACGATTTAGCCAGTTTTCGCCAGAAATTATGTTATGAGCATCTGCTCCGTGAGCTTGCCCAAAAATAATGAATATTAACGGAACCCATTCTTGAATCTATAAGCGCAAATGAGTTAGAAAAAAATATAAATTCACTCACTGTTCCATAGTCTAATGCGTGCGAAACATCGTGTCCTTCTCCTTCCTTTCTTTCTGGTTCTTTTCTCTTTGGGCTTTCCGCTTCTGTTGATGGTGAAGACATGAAAAAGAGCGATGAGAAAGGTAAAAAGATGCGCGCTTATCTTAATGTACATTTATGAGCTGCTTAGAACACAATGTTCTTACTAATCATAATAGCTCAAATGCTCCAGCTGTGGGATGTCACAAAACATGGGTTTTAAAGTCAGACAGTATGCCGTATTTAAAAGCAATGGGCCCTGTATTATTAATCTATTAACACATTAAGTGCGCTCTGTTAAGAGCCCCATGGCATTGGGTGCACTTTTGGCTCCGGCGATGAGCTTTCGCTTACGCTCCAATGCCGCGCTGGTCAGCACCATCTCCCACTTCTCGTGCGTTGAGCTTGGGTTTGGAGGGAGGGGGGCGGGCTGTTATGGATACTTCGGCAGGCCGATGCGGTATGGTATATGGTAGCTCGCTCCGTATGCAAAAGAAAAAAAATTGTTTTAGGGGTTGGGGTACGTCGCGTGGAGGAGCGTGAGGGGCCGACATGTGCTGGTCTGTAGTAGCCTCCAGGCCGTGGGTTCAGCTGTTTGTTGGCTTCTAACGATATGATACATAAAAATTGCGCCACACGGTGTCCTTTCTTTTCTTCAATTCTAGAATTCTGTGGCTTTGCGTGCCGGAACAACAATTTGATTATGAGGCATGCCGTAGAGGTGGACATCGGAATAATTTTGACCGCCAGAGGATCTTCAACTTGCCCGCAACGCATCTTTCTTTCACGTATCTATAAAAGGCAATCAGAAAGTAAACATGATGCAGGAAGATAATCTGAATAAAATATGTGTAAATAGTACAATGTTGAAACGCCTCGAGCGACAAAAAGAGGATCTCCATAGGATTTTGGCCAAAGAGCTGTGAACAAATAAGCTGTGCATATAAACAAATAAATCTACCGTAGTTACACGTGGGGATTTTGACAGTGCTAAATTCTCTCGGGCAGTGCTAAAATCTGATTCCACAAGGCGCACTTCTATTTCATAAGGAAAGGAAGTTTCATATATCACAAAAAAAGGTAAGAACTGTTTTCCAATTCGTAGTAGACTTTGTGAACTGTTATAGAGTAATATTATTTCTCACTAATGTCATTTTTTTATTCTTGTTTTCTAATACAGTTTTATACGACGACGCCCTCGCCGCTAACTAGCAGTCCTATACCACTGGGTTGCTGTCTAGTTAGTTGCCCGTAGTGTTTGAGGGCAATTATCTTACACAGAAGCAGAAAAGCAATAACGAGATCGTTGGATTCACTGTGGACAAATACTGGCAGGAAATGAGCTAGAACTCAATATAATTGCCAAAGCCTGTCGTTTTCATTGGTTCTTTTCTTTTGAGGATTTCCCTCCAGTATGATAATTGATGGTCCAATGAACGACGTGACATGCCAAGTTGAATATCGCTGCTGGATAGATGCCCTCAATTAATTACGTTATCTCATGGATGCCCTGCTTCGGCTGATGTTTGTCGAGGCCTCTACAGGCCACATGTGCTTTTAACGTACAAGAGTCAACGAGAAACGAACTCAGCGTAAGCAAATGTGTAATAAGCGCGACAAGCAAGCAATACCCCTTGCTTATAAATAAATCCAGTCAAAACAGCGGGAAGTCGGGAGATGGAAATTCAAAACGATGAGCAATATGACAACAAGGTTCGACAGATGGACTTGTCTTCTTCAAGGCGACATATGCTTTCCTCGCCACTGTATATATAGGTGGGGTTCTTCTAAAGGGGAGAGGGTGTAAGTGGCTGGGTGCGCCAACGAGCGAACGTGTGTTAGCGGCGAGGGTGTAGAATTGAGAATAAAGGAGTGCTGTGCACAAGGCCACTGCCACGACCGTCTGTCAATCACGTGTCAACGGCCACGTATCGGCCGGCGTGTCAACAGCGTGCACAGCAGCCCTCTATTACCTGTTTCACTGGTGGTCGTGGGCTATCGTGCCTCTGGAAAAGATAACAGAAGGAGCGACAGAAACCGGTGCTCGTGAAAAAAAATGTAAATAGAAAAGCTAACTAAGCAACGAAACCAAGTGTTCTTGACTATAGCTAGAAATTTAGCATAGCTAATACATTCTAAAGCGTCATTTGAAACGTTTATCGCTATTGGTGGCAATGCCTTGCACCTATGCATAAGGTATGATTCTCAGTATCTTATTTCTCCTTCAGAATAGAAATTTGACAGTAAGATGTGGAGTTTACGTTTGTGAAAGTTGTGACCTGGTTGGTTGAAATGCTCGGCGATGGCTTTGTCAAGCTTTTTAGCTGTGTCCGCACGATGTCCGTTTAACTAATTTGACGTTCATTGATTGTCCCATTTTACCGATATAATGTTTCCTACACGAGGAACATTCAATCATTTATATCATATCCGAACTTCTTCAAGTAAACCAAGATTTTACTTCGTGTGTGTAACTATTTGTGGTGCTTTTAATTTTAATGCCACTTTGAAGCTGACTGCAGGTTTTGCACCTGGAGCGACAACATGCTTTTATTACGGGGGAATGGTGTTGGCTGACTTTTGCGTGCACTAACGTGTCTTTAAAGTTCCTTTTGCGGCGAAAGGTAACACTTGGTACAGTCGGGAGCGGTATTCTCAGACGCTCGTTACTTCATAATATTGGGTTGTATTTTCGTAGGATGTCGTTTATGTTTGGAAGTGCATTAGAATAATTTGTTATCAAGACTAACAGTCTGTCAGGTTCTGGTGTAGGCGGTACTTTCCCTAATTTCGACTGTCTTTCCCGTTTTGAAACGTCATAATGAGGCCTATCGAGAGCAACTTGAGGATAGTTTCTGCTAGCGTTGTTTGATTTCAGTTCATTTAGGAGGTGGATATAATCGTGGTCTTAGCTGTAGATTATTCTTATCCGTTAGGCTTGTCCGATAAAAATTTCTTGATTGCAGTGTCGCGGGTGATGACTATTGTAGTCGAAATATTGCTGGCTATCCGTAGACTTCCGGTAAAAGGTCGTTTTCAGTTTTGCGTTTTCTATCTAGACCGTCGTGTTGAGGAAGTTGATCTTATAGGAGAGTGGTGAGCAGTAAATTTGATAGTCGGGCGAAACCGCCTGAAATAGCGAATTATGTCTGTTAACGCGCTTGTGGCGTGCTCCCATATTATAAATATGTTGTCAATGTAACAAATATTGGTGTGGGGTTTAAATGGTAGGATTTGAACAGGTCTGCTTCAAGCTGTCCCATGATAATGTTCGCATACGCGGCAGCGAATGGTGTTCCCATGCTGGTGCCGAAAGTTCGCATGTAGTGAATAGAATAGAATTCGATATAGTTGAGCGTGAGAGCTAACCTAAGGATTCACTGGTAAACTTCAGGAGCATGCGCTTGGGGATTGATTGCGTGGGGATATAGAAACGGCTTCAATTACTTGACCCTTGGGTATGTTAGTGTAAAGGACAGAAACATCCAAAATGACTAGAATAGCGCGGTCAGAAAGGATTTGCTTGAGGTTGATGTCTTCTTTATTTCGACGGAAGTGCGGCGTGTGTTGAACAAGATATGCGAGGGTGGTGGGGATTTTTGACAGACAGGTGGTGATGTCAGAATTTCGATAGTTGGTCAGCAGGTGTGTTGGAATTACACACAATAGGCCGACCTGGCATTTCTGTTGAAAATATTTATTCGACGGCACTTTATGTATTTTAGGAAGAAGACAAAAGCGGCGTGCTTTTTTGTTCTTGGGTATCATGAAGCGATATTCAGATTACGTGAATAATTCTCTGGAGTAGAGCTCCAGTATTGTCTTTATCACAGTATTGCTGTAGTCTTGCCTTGTCGGGAAAAGAAATGACTTTTTGGGATGAAAGATTATGATGGTGCTGATTTGCAGATGTTTTTGCGAATGGCGTACGCAGGCCTATGCTGAAAAAGGTGTAAAATGACTGGAGAATTTCAAATAAACTTCCACTTGGCAATCAGCGCTTGTCCATTGTATTTGTTTCCTCATGTGCTTGTTTTATTTGCACTGTTTAACCTCAGTTCTAAATATGAACCAACTAGCCTTGATCAAGATCCTACTAAATCAATGCGAAGTACGTATCGCTTTCTGCAAACTCTTCCCTGTAAAGACTACTGTGTGCAAGCTGCCGCGGAGACGCCAGCTTTCGACGAGGTGTATAACGCCCCTAGCCTTTCGTATTTAAAATAACCAGCCTAGCAGCAGGATTTCAATGTTGTTGGACCACCGCTATGGGCGGAGGCATGCTGCGAAAATTAAGACTACTCCCATTGCTAACACCACTCTAACGTTGAGCCACTACCATTTCTCACGCACAGACCAGCAATGGAAGCGTTCCCACTCCAAGTCCCGCTCGGTCTCGCGAAACCAACAGGGAGCAAGCCGTAACCTCAGTAGACCTGCCGTGTTGGGATCACAAACGGTGAGCTGGTCAGTATAGCTCTTCCCCTCTCACACAGCCTCCCAAAAGAAACACCCTCTCGCCTCACCTATACCCAGCACCCAACCCACACAATTCTTTGCCCGTTCACAACATTGATATTCAACAAGAAATTCTAGCTGGGCTAAAGGTCATCAGAGAGGTAAACAAAGGCATCCACGAAGAAAACAACATTCACACCCACATCGCAGAACTATACAACAGTTGTTCCGCCAGTGAGCAGCCAACACCATTATGCACACCCTCATCGTCATTATCTTCGGAAAGTTGTGAGCCCCTGACTCTCGCGGAATCAGCAAAATCGACGGAGAAAGTTGATGTACTACAAGAGCACTTGCTGGCAATGCAACAAAAAATCGAGCAACTGGCAAATGTAATAGAAGTACGGCTCGCAATATATCAGTGGCGCAAGAAAGTGAAAACACTGGCACAGCAGGAAGTAGAACCCGGACACCCTGCCGATCCACCCATAAGCCAGGTTAAATAGCAAAAGGAAGTACAGGGGCAAAAACCCACTCCTAATCTGGTAACAGAATTGTCGTAGCTACAAGCGCAAGCACGAATCATAGAGACAGAACATAAGTGACGCCATAACGACACCAAGTGTAATCATAGTGCAGAAAACAGGCAGACACCCAACTTAAGCCGGCTACAACACACATACCTCCACACCTGAAAGCCGCACGGGCCTACCTAAAGCTAAACGCTCACAACGATAAACACGCAATAGACGGCGATGACGACGATCACATCCTAATTAAGATCCTACCGCTTCAACGAGGCCGCACGCGCCTTCTCATATTGAACATCTGCAGCCCACCCAAGCAGAAGCCGCCCAAGTTTTACTAATTGATCACCAAAGCGATTGCAACAGACAAAAACACTAGCCTGCTGTTAGTAAATGACTTCAGCGCGGCTCACCAGGCATTAGCCTACCCGACCGCCATGTCAAAAGGCTCTGTACTTTAGTACATCACACAGCAGCGCCGTCGCACCATCCGCACAGGCCCCGCATACACCACACGCCTAGGAAACAGCGTCTCCACTGATGCGTGCCCCGGTTATACCCCCACTAAACCGTTACGACAAGCCACCTTGCACAACATGGAGAAAACCGTGGGCAGTGACCAATGCGTACTTGCCACCACATTGAAAATTACGTATGCTCGCCGCTTGATAAAAAAGGCAACACTCACAGATTGGACAGCGTTTCGCAAACAGCTGAGCTCTGTCGAGTGAGGCTAGTTTAGCAGGACTCTGAGGAACTATCAGACGTTCACTAGGGTTGAGGATTGGGCGAGTTGGTATAGCATTCTAAAACTGGTACAGCGCGTCATAGAAAAAAAAAAAAGAACAAGCCGAGCCGGCCAGATAAAGGAACAGAGCCCTCTGTTCCTTTATCTGGCTGGCTTGGCTTGTCTCTTCCTTTCTGTTTTGCGCTGTACCAGTTTTAAAATATCAGACATTGTTTGCAATGTCATTGGCCTTAGCGAGATTAGAAGAACTGGTGAGGCTTATACAGTGCTCACTAACGGCCACGTGGTTAAAAGGTACATAAAAACCCGGGGTACTACGTTCACCAAAGTAAAATTTAAAAGAAAAGAAGGCGTTTCGGCTCTCACACGGGAGCCTTGTTCACATGTAAAATAAACAAAGGTGTTCGAGCAGCTCGCTTAAATAGTCTTGAACACGTGACACAGGCAGCGCGCATACACTGACGGCGGATTGCCATCGCTCCTGTTCAGAGTGTGTAGCGTAGTCTCAATCATGAGAGACTCAAGATAAAGGCGTCGAGATAGCCCTTTTTCTCTTGCAAGGACACGTGCCTTCCCCAGTCGATTGCGTGACCGCTTGAAGCGGCATGCTCAGCTAAACCACTGGATTTCACATTTTCTTTTCTGACGTCATAATTGTGCCATTTAAGGCGCCTTTCAAAGTCGCAAGTTTCGCCAATGTACACGTATTTGCAATCCACGCGTGGGACAACGTACACCTCTGGGAATGTCTCTTTTGGTAATTTGTCCTTAACATTGACGAGTGATTGTCGTAGTTTCTGGTTTAGAATGTCTGCCACTTGAACATTGAACAATACGGCTTAGAGCTTCACTTCTAGACGGATTACCCGTGTTACCTGCGGTTACCGGTGTTTTCTTGAATGCTGTTGAACGACAAATGGCACGTCCGCAGTTACCCTATGCTGCCTCTAGTCAAAAGCGCGTCGGGATACCATATATCCCGTCCTCAAGTGAAGCTCTAAGCCGTAAACTGCGTTCATACAACGTTCAAGTGGCACACATTCCAACACGGAAACTATGACAATCACTAGTCAATGTTAAGGACTAATTACCAAAAGAGAAGTTCCCAGGTCTTGTGTACCTTATCATTGACGAATTCTACAGCATTAATGAGAGGGCAGCAGTAGTCGTAATCAAACTTAAAGAGGTATAGATTACATGTAGTAAAAACCCTACGCTCCAACACCCAGTCACAATGATGATAATGCGGACCAGTTTTGTGGAGATGGTGAATTAGCGATGCGAAAAGTGCAAACTGAGTGTACTGTAGTAATTGGCGACTTCAATGTAAAAGAGGGGAAAAAGCAGGCTGGTGAATAAGCAATTGGCAACTACGGTGTCGATTCTAGGAACGCTAGAGGAGATATGCTGGTAGAATGCGCAGAAAGGAATGAGCTGCGAATAGTGAACATCTTTTTCAAGAAGCGTAGCAACAAAAACTGGATCTGGAAAAGCGCTGATGGTGAAATAAGAAATGAAATTGATTTCATACTTTCTGCCGATCCCAGCATAGTGCAGTATGTAGAAGAGATAGGCAGCGTAAAGTGCAGTGATTATATGTTAGTGATGGCTAGGATTCTCTTCAATTTGAAGGGAGAAACGGTAAAATTGGTCAAGAAGAAAGATGTCAACCTAGAGGCAGTAAGGGTAAAAGCAGATAAATTCAGGCTGGTGCTTGCAAGCAAATATACAGCCTTAGAACAGAGAAATGAAGTTGACGTAGAGGTAATGAATGAAACCGTAACTAGGCTAGCTTCAGAGGCAGCAATTGAAGTGGGAGGCAAGGCACCAAGGCAACCAGTAGGCAAGCTCTCCCAAGTAATAAAGTACCTAATAAAGAAATGACAAAGAATGAAAGTGTCCAAATGAATATATAAGATACAATTTGCGGAGCTGTCAAAACTGATCAACAAGCGCCAAAAACGTAATCGAAAATTGAAAGTACGTATAGCGGAACTCACGGTAACCACGGAATTCGATACTGGGGATCTCACTCGTCCCAACTGGTGACAACTATGCAAAAAGTTGCAGGGCACTCATAGCTTGGCGAAATCATGGTCGCTGCTGCGCCATCTTCTTGACCCCACGCAAAGCAAAGCAGTTAGCCAGCAAACAATCCAACCTCTCTTGGACCACAACCATCCGGGTTCTGATGACAGTGGCGTAGCCAGAAATTTCGTTCGAAGGGGGGGGCGGGGGGGGCGGGGGGGGCTCACATTGCAGCGCGGCCTCCTCCTAAGAGGAAACATTAGGTCGGTTGCTCCTATCTAAATACATGTAGAAGCACAATTCGTTTTTCTCGGCAACCACTTCACCAAATTTGATGAGGTTTCTTGCATTTAAAAGAAAAACTTAAATTCTAGTGATTGTTTGTTTCTAATTTTCGATTTAGGTAGTCAATATTTGATTGAAAGTGGCAAAATCTAATATTTTCAGAAAACGAAACAATGAAGTTTACAACTCTGTATATCAGCAATGAAAGTTGATATCACAATTCTGTGAATTGCACATAATAGTACATCTACAGCGGACAAAATTGATGTTACACATGAGTCTGAAAAAAATTAAGTATTATGGAAATACGGCTTTTGCAGAACCCTTGTACATAACATAACCAATTCGCATAAGATACAAATAGACATATTGAATTCGACCACTTTGAAATGTGTAACGGACGCCGTTTACAGAACCGCGATATCTCTTCTTGATGCCGAGCTATTAATTTGTAAAGTTCGTGCTTCTATTTTTTTTCGAAGTTTCGAATTTTTGAAAATATTTTAAACGAAGTTCGGTCCCTAAATCGAAATTCCGCTTCCAATAGACACTATAGTTTAACTCACTCTCTCAAATGCAACAAATTTTATTAAAAGCGATTCAGGAGTTATCTCAGAAAAGCGGTTATGCGTTTCACATGTATCTGAATAGGCCGCGTTGGAGTTGGGCCCAAGCTAAAACTTCCTCTTGAAAAATTTGCCTAGGGATCAAATACATGAATAAGAACTGCATTGCCATTGGCAAAGTTGCTGCAAACGAATTCTTGAACGCTACGCACTCTCAATACAAGTAAAATATGTATTTTTTCATAAAATATTATACTCGTATGTGCCGAAAATTGTGCACAACATAACTGATGTCAATGTTTCCATGTTTTTGTCTATTTAGTAAGTAAAGAAAATATCACACGAAATTTAGAACTACATCACTTCGAAACCAGCAAAGCAGTGCATGCCGCTGGTATGAAAAATGTAAAGGCCATGAAATGAAGAAGTTGAGGACAAATGAGTTAGTGAAACTTTGTCATTCAAGATCCTTGTGTACATTGTTGTACATATGCAACGGCCAGTGAAAAATCTCAATGACGCTGTCATTTGTTCCAATGTATTACGCAGGAGCAGCTGTCACCGGTCTTGTATCGTGAGTAATTGCACCGACATTATAGTCGCAAAAGAGAGCACATGTAAAAAGCAGGAGTTCTGCAGAATATACGAGGGCGAGTCAAATGAGAGTGAGCCAATGCGAATACATTACAAACGGGGTACATTATTTAAAAGTAGCCTCCGTGAGCATTTAGACATTTGTCCCATTGACTAACGAGTCGCGTAATTCCCGTCTCATAAAGCGCCTTGGGTTGTTGCTTCAAAACGTCTGCAACTGACTTTCACGTCATCGTCCGAGACGAATCTGGTTCCCTTCAGCTCTTTTTTCGGTTGCCCCAAAATGTCGAAGTCGCAAGGCGACAGGTCTGAGCTGTATGGCGGATGTTGCAGCGTTTCCCGCTTGAACTTTGCCAGTTTTGTATTAACCACATCAGCGACGTGGGGATGGCCATTGTCGTGGAACAAGATGACCCCATTTGTCAATTTTTCACGTAGTTTGTTCTTGATTGCGACACGTAGCCGATCCGGCGTTTCACAATATCGGAAGCAATCGATGGTCTTTCAGGATTTAGCAAATTCAATCAGTAATGGTTCCTGACGATCGAAAAATAAAAATCAACAGCACCTTGCTGGCGGAAATGACGGCCTTTGCTTTCTTTGTGGGTGGTGAATTCGAATATTTCCATTGTGAGCTTTGCCGTCGTGTTTCAGGCTCGTAGTAGTGGAATGATGGTTCGCCTCCGATCAGAATTGCAGACAAGAAATTGTCACCCTTATTGTGATATCCGATCAGATGAGTAAAGGCAGCGCCGAACTTCTCCGTATTCTGGCGGTGGTTCATAATTTTGGGCATCCATTGCGCACACAAGTGCCGATAAGCGAGATGTTCATGAATTATGGCGTGAACGGTGACGGTGAACCGAACCGTGACTGATGTTCACACGCTCTGCCAGTTTATCGATGCTTATCCTCCGTTCTTGTGTCACCAGCTCATCAACCTTTGCAAATTTGATTCCACGGTGGCTTTGGTCCATTCCGGGATCGTCTTTGCAACTTTGACGTCTTTCTTTGAACCGTTTCTTCTAACGCTTCACATTGGCCAATGAAATGCAATGTTCAACGTACACGGGAGCTATACGACGACCAATTTCTTTTTGGGAAACACGTTTAGCTATCGAAAACCTCATGACACCACGCTGTTCAACTTTTAGAGTGTCCGCTATATCACGCAACCATGTTCGATCCACTCTAGGACCATTAAAGAAGATTTATCCTCACACCTGCGTGCCACTTTTGTAAATGAGAGATGCATGTGTGCTACGCGCAGGCCTTGCATATAATGAACAGAACCATAATTGCGCAGGGTGGGTAGGCTCACATTCATTTGATTCGCCCTCGTACATTAGAAATGCGAAGATAGAATGGAATATACAAATGTGAAGATACAGCTTGATAAAGGGCAGAAAGGTGCCACTGGAAACAAAGTTAACTGCATGTATGCACAAAACCTCGCAACAAGATATCTAAACATACGTATAATTCTCCAATAAATCTACGTATCTAAGAAAAAGTCACGCGATATAATGGGTCAAACAAGGCAAATAAACATGTTGCGCAATCACAAATTCAAAGAATCCTAGATCCCGCCCCCTCATTCCATCCACTCCCCCCGACGTATTGTGCGCGACGGAAGGCCGCGCGCTTGCTCCTAACTTTTCTCCTTTGCGCCCACAAGACTGAGCCACCATCGTCGGCTCACCCATTCACCCCCACCGCCCACACGCTTTCACTCGCGCATAGAGCATGCGCCACGCGGTCACGATGTTATCGCCCTTGGACTTTACGTGGAACATGAGGGCGGCGGCAGGAATGCGCCTAGAGTGTCCATATTATTGCTATCGCAATAGCTAAAGCATCCCATGGCCCATTATTTTTCCGCAAAAGAAGTAACAAAATAGAACTTTCACCATGCGACAATTCGCTGCGCCGCAACAACGTTTCTTTTTTCTTTTTCCTTTAGTGGGGCGGGGGCACCGTAATGAAAAAAAAAACGCGAAGAAAATATGTTGGTCACGATCGAATGCCTACTTTGGGCAACTAATGTGGCTATTAAAGGAATATCCAAGAAAACGCGAGACGCTTGGTCCACTAAGAACCATGCGCATACTGCTCAGTATCCTACACCGGCGATACAAGACTTTCTGGAGAGGTTGCGCTCAAGCGAACGTGGTGCAATCGGTCGAGTCCCTACAGTGATGGCGGCGAGCGACTATTGTTTCTTTTTCTTGTCTGCTAGCTAGAAAGCGTCCAAAACTCTGCCAGGCGAAAATGCGTTCGGCCAGAGAAAACCGAACACGCACCGAAGTGCGCCGCGTGGTGGTCGGGGCAACACGAGAAAATCGCATGCCCTCTGGCTGGCTCTGGCAGCCTGCGGGTCTGGGAGCGAGAACAATATTGAAGAGACTCAATGTGTCCTCGAGATTAAAAGTCAAATTAGAAAACGTAAATAAGAACGTAGTTACCTTGGCTGGCTTTAGTGTCTTTACTGTATGCTTTGGCGCAGGTGAAAAAAAATGTTGATATTTTTTTATCTGACATGACGGCACGAATGAACCACCACAACGCTTCGTCTCATAGGGCCTCGCTGCGGGCTTTTTCAACTTGTCTGATAGTGTGTTGATTTGGCTTGTCTCGTTGTATGGCCCGATTTACGACTTTGGAAAAGTTAGTGAACCTTTGGCGTCGAATATTTATGGGAACATTAAACTTACAACGTTCCGCAATTGAAAATCTAAAGCACACGCTGGGAAATGCCAATGCACCTTTCACATCAAAAGTTTATGAGAACTTTATACCCATACAGTTTCGGAATTAACATCCACGCGCTCGATAGATTCCATGATAGAGTGTAGATTCTGCGGACTTCGCGAGATGCCGCGGCGAGCACGTTCGCCATCAAGACGTCCTTGAAACTTTGTGCTCGGATGGGGCTGCTTGGGTTATGTGACTCCGGGTGCATGGGCGTTAACGCGAAATCCAGCCCGAGTTTGCAATTTTGGCCGTGAAATGGCTATTCGAGCTTGAAACACGTTCTAGATAAAATTCAGAATGATTTCGGCGCCGGCGGTTGCTTTAGTCGGCGGTGCATGGACAGTACGAAAAAGTTTCGGGCGGGGGGTTGAAGCCCCCATAAGCCCCCCCCCCTGGCTACGCCCCTGTTTGATGACGTCATCCTGGGGAGTTGCGGGGGCAAAATATACGCGATTTTAAATCCGCACAGGGACAACCTCCCACGCAGAAAGGGGCAACAACCACGACCTCGACAAGCCGATGACCTTCTCTGAGGTGCAACAGGCAATCTATGCACTCATACGAAAAACCACCCTAGGCAAGGACAATATAAATAACAAGCTCATGAGCAATCTTAATGAAGGCATTATTAAATCTCTTACTGACCCCTTTAATCATCATTGTAAAGTGGGCACGCTACCAGCAGATTGGAAATACGCGGATATCACACTCATTCGTAAGCCAGGCAAACCCTCTAGCTTCGAAACTATCCCTGACTTTATGCCTGCGGAAGTTTCTGTGATAGAATCCAGCGACTTCTTTCCCGAAACAATGTTCGAATTCCGGTCCCACCTTTCTACCAAGGACATCGTTCTTCAGCTGAAGGAACAAGTCCTTGAGCACATCTCACCACACAACACTGGAGCGACCCTAGCACTGGACCTCAAAGGCGCTTTCGACAGTGTGCTTGACCATACAATCCTTACAAAGCTAAGTCTGAACAACTGTGGTCGTAATGCTTGCAATTACATACGCGCCTTATCAGCGACCGCACGGTCACAAGCGGCGTTGGTTTAGTCAGAACCTCGACGTTACTTACCATCAACAAAAGAACCCCACTAGGTGTTTTTCTTTCGCCCACCATCAGCATTGCTTTGATAAAATTACCGGATAAAATCAACGCAATACTAGGAATCAGGCATGGTATATACGCCAATATGATTATGTGGACCACCACTGGTCCCGCAGGAGAGAAACAAGATGCCCTCCCACGAGCGACTAACGTTGTCTAGCAATATGCAAAAACAAGTGGTCTCCGATGCACACCCGAGAAATCGGAACTATTAGTCATTCGCCAGAAATCACGAAGAAAACTCAATGAAACACCGCACGTCACACTCGACCTTGACGGCAAGAAAATACCCTCAGAAAACCGTGTACGCATCGTCGGCCTCCACATACGACAGGACAGCGCAGGCGAATACACTATCCAACGACTCAAGCAGATCACCTTCCCAATCATGCGAATGGCCACCCGCATCACCACCAAACAGTACGAATTGAAGAGAAGACGACAAAGCAAACTCGTCCAGGCCTTTATAATCAGCCGCATCGCCTGCACTGCCCCGTACGTACTCCTCACTCCGAAAGAGAAAAATCGTATAGACATACTTCTGCAGAAAGCATACTAGCAAGTGCTCGGTCTACCACCAGCTGCAGCCACACTCAAGTTCAATCCCTAGGAGTCCATAACACAATAAGAGAAACCATAGACGCCATTCCTCGCAAGCCAACTAGAACGCCTAGCCTTCACACCTACACGAAAACGGCCCTAGTTCGCCTAGGTTGGCCCACACAAGGCCAATGCCACGAACAAGCAGTCTATCTCGCCTGCGAAATCCGGGAGCACATGAAGGTAGCCTCTATCCCCAGAAGCATGCACTCGCACCATCATGCCGGCCGTCGCCAAGCTCGCACAGACCCTCCAGAGAAGATATTGCAGCCTCCCCACCATACTATACATAGATGTGACGCAGTGCCCCAGAAGGCAGCCAGAACGGCCAGCGTTTTTGACCATAACATTCAATAGGTGGTCTCTATGAGGGTCCACAATGCCAACGCCCTTGAAGCGGAGGAGACAGCCCTCGCATTGGTCAGCACTTCTATAGTCTAACCAACGAGCACGCCACACTTACTGCTGAGTCCCAGGCTGCTTGCTGCATCACGCGAGGGGCAGAATATCTTCCATCGACCACCGACTCCTCAAACAAGCATACTAATTCCCGTACGTTGAAATAGCGTGGACTCCAAAACACGAATCCCTCCGTAGAAATCAGCGTTCGCACGCTGTATCGCGAGCGCATGCCTCCTGGAAGCCACAAGAGAGGGATACGGCCGCAGCTATGGAACCCATACCTCTACAATTCAACCCCGTACTACAACACCACGGATAGAACAGACGACATACCCATCCCCACACAAGACCCTCTCACATCAAGAAGCCGTATCATGGCGACAATTACAAACCAGCACATACCCCCTTTTAATCATACTACACGCAACAGATCCTTTACTATACTCCTACAAATGTACCTTTTGTAACGACTACGCCTCCCTATATCACAACACATGGGCCTGCCCCAGCAAATGCAGCCTCCCGAATATTTAACCCCACACGCGAGCAGTGAGAGGCCGTGCTCAACAGCTCGGACCCTCGTGACCAGCAGCAACTGGTGCGGCAGGCTTGGGATACGGCAAGAGCCGCAGGAGCCCTGGAGTGAGGGCGCCTCCGCGCACGAGCAGAGAGATACCTGCTTGTCTTTTTTTTTTTTCAATAAATGTTTTCCCT
The DNA here is from genome assembly GCF_023375885.2 of Dermacentor andersoni. Taxonomy (NCBI): domain Eukaryota; kingdom Metazoa; phylum Arthropoda; class Arachnida; order Ixodida; family Ixodidae; genus Dermacentor; species Dermacentor andersoni. Next base: position 174,134,626 of record NC_092816.1, on the reverse strand, counting down.
CGTCCTCCTCCTTACTGTAAAGGCATGGATCATTGCATACCGCCCTAAGCACTAGTAGCGGTGGTTTTCAACAGGTTCGCTTGTCGTTCACCTTAACAAAGTAACATAACTCATGAATTCCTTTTCCCCTTTATAAATTAAATTCATTCTACTTTGTCGCCAACTGTCTGGTATTTCTTTACCTTTTCAGGTTTCTTTTTTTTTTCTTGTGCGTTCAACAGCGCTTGCGTACTTTTTGGTTCTAGTTCGTTAATTAGCCTAACGAGAACCTCGTCTAGCCCTGTGGCCGTGCGCTTAGTAATTTTTTGTTCCGCTTTATTCCACTTGAAATTTATCAGCAAAAGCTCCTTTTACATCTGGTTTATTTGCATGCTCGTTTTTTGCTCCAGTACCACCTGGTAATTTCCTCGGAATGATTCAGCTGTCATTTTTCGGACGTAATTTAACACCTCGTCCCCTTCCAGCTCGTTTCCATTTTGGTGTATGATATACTATTGTGTGGTTCGAGACTTCTGCCTAATAAGTTTATGTGGATCCAAGATATTCTATTTGCGGCCTTCTTTTTTTTCCGCGTATTTCTGACAATCAACGTTTACTTTCACCATTTAACTATACTTGAACTAGTACTTCAACCATAGATTCTTTATTCCGGTATGTTTCCCATATTCTGTCTACTTCATACTGCGGCGGCGGAGCTTTTCTTGCCTGTCTATGTATCTATTTCTCTATCTATCTGTTGACCGTCGACCGCTCCTCGTGCCTCCCTCTACCACTAGCTTTTTGGTTTCCTTCCTTTCCAACAAGCACGTTGCTTCCCTTTCCGTGTTTATGTCGTGATTACACTTAGAAACTACTTATATTCTCACTCTTTCGTTGGCCATTTGACTTCTTTCTCTAGTCTTGTGACTATATTCGTCATTTGTTGAGCTTTCAAATCTCAACCGGCCATTCTTTGCTCCTTGCTCTCTCTTCCAATTATGTGCTCCACTGTCAAAGTTATGCATGTATGGCCACTCCCTATGATGCTATAGCCTTTCTCTCAACTTATCATATATTCCTCCTCCATCAGACAGTAATCAATGCAATCAATGGTCGATTGCCTATTTCCCACTACCCCACCTCATCTGCCCATCACACATAGACCCTGTATTCATTGCGCCGAGGCGAGCGCCAACCGCTGGGGCTGCAAGGAACCCGGATGCGCATTTGGTGCGCGACTCAAGTTTGCCTACGGACATCACAGGCCCATAGGCGCCGACAACTGTGCCCTCCCTCCCCGCCCGGCGATCCTGAAGGCTACCCCCTCCCCCCTCCCGCCGAAATATCATTACTGTAGTTCTGTTACACACATCATTTGAGATTTCGTTTGAGTTGCCTCTGCCTTTTCACTTAGAATTGTATTGTAGCTATGGGCTTACTGCATCACTGTTGGTGCCTACGTGCATGGCCTTTATTTCATACTCTCGCTTTATTTTTGCAAATCGTGAGAATAGGAGGAATTATCCGTATTTTCTAACTTCATTTTTTTTTTATTTTCACTGTGAGCACCACGCGCACTCAGAATATATTTAAATATATACGCAGGAGCAAGTTGACTTCTTTTTTTCTAGAGAACGAGGCAGCCAACTAACAATTATTTTAATGGTACGAATAGCCTATGCCTATGGAATGAATATGTTGTTGTATGTTTACCCAGCTTCAAATTGCTTTACGTGCTTTTTCGACTCTAAGAAAAACCTGCAGACTTCAATGAACGCTTCGGTAGGCTTTTATCAATGGCGCGCCAAATTTACCTGAATGCTATGTTTCTCATCTCATTACTGCTTCTCTTTCGAGTCCGCAAAGCAAACGACTGATGAAAAAGAAATGCTTCGAATAATGCATAATATTTATTAGGGATCAAAACATCGCCACTCACATGCAGAGGACATGAATATATATAATTCACGCAGTAATAGAAATGAGGCCAAGCCGGATTTACTTGAAATCACATTCAATCGCTGTCATGCGCAGCAGCACATCACTCGGACCCACAGTACCAAAAAAAACAAAAAAATAAGAGGGAGAGAGAGAGAGAGAGAGAGAGAGAGAGAGGCTGTAGTATCGCCGGAAAGGCGACGCTCGGTAAGTGTTAGCGAAGTTTAAGGGAAACACGGATATTCTTACCGTATGAATCCGCGTAAGGGCCGCCCGAGTGTAAGGGCCGCACCCCGCACTTGACAGCCAATGTATAGAAAAAGCCCAACAGAAAAGAAGTGGCCTTCGGTGCACTGATTCCTATTCATATCGCTGTGTCTTAATTATTTATTAATTCATTTTACAATAGTGTTGTTTATTTGTGCGCCTGATAATTTATTTTTCTATTATTCTTTATTCCGCAGCCGGGAAATAAATGAAACCAACGACATAAGGCATGCTTCTACAAATAATGCAACTATTGCGTTATGGGGTCGCACGGCTTTATCCTAATAATCCTAGTTATAAATCGGGTTCAAAAATTGTTATACATATTGCGCCTTTTTATTATATATGTTATGCCTCATCTTCTTAACTAACCTTTCGTCAGGAAAATATTTCTTCATTTTATCTTAGCGTATGAAAGCTATGACAAGGTGTTACACTAATTTTCTATTCTTACAACTTAACACGCACAAAACACATATATCCCCCCTAACGTGTTTCATTAAATCCAGTTGACGCATGCATCATCCGACAGACCCTAGTCTCTTATTGGTGCGAGCGGACTCAGTCTGGGAAATTGAACTTGTCTCCAACTATGATGTCTTTCTTGTATATGCTGTTACAGGGCCGTCAATTCAGTGAATAATTTTTCGAGGTCACACGAAGTTTCTTCTAATGAAACTGCATAAAATTATATATATATATATATATATATATATATATATATATATATATATATATATATATATATATATATATATATGGTTGGGGTTCGGAAGAAGCTGGTAAGGCCCAGCTCCCCCGAAAACGTGAAAGCTTTCCGCCTACGGCCCATTAGAAGGTAGACATATACAGCTTTCCTGTAATAACAGGGAGCTTTAGTTGCGCGTCCGCAAGCACTCACGTATATTGCATGCGCATTGCCGCCTCCGAGGGTTTACTGCGTGCGCAGAGCTGCTGCGGACGGTCAACAAATAGCGCCGAGTGTCAGTGCATCAAGAATACAGAATTCTTTTGTTAGTCGTTCTTCTTCTTCGCGCAGAAGGCAAGTGTCATGCACGCTTATGAAAGAAGAACTGCTTATAGTGCGAGCAAAACACTTCGTTACTCGTACTTGTAATAGTCGTTCTTAGATTAACTCTCATAGTTCGAGGTGACTCCCTTTTTTTATTTATTATCTTCTAGGAATTCACGCCACATCCTCACTGGATAGCGAAGTCGAAGATTCCTTACGTTTGGGAGTCGTTGTCGCCTCAGTGGTCGCCTCAGTGGTCGCCTCAGTGGTTAGCATTTCTGGATCCGGAACCGCATCTTGAAGCCACCTGTTCGAGCAAGGAATCTGGAATGCAGGGCACCAAGGGTGTGCGCATGTTTTCTCGAAACCTGCGCAATAAAAATAGAAATTCCTCTTCTACTGCGCATTGTTAATCATCGCTGATGGTAAAAGAACTGGTGAATGTAATCGGCACAAATACCAGGAAGAAAGAACAGGGAAGATTCGCAATATGTGGCGTGAACACGACTCAAGCTATTTTAACTTCCTTAAAAACCCCACATAGGAGTGTTTATAAGGGGTGGAAACGTACAAACAATGCAAACTTATTACCACGTACCGTCAGTTATAAAGATACCTTGGCATATTTCAAATAAACAACGATAGACAGATGATAGCGATTCTACCGTGAGGAAGTTGATTCGAAACTGGGACAGAAGGGAACAAAACATGATAAAAGCAGTAGTTTACGAGCACGGGCTGGAAGCTTCTAGTGGGTGACTGGTGCGGCGATATATTTGTCTGGGAGTTTTGAATGCAGACGAGCCTTTTATAACTGCGGGAAACAAGAACTGGTAAGGTAGCTTCGAAATTTGACAGGATGAGAGTATCTGCGCCAGCGGCTGTTGTCACACGTCGTTTCATGTAAAGTATGCTCATAAAAAAAAATCCGACAGCGAGAGCGACGTACCTGCCGTAGCCGCCTGCCCCGTACTCCGACTACACAGCTTCTACCAAGTTTCCTGTGCCGGACGATGTTGCCAGACATGAACAGACTTATGCCGCGCTCAACAAAGGCGCAAGGTATTCTAAAGCGAATAGCGAATTTTGGCTCTTCCCGTCGTTTTCGCACAGTGTCGGAGTCAGCACGAAAAACGTTAATTGGTTTGCTCTGTCTCGTTCTTTCGCTTGCTTCTTCTTCGGGATATTGGCTTACACTGACAATCGCCTACCTAAGTTCTGTATAACTTTTCTTCTACCAGGTACCCTGGCGCATGAAATACCGGCCTTCAAGGTGCGTGTGATCAACTGCAGAATAATGAGGTCTACGAAAGCTGCCTTTTATGAATATAACTTCTTTTTGAGGAATATACAGCGTACACATCTCCACCCTAAGGATTTTGTTCGAGAAGTGCTCTCATATTTCTAAGTACACGACCTTCAACGTTTAAAACCAGATAAAGGAAGGGGTTTCGTTGTGATGTCCTCCCACGCGTTCAGTGAGGAAGCAGCGTGAGCAATAGCTAAGAACTTCCTACTAGTCAATGCGAACGTCAAACAAGCAAAGCCTCAAGGCCATATCTTTGTCTGAAAGGCTTCATGCGAAATTATCGAAAGCCGTCAGTGACACGAAGCATGACCCTCTGTCGGTGTTTTCCACTATTAAGACCATGAATCACGTATTCATTTTGGTACATATTATGAATTAGCTTTGCTACAAGCATAATTTAAGTCGATTTCGGAAGATATTCCAATGTGGTTAAGTGGAGCGATCTGTTAACTCGTTAGAATATGACAGGCTTCCTGTCTTTTCAGTGAATAGAAGGTTTCTTTTAGATTGTCCTGGGGTCATAGACAACAAAATTTAACGGTAAGTACCTGCACTTAACTAAATGATGTTCATGGTTGTTGCGAGGGCTTCAGGTATTTTTGTTCACATCTGATAAATTTGTTACAATTTTAAGTTTCCTCGGCATTGGTTTCTTACAATTATCAAGTTTGCATCCGACGTAATCGCATCAGCAGTGGTTCGAGTGTCACGCTAGTTTGACGTAACAGGTTTTCTCTGCTCTTAGCTGAGAGGCGGCTGAGGCCCTTGGCAATACATAGGCGCTTGGGACTGCTCAATATGGTAAAAAACTTCAGCCATATTAAAAACAAGCGCTTATGTGACCCACACTAACACAGTGGGTGATATGTTAGGGTTCTTTGGGCAACATCATAGAAGTCTTTATTTTACGTATTTGTTTGCTTGTAGTGACAAATTACAGTGTTCACACCTGAGGCTGAGCTTTCCTGAGCTGCACGTACACTTTCTCGGCCGTATTACGCACGCAAATGCAAGGAGCATCTGTCGTTTCACTCTTCTTCTCTATAGGTGTAAGGGGGGGCTTAAATAGTCGAAACAGGTCTTACCATCGTCAAAACGTTGTATTCACACTATCGTCCTCTTTCCGTGACCGCTGTCGTCATTCCATCGTCAGAGCTCACATCTTGTCGTAAACATGTAAGGTCGCGTCAGACCCAATTAGACATCTAAACAGTTTTCAACACGGAGTTATCGCGTGACTGCGTTAAGCATTTATGGGCTAGGTATCGGGATCTCCCTGTAGCATCACTCTTCCTTGTGTTAAGCGGTCTATTTTATATGATTACCGAAATGCCAACTCGGTTGTGACGAACCGAACACCGAGTTCGAGCACGACCTAAATTGTTAAACTTATTGTGGTTCGCCAGTGTTCGTCGTCTTTGCTACGATTGCCACCGGGAACAAAAAGGAGGCCGCTCTTCTGATCTAGCAGCTTGCGAGAATGAGTGGGCCGTATTACGTAGGCGAAGTTTGCGGCAGATGTTCGCAGCACGACGCAGTAAAGTCGTTTATACATGGGGCGCAGTTTCGCACAGAGAACAAGTGCATTGCCAGGTGGGCAAGGGCCACTCAAGTGCGGGCGACGGTGATGCTCCTTTCGCACTCATATTTATATGTAGCAGAAACAGGCTTACTTGTAACAAGGACAACAAGTGACCTTCATGGACTACACAAAGTTAAACTCACATGACGGAGAAACATGACGTGGACTTGCTCGTTGATAACAAGACGCTGTGTTGCACGTATGGGATACTGGCGTTGCCGCAGTGGCAGGTATTAGGCAGTGTATTAGGCACACATCAACGGTTGTGCGCAACAGTTTATGTGTGGCCCAGAGAAAGTTGCATGAATTCGAAAGAACTCAATTCTTCCAAGATGCATAGAAGCAGGAAAATCTGAACCGGTCTAACAGCTTCGGTTACAGAGGGGCCAAACTCATCTGTGCACCCCATGTCATTTGTAGATATAAGCATCAGGGTATGGTTGCTGCTGCTGGAATTTTATTCAGCTAGTCTATGCTTTCCATGTCGTTAATGGCTTCCACATCGACAGGGCACTTGACTCAAAGAAGTGTAACAAGTACGGAAGCAGGTTAGGAAGAAAAACTGTGCTGCAGCACGGAAACAGTGCTCCAGCGCAAAAGCTACCACAACAGCCTTCATAGTAAGGAGGAGGTCGAGATGGTGAAGATAGTGCATTTGCGTTGGGGAAGCTGCTCCAGCAGATACGCAGTAGCGCTCAGGTGTTATGACGAATGTCGCTGTATCTATACCGCGAATTCCACGTAAAATGCGGGTGGCGTCAGCGTCTGACATTGGCAAATCTTCCATCTGCACGTGAACAGTGTATGACGGCATTATAACGCGGGAGAAAAACCCAATCGTATATAATATCATCAGAACCATTAAGAATTCCCAATAAGCACTATGATGTATAGTGCATCCTCAATGACAAAGCGTGCCGTAAACACCAATAAAGGGTCGACATGCTGAGCGCTTGCTGTGCGAAAGAAGAACAATGAAAGATTGTGTCGTGACATTCCTACACAAGAGACAATGTTTCGCTTCCATTACAACCGTGGCCCCTCCTATATACACGAGTGCTAATTTCCAAACAACGTCAGCGAGACTATTATTGACATTGGATGGGCGACGATGGTGTTATGTATTTCAACGGCGACGCAGCCCTTTCCTCGTGGATTGCGACCATCACTGCATGGCTGGTGTCGTCGTGCTTGCCATACGACTTTTGAACCGTTCCAATCACCTTCCCCATTCTTTTCGATAGACCTTGCGCGCTCTTCATCCCTTTTTTTTCTTTTCACTTTTCTTGTCTTCTGGCATACTGTTTTTTTCACAGCACCTCTATTGTTCTCTCATCATTCACTGTATGACTGGAATGGGAAGTGCCTAATGTGATTTCGGATATACCCTACAAATGTTTTTGTTTTTTGATAATCATGTTTCTTCTTGAGCCTTATTGGTTGCACCGGCCGGTTGGGCGTACGTATGGACTCGGATGCTTCAGCGATGACTGCTCGGTTGGCCTTTGTTGCAGTGCCGGGTGGTCATCGCTTTGCTTATCTAGTTATTTTTACTTCATCTTAGATTCCTGTTTACTGACTCCAGTTTGCCTTCATACCTACCACCTCAACCTGTTCCTGTCATTCTTCACCCAGAGGCCTTCTTACTAGGATCGGGCGCCTGCAGCCTCTGTCATTTGAAACTCACCCTCTCTTTCTTTCACCAGCTGTTGTCATAGATAAACGCTCGGCGCGAGTGGTTTCTTCGGTCGCTGACAAGGCTCGTAGGGCCCCAGGGGTTACCGTGCCCAATTGTTATTTTTCCACTTGGCTTTTTCTCCTAGATTAGTGATTTGAGTTGTTTCACAGACTTTTTTATTTCATTTTTGGTTGGCTTTCATGCCTCTTATCGCTTCAAGTAGGAGCGGACTTACCCGCACTTTCTTTTATTTTCTTTTTAAATACGCGGTGGCGAAGAGTTTGGAGTAGCGCGACAATGGGGGAATGCATTTCAACGGCGCCGTAGCCCTTTCCTCGTGGATTGTGACAATAACTTTCCCTTTTGCCGAGCTACAAAATGAAGTCGCGTAGCTGATGATGAACGGCGATTTCGGCAACGTGAACGCCGGTTAATGGGCCTTGGGCGAACAGCTGCTCAGGGAAGCACAGGCGTGTTTTAATAGCGGTAAAGTGGGAGTGGCGCAACGGTATCAAGCCTTGTCAAAGGTATTGCTACGTCGGAGATTCAGCGTGAAGATAATAAATAGCCGTACGACAGACGTAGTCACCCGCAAAGCATACAGGCCCGTTGTCACAGGCGTCTGGTGAAACAATGGGACAGCGTCTTGTGTCGATAACGACTCACGATTTCGCAGTAACTGACACATAGCGCGGCATATAACGGTACGAGCTTTCGGTTGCATCGACAGGACTGAGAGACGCCGCTACGGGGAGCTGCTCTCAATGTTCAGGGCAGACCATGGCTCTTTATTCTCAATTGGCTGACGAACAGTCAGTAGGAGACGCAGAGCAGGCAAGTGCGTCAGCAGCGGCTCAGCGAATGACAGTAAGGAGAGCTGGCGGGCACCTTCGTCACACACAAACGCTTTGATCTATACGAGCAGCGTGGGTTGATTGGAAGTGGCCACCAATCCAGCTGAATGCTAACCTTGTGAAGGAGGGCCATGTGCCAAGGGTGGCTGCTTATACAATTATTTGTAGCTTTCACACAGAGTTCTATTCTTCAGCACAATGTGTGTGCTCCTTGTAACCAGCCTGTAAAACACGCCATCTTGTATTCACTTCATAACATTCTTAAATTTCTGCACTACTACACGGCCACGTTGACTGTCTCGCACAGGTTGTCAATGTATTCGATGAAACAGCTCGTGAATCATTCACCCGGTGGCTGTGCTTGCTCCGCGAATGCCGCTCTGCGCGCAGCTTGCGATGGGAAAGTCGGCGAAATACTTTTACGAAGAACGTCTACAATGATGGCAACGTAGGTATGCAAATTTTTTCATTCATCCATCACACCCGCGAGTTAATGCTCAGGTTCTTCAGTGTCGTGACATCATCCACTGTTCTGCGCTTAAGCCAGTCCATGGTGTGATTTTCATCCGCGCCGCAGAAGCCACCACGGTCGATCTGGATGAGCACACCGGTACAGACGAATGATGGGGAAGGGAGCAACTGCAGGGATACGTCCTAGGTTATGGTTCACTGTAGAGCAGGTTACGTCGTTTTCAAGCCATCCTGACCCTCAAGCAATTCCTAAGCGGTTTATTAAATTTCAAGTTTCAAACTTAAGTGACGCTCAGAACACCAAGTCCAAGCACTAGGTGTTATCTCCAGCCTAGCGCTGGACAATAATCGTTGGTCTGCGTTTGCTGTCTTCGCTAAACATGCAGCTTCACGGTTAGTTGTAAAAGACCAGCTCCTAGTAAAGTTACGCTCAAGGACTCGGAAGGTAGGGTAAAATGTTTTCACAAATTTCTTTTCCAGAGACACAACAGTTATGACAGTGCACGGTGGCATTCAAGTAAAGGCCAATCTTGAGCATCCGCGTACGCGCAAGAACGACAGCAACTTGTCCCTTCCATTGCAACGATCCATAAGAGACCGCTATCAGACGAGTTTCTTTTAGGTCCTTGGCCTAATGCAAACAGTGCAGCCCTGGTAACAAGTGCCGCTATAGCTTTTCTCCAAGCCACTGGGCTGGACGCACGGCTTTAGAGATGCCAGAACTTCGTGAATTTGTATATACGCATCTCTTCCTTATACCATCATCATTCATCAGCTCTTTCCCTCCCCGTCCCTTTTCCCTAGTGTAGAGTAGCAGGCCAGAGCATGCTATAGCTCAGGCCGACCTCTCTGCCTTTCTGTAAATAAACTTTTCTCTCTTTCATGAGCATTCCTTATGTAAACATTGGTTCTATTATGTGACTGGCATGTCATGTGGAGGTGTATATTGCAATGAAGATGCCTAGGGCAGTCATAGGCTTGCAACTGCGAAGTCTGCTTTTAGCTTTTAGGATGTCAGGAGGCGGCCTAGAGTGATTGAACTTCTGCGCAACAGTTTGACGCGTGACAGGTGCGCACAACTATCCAGCATAACTGTTGCCAGATTTTACTCAAAAACGGAACATTTCTTTGTGAGTTTTCTGCTACCGAGCGTCTTAACGCATCTCTTTAATATAGACATAACTAATACTTGCTTTTCTTTCTCTCCTCCAAAAGCGCCAGAATCTCTGGGTCAGCAGGGGCATCATTAAGCGCGCTGTTCTTTGTTGGATCCCTAAGCGCTGGGCACCACTCCCGCAGGCAGGAATTCTTGCACGCTGCAAGAAACGATAACAATAAATTGATGCCTCTTCTTTGCCTAGCGCATTTTTATTTGTATGGTAACTGTTAAAATGACCGGTGCAAGATGCAGGCCTCTTCATGCATTATTATCTGTCTTGGTTTAGATGACTCGCTCGAAGATGACCTGCGAAATCCCTGACCCATCACACGAATAGTCCATGACTGCATTTCGCTTCCCGTGTCACCAATTTTATCCTCTATGAGACTACAAATTAATAGCCTTATGCCCTACATATTTTCTGACTATTTGAGAGCTCCTGCAACGGGGGCTCTGACCTATATTTATGGGTTTGCAAATGCCCTCCTCAAACTTTAATCCTCCCAGACAAGTTGGCCTACTTAAACATAGTCCCGCATAGCTCCAAGAAGGTTATTAAGTGGCATAGGTACATAGGGATAAAAACGCTCAGTGCCGTTTCACTCTGGGACTCATGGTGATCAGCTAAGCTGTGTATGTTGACCCCTTAATGGCGAAGTGCATCGCCGCCGCGCGTCAGCCCGACATTGCACTGTCTTCTGGATCAGCGCGCATATGGAGAGTGCTTAACGCATGCTTCACCTCCGCCACGTGCCGGCCAGGTATTGCACTATCTTCGGGATGGGGCCACGTACGGGGAGTGCTTAGCGCCTGCATGACCTCCGCCGCGGTTTGGCCCGGCATCGCACTGTGTTCGGGATCAGCCCATGTATTTAGAGTTTTCTGTCCACACACAGACACGATCCTGGGGAAACTAGCCATTAACCGTGTCGCTGTAAAATTGGTTACGTCATTGTTAATTGATTCATTTATTAACGACAACGACGAACGCGGTAGCAGTGGTACGAGCGCGTTCGCGCGGTAGCGCCGAAGGGTGCCAACGAGCCAGCTGGGGAAGTCGAGGACGATTCTGGAGCCAATCCTAAGGATGACAACTTGGTGTCTGCCACGGAGTAAGCTAAACAGGAGCGCCGCCTCCGACGCCGCGCAACACATTCGCTCGGGACAAACCGTGCAACGCCCCCGACGCCGGGGTCTGGCTCATTCCTTTGCTCTCTCTCTCTCCGCTCCTCGTCACGCTTTCACACATGCTTTTTCCTTGCCTTCCACTTTCCGCAGGCTGGATAGATGGATGGATGGTTGGATGTTATGAGCGTCCCCTTTGGACCACAGATGTGGGTTGCGCCACCAAGCTCTTGCTATTCTACTTCCTAATGTGCTACCTAAGTTAAACAATAAAAAAAGCACTATGAACTCCCACAACCAAATTTTCTGATCCCCTATTGCGAACTGTGCTTTCGTACGTCTCCGCTTTTTGTTGTTTCCCTACTTTTATTACACCAATCCACCAATCGCCTCTTACTAATCCCTATTGCGGGCATGTTTACTTTTCCACTGCTCTCGCTGAACCCAAGGGCTTCAAGGAGGCCAGTGGTGCCTAAATCGACCGCTGGGTAGACGTCTTCGCATTCTAATCAAACATGCTCCATAGTTTCCCCAGCTTTACCGCAGCAAGCACATGCTTCTTCTTCCTTCTTATATCTCGCTTTATAGGTGCGTGTTCTAAGGCATCCAGGTCTCGCTTCGAAAAGTAATGAGCTTCGCTTTGAGTTATCATAAATTGTTTCTTTCCTGATTTCGTTTTTTTCTCTTAAGTAGTCAATCATGGCAGGTTTCTTTTCCATAGCCACCACCGACGAGATTATTTCGGCCTCTCTCACTTTCCGCTTGACGTTCTTTCTTGCTGTGTTGCCCACCCTACACGCCGCACACTTGCTGGTAAGCTTCCTAGTTCTTTTCCTCCACTGTGAATCAATAGTTTTGCTGTACAGATACCTGAACACTCTCCCAGCCCATTTACTTTCTTCCATATTCCTCCCGCGTTCTTCATACTCAATTTTACTGCGAGCTTCCCTCACTTCAAAACTAGTACAGCGCATAGCACCCTACGCAGCTTCATTTGTAGTCGTCCCGTGAGCGCCCAATGCGAGGCGACCCACTGACCTTTGGTTCACGCCGACTCTTGTTTATACCGCTGATTTAAAGCAAACAACCGCATTTCCAAAAGTAAGTCCTGGAACCATTACACCTTTCCAAATACCTCGGAGCACCTCGTACCTATTGTATCCCCATAGCGCTCTGTGCTTCATTATGGCTGCATTTCTCTTTCCCTTCACTGTTATTGTTTTTTTCCTGTGTTTTCATATATCTATTGCCTTCGTTTATCCATATACCAAGGCATTTATATTCTGTTACCCGAGGTAATTCCTGGCCCTGTATCGCCACTGTCAGTTCATTCTTTTCAATGAATTCCATAACACCTGATTTTCTAACACTAAATTTCAAACCTAGCTTGTTGTCTTCCTGACCCCAGATATTAGCCAGACGTAGCAAATCACTTTGCTTGTTAGCTAGCAACGCAATATCGTCCGCATAAAATAAACCTGGAAGCTGCTGATCTACTACTGTACCCGCCTGCTTATATGTGAGATTAAAACCGATATTACTTCTTTCTAGCGCCCCCTCTATCCTCACCATGTACATCATAAACAGAAGTGGGGATAAAGGGCACCCCTGCCTCAGTCCCTTGTTCATATGAGCGTTCTCCTCGCTCTTCATCCCTTCCCATTCAACGCAAACGTTATTTTCTAGGTAAATCTCTCTCAAAATTTGTAGACAATCGTCACCTAAGCCTTCCCCTTCCAGCATATCCCACAAAACGTTGCGGTCTACCTTGTCATAGCCTCCTGCAATGTCTAAAAAGGCCACATATCCCGGTCTGCTTTCTGCTTTTGATATTTCAATACACTAAGTACAAATAAGTTATCGTCTCATCTCACCTATCTCATCGCGTAGCGCCACCTGCCGAGGCGCGTGGAGATCATTCAAGAGCTTGCTTCCAGGGGCGCATGCGCTGAGTGGTGAAGGCCGGCGACTGCGGCAGTGCAGAACACCGGGTGGTGCGATAGTGCGGTACAGGAGACGTTCATTTGAGGAATCGCCAGTCCTTTGTGGGCATGCGCGAGTAAGAGCGGGCGCGAGAGGGAAAATCTGGGGGCGTTCACTCTCTGAATATATGGCTCTCCCTAGGTACTACGGAGGCGACCGCTTAGCGTGTGTTGTAGG